>NC_042623.1:29097801-29424503 GCF_901001135.1 Rhinatrema bivittatum | reverse complement strand
ATAAAACCAGCGGCAAGATTAGCACATCTCATGGTAACTGCAGGGTAATAAGTCTTATTAGCTATTAATCTGCAATGCAAGGAGGCACACTGAAGAAGAGGCTGCTAGTGTGGACTTCTTTTACCGCAGGAAATATAACTCCTGGTCAGAGACAGGAGATAAAACCCCAGCAGTAAATAGGAGAGCGCCCAGTGAAACCCCCAGCGGATGGCAGCACGACCCAGCCAGCAAATCCTCCGTCTCTCTCCCTCCCCTCCCAAGAATGCAGAAATTCTGCCCTCTCACCTTTAAAAAAAAAAAAAGGTCATCCAGGGTCTGGGGTCAGTCCTCCCCCACCCCCTCCCTCTCCTCCTCACCTTCACCTTAAGGGAAATAACTCCCCACCTCTGGAACCTCCTCTGGCTGGAGTGCTCCCTTTCTGGCAGCTGATTGGTGAGAAGAACTTACCTCCTCTGGCTGGGCTGCTCCCTTTCTGGCAGCTGATTGGTGAGAAGAACTTACCTCCTCTGGCTGGAGTGCTCCCTTTCTGGCAGCTGATTGGTTCCTCCACTGTCCCATGTCAGTGAAAGGACCAGTCCCCTATCACACACTGGTGCTGGGTAAAATGGTGGAAGCTATTGCTACGTGATTGGTAAGGAGAAAATTACTGGTAATATATGTAAACTTACCCCACCCCACCCTCTTCATGGGGTGCACCGAAATTAGGGGATCACAAAGTTCTCCAGTCAGCTCTTCTATGTCCCTGACCTCGCCTTTTCTCATATCTGCCTCAGAAGAACCCCTGGAGACACTGCGGTTCATCCGGACGGGAGAGGTAAAACCTCCTGGACTCCTGGTTGTAGTCGTCAATACAGTCATCCAATTCAGACTCACCCGACTCTTCCTTGTCACTGGTCAGTAGTATTTTCAGATGGGAAATATTTCCACTGGGCATTCAGGTAGCAAACAACCATGGAGTCCGAGAATGGGGTTCACAGAAAAATGTACTTAACGTTTGAAAATTGAAATCCAGTATGGAGAAAATACAAAATAGCATCAGGAAAATCATAATCAAGAAGGCAATAGTCTCTTTGTCTGTGGTAAATCCTCTAGTTGTTTTCCCAACTGATCCGGTGTCCAAATCTAGAATTCCTTCCCCTTCGAGGTAGAATAAAACTCTTTCGACATGAACAAGGGCTGGAAAGATAAAACCCCATGTTCAAAAAATAGATCTTTCAAAACAGATAACACCAAGCGTCTGTAAAAATATCTCACAGTTCCAAAAATCTCCTCAATCTCCAACCTCTGCTGTTAATTGGTCACTAAGGTATAAGATCCAGAACTCAGTCCTTCAAGATACTGGGGGTTTGCCCTTCTCTCAGGAAACTGGTTAAAATGCAAAACTTCAAAAATCCTCCCAAACTTCAGTCTCCAACAACTCCTTCTCCTGGGGTACAATCCACCAGGCTCGCAGAAAGACCCCTCTGGTTAGAAGGAAAGTCCCTGATCACATGCTCAGGGGAAAGTCATATCCCTGAGACACATCCCACACAGAGGTGGGGAAATAGCAAAACATCAGTGGCAGGCCAAGCCTGGTCACATATAAATATGCATGGCTTAATGGGGAAGAGCCGGCATGGTGCGGACTAAGCATGTGGAGAAAGGTGAGCCAACTGACTCAGTGCATTTGGATTATCGGAAGTCCCGCATGACAGACTCCTCAGGAAACTAAAAAGTGATCAAATTTGCAGACGATATATAAACGTATTCAAAGCAGTTAAAACATTAAGAAGACTGTGAGGAACTGCAGAAGGACCCCGAGAGACCGGGAAATCGGGCATCTAAATGGCAGATGAAATTTAATGGTGGACAAAAGCAAAGAAATGCATGAAGGGGAAAAATAATTCCAGCGACAGGTACACAGTATAGGGTTCCATGTGGGGAGTGCACATCAGGAAAAGTATCTTGGGGTCACCGTAGACATCATCTCGAAATGTAAAGATCAGCAGATCCGTGCACCACTAGCGCACGCACGCATATACGCTATTTTATAAATTTCAAAATACTGGTGTCAGTAAGGGTGCGGGAGTACATCTGCGTGGGTAAAAAAAGATTTGGGCCAGGGGTGTCCTGGAGCTGGGCCAACGTTCATGCAAATAAGTTGCTATTTTATAAGCAATTTGCGCATGTTAATTTGGCAGCTTCCTTGCATATATTTACACCTGCTCGTAAGTGATGGTAAACATTTTAAAGTGAAATAGTGACCGGGTGGGGGGAGTCTGGGGAAGTTCAGGCTGAAAAGCAGATGGACTGGGCGAACTGGTAGACTAATTGTAAAACTGTAATTTCATTGCCACGCGCAGGTTAGAAAATCTCCCAACTTACACGCGTAAAAGCCAACTTACGGGGAGTAGTAAGTGCGTGTAAATTAATCGGATACAATCTGCACACGCACATTTTAAAATGAGACGTAAAAATACGGAGCACGGCAGTTGTGCACTACTTATCCAGATAAATTCTGATTTATCTGGTTGAATCTTGACAGTGGCACTTATCTGGACAAGAACTGACTTATCTGGCTAAGTAACTTTTCCGGCTAATTCAGATAGCCAGATAAGTCTGAAGAGCACTACTTATCCGGATACATAGCATTTTAAGAGACGTATCCGGATAAGTGCAATATGTAATCGCGTGTATTTTTACATATGTGCACATGTTCCAGGGTGCATTTACGTGTATATGGGCAATGCGCAACTGTTTGAAAGGTAACCTCCCTATGTGCTGCGCAGGTTAAAATAGCAAATACAATGTTTTTGGAAATAGCAAATAGAATTCTTGGAAAGAAACAAGAGAAAAAAAACTGTGAATATCATAATGCCTCTGTTAAGCTGCATGGTGTAACTGCACCTTGAGAATTGCATTCACTTACAGTCGCTCTAGCTGAAGAAAGATATGGCGGGGATTAGAAAAAATACAGACAAAGGCAACCAAAATGGTAAAGGGGATGGAAGAGACTAAACAGGTCAGAGCTCTTCAACTTGGGGAAGAGAGGGTTTATAAAATCATGTGTGGTGTGGAAAAGAATAAATAGGGAACAGTTATATACTCTTTCAGTTAGTACAAGGACTAGGGGACATCCCACGAAGCTACCAGGTAACAGATTTAAAACAAATTGGAGAAAGTATTTTTGCCATCAGCTGTGGAATTTGTTGCTGGAGGATGTGGTTCAGGCATCTAGGATCGCTGGGTTTAAAAGAGGTTTGTACAAGGTCCTGAAGGAAAAGCCCCATTAGCCAGGTGGACGTGGGGAAAGCCACAGCTATCCCTGGATCTACTCTTTCGGATCTGCCAGGTACTTCCAAACGATCCAGACAGGCCACTGTCAGAGACCTCTGAACATGAACTGCGCCACAAGAGAAACCTCTCTTAGGGGAACAGAGAAACGGGTTTAACCGTGTGCCAGACTGGGGAGAGGGAAGCTTGAATCACATCAAATGCTACAGATACATCAGTTCTGCTTCCAGTCCAGCCAGTGCCATAGTACTGACTCTGTTTCGGAGTAGGGCCGGTCCTCCCAGAGAAGCGGAATAGGTGGCTCAGTTGTCACTTTTTCACTGCACTGCAGTATGTGAGAGTCAAAAAAAAAAAAGGAGGAAGGCTGTTGACCTGAGCACAGATCATCTCCTGACGCTCTCCAGAGAAAGTCAAGACTTAGAAGTATTTATTAGGAGTACTGAAAAAGGTAACGCCCACACCTTCGCGATAACAGGGAGTAACAAACACACCATCGGAAAAACGTCCTTGAAGCAATGGGCATGGAAGGAGAGATGGCGGGGGGGGGGGCACGTGCCTGCGTAGGCCCAGCCCCGTTTCAGAGGTAGTGTAACCTAGAGAGCCTTGGCCTAGCTGCATGTGCCGCTGGCCAGACAATCCTCTTTCCTTGCTGAGTAGCTTGTGGGTGCTCTCAGGCGGTGCCGGTGCAAGAGGGTCGCAGCCGCCCTAGGCAGTGAGGTCATTGCCGCATCTCTCTCTCTTTCCGAATTCACCTATCACGCAACATATACCTCCAAAACACTCGATCTCTCCCGCCTCGCGTCTCCCCGCCCACTTCCGGCACCCGGGGCAATCTCCTAGTCTGCCAATTGGTCCCCTCGGCCCTGCTCTCTGGCATCCTTGGGCCTAGCAACCTCTGAGAGGAGTCCAGACAGCCAGACCCGCTCTCATTTGGCGGCTATCAAAGAATCACTGCCTTGTTGATTCAATCACACTGAAATCTAATTTGTATATTTGAAATCTGTTTTACTTCATGCTGGAGATTTTCATTTAGCTTTTAACAAAATTCATAAAAACCCCATTTATGTCTCCATTCAGTTAAGAGGAAATTCAGAAAACAAAGCTTCATGGAGCTGCTTGTAGTCTGCAATTTCTGCTAATTTTACTCACAAGAAATGAGCCTGAATAAATAATTGCAAATTCCTATGCAAATGCCTTACAGATTTAAAATCTTGGTTGCCACCACCAGAATCTCAAATAATGCTGAGAAACCTGTAAGGGGGGGGGGGGGGGAAGCAGATAACTGGTACTTTTAAGAACAGAGAGGTTTTTCCTTCCACCCCCCACCCAGGAGAAAAAGCCAGTGCCAAAGAGAACACTGGCCTCCTTCCTCCCTGCCCGCCCCCACCCCCACCCCCAGCAAGGAGGAGGTGGCAGGAAAGACCCAGTGATAGCTCTGAATGAAAAAGGGAATCCTTTTCTTCTCTCTGCCCCGCCAGGACGAGCCAGTGATTGCTCTGCACGGGGTAGCCCCCCGGATGGCGTCCATTTGTTGACAATGGTTGGGTGTGGATCTGCATGCATCAGGGCCCAAGCACATCCCACCGCCCCATTACAGAGCAGAGATGCACAAAGGTCCGAGCTACGTAGGCACGTAGGTCAGAATGTACGTGCGTACTCGCCGAGCTAGGCGCCCGGCTCAGAGCGTACGAGCGTGATCACGTACATGCATCAGCTCCCAGTTATGCTGGGGTCGGGCGGGGAGTGTTCCGCGCGCGGGGGAGGAGGATGGGAATTCTTGCCTTGATTAGGCCGAGGAGGGGGTTTGGGCTGGGGAGCAGGGGAAGAGAGTTCTGGGCTCCAGCTGCGGAGGAGGGTCGGAGTCTGCTAGGTTTGGGCTGAGGATGAGGAGAGTGACTAGGTAGGGTCTCCAGGGAATTTCAGAGGACTTCAGTATTTGAAAGTATTTAGTCTGAGAGTCAGACTCTGTGAATATATCTGGGTTTTGCATTGTTCGATTATCCTAAAACTCAGTAGCGTTGGTGGCTCATGGGGCTGGAGCTGAGGTGGGGGAGACCCCCCGCTTTAACCAGTATTGGGCTGCAGGCTGCTAGTGGGAGGGGCAAGGAAGAGTGAAAAGCTTGCAAAGCAAGGAAAAAGAGGTAGAAGAAAGAGAAATGGAGCTGCAGAGGGAAGAGAGGGAGGGCTAGGGTGACAGAGGGGAAAGGGCAGGGGGGAGGAAGAGCAGAGGAAGAAGAAAAGGCAGAGCAGAAAGAGGAGAAAAGCCAGAAATGTGAATCTGCTGGGAAGATAAAACTGGACGAGGGATGGACTAGAGGGAGCTAAAATCAGGTGGGAGAGAACGTGGATATATAAATAGGATAGAAACAGGAGAAAGGAAGAGAGGTGAGGTTATTGTAGAAAGTGAGTCAAAGCAGAGAGGGAGACAGAACTGAGATGGCAACAAGTAAGAGACAGATGGGAAAGAAAGAAGTGGATAAACAAAGGCCCGCGGGCCAGAACCAGGAGTTTTTTTGGTCCGCCTTTTTCCGGTTGCCATTATGTCAGGCCTTGCACAGTTGGGCGCCGCTCTCTGGGCCTGTTCTGATGATGCCCGCGGGTTGAGGGGGGTTTTGGGGTGACGTTCGCGCACAAGAACGCGTTAGGGCCTCTTTTGATGACAGAGGAGCGGTGGCGGAGGGCGGTCCATGCTTGCAAGAGACGGCCGTGATCCCATCGAGACGTCAGATTTGGGGGGTACAGAGATGAATTTCAAGGAAGCAGGGGCAGATTGAGGGAAAATAGTGGTCCGGGGGATTTTTCTCCATACTGGCCCATGGGTACCCCAATTACATATACAATAAAATTTACATATATATGTACACACCCCTATATTTCGGCATGGTCCTCCCGTATCAACACAGTACTATTTGCCAAAACTCAAAGAATAACAACCCCACCTATGAAAAAGAATACCATAAATATTACACCAGAATCTAAAATATCAATACCCCTCCTATCAGGAAAACAGAACAGGCCAAGCTACTACAGATCCCCTACAGAGAAACCACATGCTAAAAGAATGCTTCCTCTCAGTCTCGCATGAAGAACACAGACCCTCATCAAATACAGAATAAAGCTACATAAAGTATAAATAGAAATGTGCAGACAAAAAATAAACTGTAAAACGTATCATGCCAGACTCTATACAGTGCAACAATGGAAAAACAAAAATGTCACTATTCCTCATGAAACAATCAAGATATATAAATCATGAATCATAATTATAAAACCATACAAATAAAATAATTTCAAAACAGCTGATGAATAGAATATCCATTAATTAAAGACTCAAGCAAATTTTGAAACCTTTACCAAACACCAATAAAATATTTCAAACAGCAGACACATCACATACTACCCAATAATTAAAATGGTAGTCAATCAAGAAAAATGAACTTAAAAAGCCACCTTTACTTAACCTCTCCAGCAGTTCTCCTACTCCTTTCCCTTGCAGGCCACACCAGAAGCAGCAGTAGCTGCTGAAGCTGTCCTCACGGTCCTCTTCCTTAGGGACCACAACCAATCTTTTCTCTCTCACTCACACACACACACACACCAGTCATACCCTCAAGACCAGTTTCTGTCTCTCACACACCAATCATCTCCCCAACCAGTCTCTCTCTCTCACACACACACACACACACAAGCACACACATACCAGTCATCTCCCTGATCAGTCTCACACATACACACGTCACCTCTCTGGCCAATCTCTCAATCACACAATGCTCTCGCTCTCTCTTACTTACAAAAAGGCTTTCAATCACACACATGCTCTCTCTATTTCACTTACACACAAGCTCTCAATCACACACATGTTCTATCTCACAGCCACAAGCCAGCCAAAAACATGCTCCATCTCTCTTGCGCACACACATTGACACACAGAAGCACCCTCCCTGTCTCACATACACATTACACTCACAGAAGCACCTTGCTTTCAGACTTGCAGCATTTTTCACTTTTACTAAAAGTGAAAGTGATGATCCCAACCATTAATTAAGAAAACCACATTCCTATCAGAAGGCGAAATGACATCCTTCCTGCAGGTTTTGTCCTCCCAAGGGACAGCCACCCACACCATACAGCTTCTCTTGTTTTGCACTTTCAGGCAATAAAGCAAGTGTCTTTCTTCAAACTATCAGTCGTATGATTATTCATGAGGGAGATATGGAACCGAAAGGCATCCTTAGTCAACTTCCCTTTTAAATGGGAAGATTCCAGTCTTAGTCATTTAAAATATACATTTTCTAAAGGCTTAAAAAAAATAGCAAAACCGTTTTAGATTGGAACTATTCTAGTCTTCATGCTTAAATTATGCTTAAAAAAAAAAAAAAAAAACAACACCTGGCATCAGTATCTTAAATTTGTGATTTTGCTGAGATGAACATTTTAAATAGTTTTTGTTTTTTTTGCTTTAGTATTTGTCTCTACCCACTTTGCTAAATTTTATTTTCCAGAAGAGGGATGCTTAACATTCAGTAATTTAATCTTTCATCCAACTTTTCAAAAGTTGCACTACCAGCACAAAAGTTGAGGTATATGTATTATCACATTTCATTTTTTTTTTAAACTGGCAGATTCCTTTCTCACATACATAACATACACACACAAGCACCATTCCTTTCTCACATACACACAGAACCACCTTCCGATCCAAGGCCCCCCGCCGAACAGCTGATCTCCGCCAGCGGTTAGCAGCACCGGTGTTCACTTCTTCGGCCCCCGCCGGCCTCGGTTTTAATTTCTTCGGTCCCTGCTGGCCGAAGAAATTAAAATCGAGGCCGGCGAAGGCCGAAGAAAAGAAGATAGACGCCGCCCAGCCAGCCCCCGCTTGAGGCTGGCTGGGAAGCGCCCATCTTCTTTTCTTCGGCCGCTGCCGCCGGCCTCGATTTTAATTTAGTCGGCCCCCATTTTCATTTCTTCGCCCGCCGCCAGCCTCGATTTTAATTTAGTCGGCCCCCTGCCGGCTTGGTCTTCCGCGGGGGCTGGCTAATCTTCTTTTCTTCGGCCCACACTGGCTTGGTCTAATGGCGGGGGCTGGCTGGGAGGTGCTGAGGCTGGGCTGAGGAAGAGCCATGCGGTCGAGACCACGTGACCAGCTAGACCGGCCCACCAGGGGATGCCCGATCCCCCGATAGGTCAATCCGCCCCTGCAAGGAAGCATCAACTCCATTTTCCTGAGATCGCTTTCATCATGATCAGTAGTTAACCGTTTTTTGTTTTTTTAATTTAAGGAAATATTCCCCTTCTCAATATCATTCTTTTCAAAGCCTGCTTCTGGCTGCACTCTCCGAAATGAAAGGGTCCGTTTATGAATGAATGCCAAGCATTGCATAAAACTGTGTGACGTGGAAAAAGCTTGTATCATGCCAAAAGCTATTAAGCACTATCTATTCAGGACTAACCTGTTCATTTGCATATTCCTCTGTCATAAATACCGCACTGATCTGCCGCTTTGTTTTCTTACTGTGGCTTGTATAGGCAGTATAGAAAAGCTTTTAAATAAAAAAAAAAAAAAAAAGATTGCCACTTTACCTGCATACTTGCCCATATCTCAGGGTCTGGTAATGTTCATATCGTTATTTGTGCTGCTCTGTCAAAATTCAGCAGGTTTTTTTTTAATGAGGCTGCGTTATTTTCCGTGCTTTGGCCCCTTTTAAACTTTTATGGATTCAGTTTATTCGTAAACTGTTATTGCATGCTTCTCTATCTTTTTTTCATTTCTCCAATCGAGTTGTTCCAAAGGGAGAACTCACATTCAGGGAGCACCAAGGGGGGGGCATCCCCTCTCCCACCCCACCCCCTGTTGTGGATGAGAACTTCTAATGTGGTCACAAGGTTTTTTCCCCACCCACTGATCTAGAGAGAATAAATAAAAGGCAGAGGCTGTGCAAAGGTTGGAAATGACATATTCAGCCGCTTGCTATAACCTTCCATGCCTTACATTTATTCTACCCCCTACTCCATTCTGTTTGCTAGATAAATGTTTCAAGGTAACTGCGCATTTTCAGATCATAGTGTAACCGTCTCTTTTTCGTCAGTAAGGAGGCCCAGACAACTGATCCGTAAAGATAGACTTTTATTGCCAGCAAGATGCAGCTAAGACAACGGCTTAGTACAACTGCATGCCACGCCCCCTTCGGAGCAAACCTTTATACACTTTACAGTTCTTATCTTTCACACATGCGTTCTGGTTTTGCTGAACAAACATTTTACAAACTGCTGAACAAGCAATAGCTAGCGTGGTCTTTAGTAGGTGTAGCTTATGATCAGACTATTGTTTCGTCATTTAATTGACGGGTTAGACATTTGCGACGGCGTTCGTATTAATACAATACAAAATATGAATCCAAAATGGAGTCACGTTCACTAATCGTTAGTGCGTAAGTACGTCATTACGTATTAGGTTCCGTTTGCGTTGCAAATGTTAGTAAATCAAAATGGCTGTGCGTTTCACTGCAGCATGATGAGACGAGAGGCGTCACAGCTGTGCAGTCTGCAGGGGTTCATGGAATCGAACTCCTTCATTCCCCCCTTTGATACTTCAATGTCGATGGAAAGTGGAAGTATCACTTGTAGCTGTTAAGTAACTGAAAAGAGAAGCAAGAATTAATACCAATAACTTTCAAGGTGGACCCTAAGATGCTGCTAGGTCGTTGGTTTCTTCACGGGTTTGAGACGGATGGGCCCTAATGGCGTCAACCCCCTTTGTAGCCCGGCTTACCCTAGCAACAAAAGTGGTCCTCTCGTTGAATTAGGTGGGATTAGAGTTTAGTATCAAAATAATCGTTATCAGAATCAAAAGAGATATCATCAGAGTCAGATGCGTCAGAATCAGGGAATGAGGAAATCGACACATACTTATTGATCATCATAACATGAGCTGCCGCCCTGCGATCAGCAATGGTTTCAATCATAGATCGTAGATTTCTGAAAATAAGAGGTAAACAAAGAGGGAACAAAATGCAAGTCAGAATAAAAAACAGAAGAGGAAAGAGAATGTCCTTCAATCCGGGGATTGAAGTAAGCCAATTTGGTAGTGAGGAAGTCCAATCAAGGATACCGGTCCAAGTCTGCACAGGGACATGAGCTAATCGGATCATGCGATCGGTAATCTCTTCGATAACTTTGCTCTTATCATCGATCTGTAAACAACAATTAGAGAGATTAAATTTGCCACAGACACCACCTTCTTGTGCAAGGAGGTAGTCCAAGGCTAAACGATTTTGGTAGACAGCTGTTATTATTCTGGTATTTTGTTTGGCAAGGATATTGAGGGCCATAGCAGAATCGTTAGTCAGGAGTTCTAATACTGCTTGTAGGCGAATGATGCGATTTAACATGTATATTGGAGTTCTATATCCATAGGAGCCATCTTCAGCCCATGTGGCAGGGCCGTAGTATTGCACAATCCGTTCAGGAGGCCACTCCTGATCTTTCCAATCACCAATAGAAACTTTAGGACTTCTGCGACGCTTGTTTGGCTTCATAGGGCTGTAGACAGGTACACCTAATGTTTCACCCGCTGTGATTGGTAAGAGAAAGAAACTTGGTCGTATGGTGGCCAGGAAACAGGTGCCATACCAGTTGAGTGGTAGCAATTCATATGCCCGGCGGCCACAAACGAAGTAGTAACCGTCTGGTGCAGCGAAGAGGGTAGTTGGCACTCCAGCAGCAGTCCACGTTTTGTTGAGGATTGTTTCAGTCCACATGGTAGTGGGCATTGTCAAATTCTCAGTTTGCCACCAGGTTTGTTTGGTTAGGTTAGCAGTAAGCACTCCCGTACATGGGGAATTACCAACAGAGGTAGTATATACTCGGGAATGTTGTCGAGATATGCAATGTCTGCCAATGACATCTGTCTGGAGAGCCCATTCATATGGGTGTGGTTTCCGTTTGTAAGTTATAGTCGTGTTCAATTGATTGAGATCGGTTTGGAAGACCTCTTTGGCTTCCCATGGCCATTGTTCTACGGTGTGCGTTCCCCCGCAGACAAAACAATTTTTAACTTCAAGAGAGAGAGCTATATTCTCAGCCAGATTGACAAACATATTCTTTGCTTGATTGGAGAATGCATGTTTTTTCAATTCTTCTGATGCGTGGGATATTTCATCAAAGAAGGACTGATAGCCTACAACAGTAGTCTGATGAATGATTGGTCGAGGTTTGTCTCGACGCTGGGTAATTGTTATATAAGTCATGGGGTCTTTCCCGGTTCCATCGATTCCAAAGCCCCAAGTATCTTGCCAGGGATATCCTTCACCCCGTATGGGCCATTGTATGGACATGGTATTACCAGCTACTGCAGTTAACCGGCCAATGCCATGACAACCATGATATCCTCCTCCTGTATAGTCACATACCAGAGCCCATCCTGATGAAATTAAGTCTCCTTGACATGGCAGCCATTGAGATGGATTGGCCACCCGATTGTAAGGGCAAAGGTACTTGTGGTTGTGAGCATAGGACTTTTTCCAGGCCTTAGATCCGCAATGGAGGGCGTTAGGATGTTTTCCAATGGCTTCACAGGCGTCGAAGTTTATGGTAGCGGTAGATTCTCCTCCGATAAGGACTTTGGTCGAGTTGATGTAGTATAGGATGCCTTTTCCTTCCGGAACGATAGTTGAGGTATAGCTCTTTGGTAATCCGGCAGTCAAGGTAATGTTATAGTACTTGGGAGTTGTAGGTGTATGACAAATGACTTTGTCATTTTGTAGGCACCGGTGAAAAGACTGGTATCCTTGAGTAGTATTCAATGAGCACGCAGGCTGAGCTGCACATGAGTCGGGTGGCTGAGATTGGTGTATAATGGTAGAGACAATCTGGAATCCATCTGGAGTAGTGGTACGGATTAACTTGACACATTCAGTGCAGTTTTTGCTTAGAGGTAGAACAAGAGATGTAGCTCTAGAACAGGAAATTAGTAGAATAACTTGTAGTAGTCTGGTTGTCATAGCCGAAAGTTGAGGGTGAACACGTTGGACTTGAGTTGTAAGTAGTTCAGTAGATTAATTCTGAAAGGAAGAAAAATGTATATGTTAGTACTCTTTAGCAAAGTACTATAATTATCTAATCTGGACTATCTTGTTGCCTGTTTTGAGTGAATTTTAATTTGTGGTCTCCAATCCTGGAGACCTGCCAGTTGGGGGCAGCAGGTTTTAAGCAAGTCCAGTGAATCCAGGAAGGACATCCAGAGACCTTTACAGCAGTAGGAGTGGTGAGTAGTACTGTGTATGGACCCTTCCAACGTGGTTTGAGGAAATCGGATTCATCCCAGTCCTTCATCCATACAGAATTTCCAACTTGGAATGGATGAATTGGGGTTAACAAAACTAATGGTTCAATGTCACATGTATAGTCCTGAATTGCAATGACTGTGTTATATAGTCCTTTGAGCTGATTACTGAGTGACAACTCCCCTTGTATCTGCAGTGATTCGGGAAAAGAAGGGAGAGGTGGAGGTCTTGCATACATCATCTCATACGGTGTTAGCCCTGATCGTTTTGGACTGCATCTGATATGTAGCAAGGCTAAGGGTAGGATGTCTGGCCATTTGGTCTTTGTTTCTTGACATAGTTTAGCTATCTGATTTTTCAGAGTTCTGTTAGCCCGTTCAACAGATCCACTGCTCTGCGGTCGCCATGCGCAGTGCAAATGCCATGTGATACCGAGGATTTTACTTAATCTTTGGATAACATCGCTGGTGAATGCTGGTCCATTGTCTGAATTGATTTGTCTTGGTAATCCGTAGCGTGGTAAGATTTGGTGAAGGAGCAGGGACGCAACTTCTTTGGAGGTTTCAGTTCGTGTTGGTGTGGCTTCGATCCATCCGGTATAGGTGCAGACAGCCACCAGCATTGCTTTGTAGCCTTTGGATGGAGTCATGTGAGTGAAGTCAATTTGGCAAACTTGAAATGGTGTAGTTCCTCTTAGAATATGTCCAGGTGATGGACCAGGTCCACTTCTAGGATTATTTTTGGCACACGTGACACATTGGCTGATTGCATGTTTTGTTAGTTGGATGATTTTATTGATGTAGTACGTTTTTCCCAGCAACTTTATTAGTGCATCTCGTCCGAGATGGGTTTTGTTATGTGCTTCCTTGACAATAGTCCAAGCTAATGTTTCTGGTATCCATACTCTGTTATCTTGCAGAATCCACCAGCCATTGTGATGGTGGATCTGTTCAGCCTGTGCCCAGTCATTCTCCTCTGTCGAATAGGTAGGAGTTTCTGTTGGGAATTGCAGAAGTGGACATGTTGTAGTTGGGATTGATAATAAGTGTGCACGGGCTGCTTCTTTTGCTGTTTTGTCTGCCCATTGGTTTCCTTTTGCAACGGGATCTGACTTTCCGGTGTGGGCTTTACAATGCATGACAGCTACCTTTTGTGGTGCCCATACAGCATTTAGTAACTGATGTATTTCAGACGCATTGGCCAATTGCTTTCCTTCTGCTGTTAGAAACCCTCGCTCCTTATATAGGGCTCCATGTACCTGGATTGTGAGGAAAGCATATTTGGAATCTGTATAAATATTCACAGTCTGTCCTTCTGCCAATTGTAAAGCTCGAGTGAGAGCGATCAGTTCAGCTTTTTGGGCTGATGTCCCAGGAGGTAGGGGCTCAGCTTCAATAATGTCATCTTCAGAAACCACAGCATATCCAGCAACTCGAATTCCTTCAATAACTTGGCTGCTTCCATCAGTAAATAATGTCCACGCTCCCTGCCATGGTTGATCTCTCAAGTCTGGTCTGCTGGAATGTATTGTAGTCATGACCTCCTCACAGTCATGTGCGACGGGTTCAGGTGCCGGCATAAGAGTGGCCGGGTTCAAGTTTTTGCTGTCCTGTATTTGGATTTCAGGAGTTTCACATAGCAGAGCTTGATACTTTACAAGACGTGAATTAGTCATCCATTTTGGTCCATGAGTTTCTAGCAGTCCTTGAATGGTGTGGGGGGGTCGTTACATTCAAGATTTGTCCAAAAGTTAATTTGACTGCTTCTGGAATTAGTAAGCATGCAGCCGCAATGCTTCTTAGACAACCTGGCCATCCTTTTGCAACATTGTCCATTCCTTTTGACAGATATGCAACAGGTCTTTCCCATGAGCCTAGAGTTTGAGTCAATACCCCAATGGCCATGCCTTTCTTTTCATCGACGAATAGATGGAATGGTTTCATTACATCTGGCAATCCTAGAGCAGGTGGTTCAATCAAAGCATCTTTCAGTTGTTGTAAGCTTGTCAGTTCATGGGTTTCCCACTGAAAAGGCTGAGATTCTGCCTCCTTTCCCCGCAGCTTGTCGTACAGGGACTGGGCGATAACAGCGTAGTTAGCAATCCACAGCCTACAGTATCCTGCAGCTCCAAGGAACGCTCGGAGCTCTTTCTTGCAAGTGGGTACAGGTTGACCTCGTATTGAACTGGTACGGGATATTCCAAGGCAACGGGTACCTTCCCGGATCTGGAATCCCAGGTATTCGACTTCCAATTCACAAATTTGCACCTTCTTTTTACTTGCACGGTATCCTTTTGAGTACAACGTCTTTAGTAAGTGGAGTGTGGCTATAGCACATTCGTGATACGTTTCACGAAACAACAGAAGGTCATCCACATACTGTATTACTGGCCCATACGTGACTTGGTACATCTTCAAGTCTTTTGCCAGTTGCTCCCCGAACATCGTGGGTGAGTGCTTAAATCCTTGCGGTAAGCGAGTCCATGTGTACTGCTGCTTGATTCCAGTTTGTGCATTTTCCCATGTGAAGGCAAAGATCTTCTGGCATTCTTCTGCTACTGGAACGGAGAAGAAAGCGTCTTTGAGGTCAATGACACTGTACCACTTGGAGGTAGGGGAAACTTGAGCCAAGATTGAGTATGGATTTGGTACAAGGGCTACTAGATCTGCTACTTGATTGTTCACTTTCCGTAGATCCTGTACTGGTCGGTAATCAGTAGAACCAGGCTTTTTTACGGGTAGCAAGGGAGTGTTCCATGCAGATCGGATTCGCCTGAGAATTCCCAAATCATACAGTCTCTGCAGGTGTATTTCAATTCCTTCTCTGGCCATGTATGGAATGGGGTATTGAGGTTGATTGATCACCTGTGCATTCTGCTTCATCTCTATCCATATGGGGATAGCGTCGATAGCTATTCCTCCCGGGTTCTGCTCAGACCATACTTGGGGCACACTATCCATCAGTTGTCTGCGCTGTTCGTTAAGAGGGGTGTCCCCTTCGTATCGATGCAGAGTGATTTGTTCAAGGACGGGGAGATGTAGTCTCCATTCTTCTTGTAGTGGACATATAAGGGAAACTGGACTATCGGCAAAGGATGCCTTGATTTCACCGGTAGGTTCGAACTGCAAGGTAGCCCTTAATTTACATAGGAGGTCTCTTCCTATGAGAGGTACTGGGCACCCTGGCACATAGAGGAATTGATGGGACACTAATTGTCCTCCTATTGTAACCTGCCGTTTCTGAAGGAAGGGAGCAGTTAGTGGTTTTCCGGAAGCCCCAACTATAGAGATGTTTTTTGAAGTAGGCGTGGTGATGGCTGTGGTCATCACAGATCGTTGAGCCCCCGTATCCAACAGTCCTCTGAACGTTTCAGCCCCCACCTTTATCTCCACTAGGGGGTCTATGGGAAGAGTTCCCCTATCTAGTCATGTTTCACTATCCTCGCCGGAAGTTTCGCCTATAGTCATCTGCCATTCCGTTTCTTTAGATTTGGGCTGTGCATATTCTTCCTGCTTTGCTTGCAGGGGCACCGGACACTCAGATTTCCAATGCCCTTCTTGTTTACAATATGCGCATTGGTTGGTTCCCAATGGCACTCTTCCACCTCTAACCAATCCTCCTCTATTCGCTCGTCCTCTTGGCAGCCCTCTTGAGGGTGGTCTGCCCCTTCCTCGGAATCCGGGGTACCCGTGATACTGCCTAGACGGGTTCCCGAAATTAGTTTCTTCCAACGCTGTGGCTAACAAACTAACACGTTCTCTTAACTTTCTAGTTTCTTTCTTTTCCTTGCTGTCTCCATCCGGTTCTCGGTTTACATACACTTTATCAGCCATTACTTTTAATTGGCTGATATTCATGCCCTCGAACCCTTCCTGCTTTTGCAACTTCCGGCGAATATCTGGGCAGGACTGACTAACGAAGCTCATCAGTATGATGGATTGATATCTGGGATCCTCTGGATCAAATGGGCTGTACTGACGGTATGCGTCCATTAATCGCTCCAAAAAGTTTCCGGGGGACTCATCTCTCTGCTGCACCACGTCTTGGATTTTTCCCATATTTACAACTTTCTGCTTCCCTTTCTTTAAAGCTTCAAGAAATGCGGTCTGATAGGCGGTAATGCGCTCCCGCCCTGCCGCGGTCTGGAAATCCCAGTTAGGATCTGCAGTCGGAGCTAAGTCTCTTACTGCGTCTTCGGGACGTCCGTCTGATCCGGCTCCTAATCGAGCTGCCTCTTCCATGTTTAATTGTATCTGTCGGCGTTCTTCAGTGGTGAAAAGAATGGAGGCTAGGTGCCGAATATCAGCCCAGTTGGGATTATGGGCGGCGAAAATGCCCCGTAAAAAGTCTATCATCTGTTCTGGTTTTTCAGCGTATGATGGCCCCAGCTGTTTCCAATTAAAAAGATCGCTGGATGTGAAAGGTATGTAGGTAAATAATCTTATTGTTTGCGTAGTACGATGCTCGTTTTCTTCAGTTGGGACTACCGGAACAACAGTTGATGTCTCCCTGATTGGTAATTGCAAACTAGCTGCGGCTTGGGTCTTACTGCGAGTTCCGTCTGACACGGATGCCTCGCCGCCGCCTTCTTCCTTTGCGGTCGCTGTTCCGGGTCGTTCTTCATGAGCTAGTGCCATTCTTGGATCAGCTTGCGCATTGGAGGGAACTGGGGGGCTTGGTGGCGTGGGATATGTGGGGGGATAACTAGGGGCATATGGCGGCGGCAAAATATTTTCAGCGTCGGGCAATGCTGCAGGCGGCAGGGGTTTAATTTTTTTTTCTGGAGTCCGTGGATTCCCTTGTACTACAAATATGGCCGCCTCAGATGACGCATGCTCTGTAGAGTCCAATATGGCCGCTTTGCCCTTTCTCTTCCGGTTTGGGGATTTCCGGTCTCCCATCTTACATACTTGAGTCACCATTACGAGGGCGGCTCCCTCCACTAGTTTCTTTGCCCATGATGGAGGATTTTCAATAACTGCGATCCACGCGGTTATGTATGGTATATCCTCAGGGCAACCCGGGTTCCCTTCTCGTATGACTATTTTATGGACCCGTGTGGCCGTTTGGAAATTAAAAGTTCCTGTAGGGGGCCAATTTACACAGAAACCGGGCCATTTATGGGTGCATCGTTGAATCATTCCGGGTTTTGTACATTTATGTTCGTCGAACACTTCGCTATAGTGTTCCGTCATGACTTTTAACGGAGTCGACCCGCTCCCTCCCATTAGGATAGAATTCACAGACAAAGGAGGGAAGGGAAGACGGATAGGTAAGGGGTCCGTATCCGTCAGACACAAAGGGTCACAATCGCCCCGACTAGGACGCAGTCAGCCCGGCCTAGAACTGCGAGGCCATTCACTCTCTTTCACACAACAAGAAACCTATTCCCACTATCGTATACGTTTACTTATTATTTCCATACATATCATCCGCGTGGTCTTCGGAGCGTAATTCCTACTAACACACTGCGTGGGGTGTGATCAAGGCCCCCTCGGTCAGCCAGAAAAGACCGGGCTATTTCCTTAGCTAGCTAGTCTTTACTTATTTCCATATTCCCATAATACTCGCCTGCAGGGGTCTTCCGATCGTCATGAAAGCCTTCTTCCCGGATCATCAACCCAGAGGTCCCGGCAGAATTTCTGTGGAACGATCCCCTCAGAAACCTGATCGCTGAACTCAGCGGTGGCCACTCACCAGGTGTATCAGGGGGACTGCTCCGCCACCAAACTACCGGACCTTCTGGAGAGCTAAAATAGCGTCTCCGGTACCTCCTGGCTGGCTCGCCAATGTAACCGTCTCTTTTTCGTCAGTAAGGAGGCCCAGACAACTGATCCGTAAAGATAGACTTTTATTGCCAGCAAGATGCAGCTAAGACAACGGCTTAGTACAACTGCATGCCACGCCCCCTTCGGAGCAAACCTTTATACACTTTACAGTTCTTATCTTTCACACATGCGTTCTGGTTTTGCTGAACAAACATTTTACAAACTGCTGAACAAGCAATAGCTAGCGTGGTCTTTAGTAGGTGTAGCTTATGATCAGACTATTGTTTCGTCATTTAATTGACGGGTTAGACATTTGCGACGGCGTTCGTATTAATACAATACAAAATATGAATCCAAAATGGAGTCACGTTCACTAAACGTTAGTGCGTAAGTACGTCATTACGTATTAGGTTCCGTTTGCGTTGCAAATGTTAGTAAATCAAAATGGCTGTGCGTTTCACTGCAGCATGATGAGACGAGAGGCGTCACAGCTGTGCAGTCTGCAGGGGTTCATGGAATCGAACTCCTTCAATAGTGTCGAAAATAAAATACAGAAAAAATCCCAAGAGATTTGTCTGGTTGGATTTGTTAAAGTGCTGCTTTATCTCATAAAGACTTCATTAACCTCAGTCGGAAGAGTTGGGTTTTTGTTTTTTTTCACTTCCAAAAACAGCACAAAAAGGTCCAAAAGCAACCGCCTTTGAAATCTTGTTCTTTCCTCTGCTCCTTGCTTTACAGGCTAAGGGTCACATCCTGCTGTCTTCCGAAAAAACATGTTAAAATATGTCCACCTTTTGCACATTGCGGGATTATTTCTTTATTTTCGGTTTGACTGCGCTTAGAGGCGAATAAATGGCAAAACCGCGGCTACTGCCCCCCCCGGAGACCACCACGATCCAGCCCTTATCGCCCCACATCACGTGCTCCTCTTCCTTGCCTTTCCCCTGTTCTTTACTGTCTTTGCTGCCACGAGTTAGGGTCGTGCATCCTGGAAATGGCTGCGGCGTTGCTGCCCGGCTCCTGAAATAGGAGCTCGGAGATCTAATTTCCCCTAGAGTGCAGGAAAGCTAGTGGCAGCTCTGAAAAATTGCTCTCCTTTTGGAAAATAAAAGACAAATAATAACAGAGAGAGAGAATGGATTAGCTGAAATTTTAAATAATGGTTTTAAGAATTTAAAAACGGGGCAGGCTGAGGAGGGGAGGGGTGGCACGGGCGGAAGGAGCCAAGTTCTCACTGAGAGCCATCCTGGAGGCAGCCGGCTCCGGATTTTTAGGGCAGAGGAGTCCAGTCCTGGTTTTACCCCGTGGCATGCAGGAACAATTAAAGCCAAAAAGGCATCGTTTAAAAAAAAAAAAAAGGAGAGCAGGACCTAAGGAGGAAAAAAAAAAAAAAAAGACGACGCATAAGCACCGAAAAAGCAGGCCAGTTTGAGCAGAGACCTGCCAAGGAGGCCAAAATTAACCAGAAAAGCTTTTTCAAGTGCACGAAACAGGGAACCTGTCGAGCTGTGTAATGTGTGCAAGAGAGAGAAATGTTTTATTTTGCGTGGGGGACACCCATGCCCCCGAAGATACCCGTGGAAGTGCCCGCTGGCACAGGGACTTTGGCACGTGATGGCTGGGGGAGGGGATGTCTTAAGCCCCAGTGCACCTCAGTCAGGAGCAGGGCTCCGAGGGCCTGACTTCTTTGAAAAAGAAAAAAAAAGTTATTTTGTTTTCTTTGCTGTTCTTTTCTTCTGTAGCCATGGCCTGGGTTCAACACGGGCCACAGGAGAGCCCTGCTAGTGTGCAAGGGAGGGTGCGAAAACCCAGAAGGCATCCCCTGGAGAGAAAAACATTTTTTAATTAATAAATGGGAGTAATTTGAATGATGGGTTGCCAGTACGTACACTCCCCCACCACTTGTGCACAGGTGCTGGTGAAGGGGTCTGAACGCTTCAACCTGACAAAGGACAACCTGAAACTCCTGCCAAACAGGACTTCATGTACCAGAATTCCCTGCTTCATGACGGGTTTACTTACAGTCTGCAATACAGCTGTAATTAGGACATTGAGAAACTCTGTCAGCACATTGCACATTTTCATTTTTTTGGCTTCCCTGTTCTTATTCTCTGATAAGCTTTCACTGTAACCTAGAATAGAACAATGGATGTATTATGTGAAGGGCTGTATTACTATAGACTCGTGAATTCCTTTCCAGAACTGCAAGTCCCAGCAGCCTCTCCTGCAGAAGCTTCACGAAGGTTCCAGGTTGTCTAAGGAGGGGGTCAGTAGCCCCTCAGCTGGGATATGCTTGCTCAGCAAGGCGTAGAACGCATGTGTAAAAGATAAGAAATGTAGAATGTATAAAAGCCAGCTCCTGAAGGGGAGGGGCACGCAGTTTCTGAGCCATTGTTCTCAGCTGTGTCTTGCATATGCAATAAAAGTCTTTCTTTACGGAACAGTTTCTGGGGCCTATTTTCTGACGGTAACACTGGGGCACATTTTTGGTGAGCAAGAAAAGCCCCTGTACCAGGGGAAGTCCATGCCAGGTTTTACCTGCAGCTCATTGTTCTACCCCTCTCAGCACTCTGAAAGGGGGGTGGGGAGGAGGAAATCCTGTCAATCACAGTAGCCCCATGGGATAGCCTGGTGGGCTCATGGGAGGGAACTGCCCAGCGTAGGAACACCAGGGAAGTAAGATGTCAAGTGCCTGGGGACTTTTGAGACAGCACAGCTGTTTAAAAAAAAAAATGTTAACGTTGAACTAGAAGCGGCTGGTACATGTGCCATGGAGTGGGGAAGGCTGGTAAACACAGGAACAAGGTTTGTGAGAATTTTTAGAAAGGGCACTACTTTTGTGAAGTCACCAGAGCAGGGATCTGCTCTCTGTGGAGGAAGGAGAAAGCGGTTGGGGACGGGGTTGGCTGGAGGCTACTGACTGCCTGAGAAGAAAAGTAAAAATGTAAAGTATCCAGCCATCCATTTAAAAGGGAACAGATAGGGAGATTAAGATCTCAGCACTAGTATGTGTCTTAGGAAATTTAAGGACCACATGGGGAGGGTTGCTTTTTTTTTGCCTTTTTTTATTCTTCCCCTCACCCCCCGCCTGTCACTGGTTACATACCTGCGTCTGCTCGGTGCTGCTGCAGGGGCCGGTGCTCTTCACTGAGAAACTGTTTGAGCCGCTGGGGCCTCCGCGGACGCAAAGCCTCGTGATTCAAACCACGCCTCATGGCAGAACCCTGGCCCGAGGCAGAGGAAAGGGACTGAGGGAGGGAGGTGAGGGGAGTTTAAAAAGGCAGGAGAAGCCACCAAAATAAGTAACATTCCCCGGGGGCAGTGGAGACTCGGGCCATGGGTCCCTCATGCCCATACCTAGTGACACCACTGCCTTGAGCTGACCCTGCCTGGCACTTCTTAAGTTCATAGGACTTGCATTCCCGACTTGCCTATTGCATTCCCTATGAAAAATCAAGAATACAAGTCCCTGCATGCAGCGGGAGTGGTAAAATCTGGAGCGGATCAGCCTGACCTGAAAATCCCAAGCCAGTTAGCAGCCCTGTGTGGAATCCAGGGCCAGCCACGTGAAATCCACGCATTTCTCACACTCAGCTGCAGTAGGGCCACGGAACAGGCAGCCCTGCAGGTCCCCGGTCAAGCCCTTCCCCTCTACAGCTCAGCCTCCCTCAGCTGGGATCCAACAAGCCTCTGTTCCCTGCAGAGCTCAGTACTCCCTCCTCCTCACCCCTGAAGGGGGGGTCATATACGCCAACTCTGCAGCACCTCCAACTTTGGGATTTAAACTTTGGTCCTCCTCACTGAACACCGAATCATCCGTCTCGCTCGAGAGAAACCCTTCCGATCACATTTCATTTTCCATCAATCCTGCTATGGACTTAGTGCTGAAAGCAGTAACCAGGAATAAATGAAAGAATGTGCAGCTGACACACGATAGCTATTCACCATCCCAGAATCAATAACCTTGATTTCCCAGTTGTTCAGCGCTTGGAACTTAACCCTATCCGTGACCTCTGCACCAGAGCAAAACCCCACCCAGACATTTTTCCATGTTTGCATCTTCTCGTGGTTTTTCCACGCTGCTCCCAAGACAGTACTGAGCAATAAACTTCCATCAGCTTGAACTACTTACCAAGTACCACTTTCAGCAAAATACATGCAGAGGGGACACAGATATTTGAATTTGTAAATAAGAATAGATAGATTAATCTGAATATAATTCCAGTTAACTGTTAGACCTTCTATAATGACATCTCATGTAACCTACATACTGTGTGTGTGCATATATTTTATATATTTTCTTGAGAGCTCCCTACATACCCGCACTAGTCCACCTATAAATCTAATTGTCTTGTCATTTTAATAAATAGACAGGTTTGTAAGCATTTTTGCAGCGAAAGCAAAACAGGACATCTGCAAATTAGTCAAGAGAGAGAAAATGTTGCTTTTTGAATGTGCATGGAAGGGTTGTTTTTACTTGGCCCCATTCACGCTGCATTCTTTTTCTGGTTTATTTTGCACTAATCCTGCAAGATTTTGCCACCTTTTGCAGAAAGCTTTGCTACCACATCCTGTACAGGAAGGCAGTGGAGTCGGGAGAAGTCATTTGTGAAGGGGAATTCCTGGGAATGCCGAGTTCCAGAAGTGCAAACAGTACCTGCCTTTCTACCTCTCAACCACCATTCCTCCCCATGGGAATGACTCAAGTAAGGTTTAACCATCATCTTGGACTTGGTGTCTCAGAAGATCCGTGGCAGAGGGTCGAGGCCACCAGCTGTGCCTTTACAGGTTCCTTATAAAATTTGATTCCTGAGGACGCCCAATCAGGGCGGCGAGAGCAGGGGATGATTGGAAGGATCGGACCTTTGCCACCATGCATCACATTGGTTAGATATAGCTTTTGTCCACAAGAAAGAAAATTGCTAAAGGAAAGCTCAGAGACCCCTTTTCCCTGCTGATGGATGCAGAAGAAAAGGCAGCTAAGCAGAACGTAAGGGTACCTAGGAATATCGGGAATTTGATCCATGCCATGGCAACATAGAGGCCATGCTAGATCCCGGTCAATGCTGTAAAGCTTTCTTAATGTTGTACTAAAGGTTTGCAGGGAGCTGAGAGGCTGGACATGGATTTCCAGGGACACAAAAGACTTTGACCTTGGAATATCAAAAAGCCAATCCAAGGGCAGTGCACATGGGAGGAGGCAGGCCAATGGGAACATGGCCCTTTAGCGCCAGAGCCATTTCCATGGCAGGGGGCTCCTGAGACCAGACAAAACAGGGAGGAGGGGGGGAGAAGAACATCTGCTGGCATTTCAACCGTGGCTCCAGGCCTCTTCCGAACACTCGCCAATTCAAGTTCTAGTGCTGAACTTGGGGGACCGATCATCTCGCAGCACAATGTCTCAGCAAAGCAAGAGCCCCAGCCTTTAAGCCAAGCAAGTAAGAACCCGCTGGCCATCAGCTCTGAGTGGCAGTGGCTATTTGGGGGAACTAGGGGGCTGCAGTTTGCTGGTTGGTGGTGGGGGCTCACACCAGACTCTGACTAGAGGTAGCGGAGACCTTCCTACCCCAATCTTCAGGGTGGTTGTGCTAGGCCGGGATGGGGAGCTCACGATTAAACTAGTGAGCTCCCCATCTCGGCCTGAAAATGAATGGGGCCAAATAAAAACACCCTTCAAACTGAAGGCAACCACATCATTTCACAAATGAATAATGTTCACTGACCTGTCAGCAACGGCTCTATTCAAATCTACTGGAGATATAATTGCCCCCACTTTCACATCTATTATTAATTTGTCCCTTGAACAGGGAAAGTTTCCTGACTCAAAAAAGGATGTAGTACGACCTCTATTAAAGAAATCCAATTTAAAAAGTACTGATCTCAATAACTATAGACTAATATCCTTGCTACCTTTTGTTGCTAAATGTTTGGAATCCGTTGCGTTGCAACAATTGACAGAGTTCATTGAGGAAAAAGAAGTCCTTGACCACCAATTTGGCTTCAGATGCTCAATGAGCTCTTTAATGGATACTCTCAGGCGAGGCCTAGACTGTGGTCACCGTTACATTCTTGTGTCATTCGATATATCCTCAGTCTTTGACACAGTTGATCATGCCATCTTGCAAGAGTGTGGTATAGCAGGCGCTGTTCTAAATTAGTTTACCTATGGTAAGTTTTGGTGAAATTTTTTGCATGGGGGTAACCTGCACAGAGCAGCAGTTACAACCAGCCAGTGGTGCATTCAAGAGAGCCACCCTTGAATGTATAAGAAAGTGCAGAGCTCTATTTTTTATGTCTCAGTGTTCTGTGTATAATACTTGTTACTATGCTGTAATATTTCTGTTGAATTTTTTTAACATTTTTTTTTTGTTTTTATGCTTGTTTTAGTTCTTTTTTGTTGATGTTGATTTATTTCTGAATGCTTTTAGTTATTACTGATTTAATTATGAATGTTTTATTGTAAACCGCTTAGCAAGGTTAATAAGTGGCATAGAAATTTCTTAAATAAATAAATAAACCCCTGGGGCATATCTTACAGTTAATGTATTGGTTTAGCTATTTGGCTGTTTACATTACTTCACTGAAGTTTGATCAAGTTCGTTCATGATGGTGGTAGGGGCAGGAGCAGTCCGCTCTTGAGCTTCCACGGGTGGAGCAGGCCCTCTGGGCATCGCAAGAAGGAATAAATATGTAAAATTGAGAGGGAGAGGGCTGGCCATCTTGGATGGGGGCCTAGGGTAACCTGCAGGGAGTGGAATAAGAGCCCTAAACACCTTGCAGACCTGATGGGACATGTTGGTGCTTATCTGTGGAGGAAGAGGGTTTCCCAGCTTTCCTTCAGCTTTACTCAGGTGATTTCTGTCTGTGAAACTCTGAAGAAATCATTTTTTGTGCACCTTCGTCGTACTACAATTTCCGTGACAGTAAAGGGACTTTTTTTTTTGTTTTGGAACAAGAAGGCATCTTGTGAGACTTTTCTTTGAGTGACTGGAATGGTTCCCTTTGGGTCTAGGAGCAAATGCTCCCCTCCAGCACCACCAGCTTCCTCCCCAGTTGAAGGACCTTGTCCCACGACAATGGTGAGTTTGTCAGTACTCTGCAGCATTTAAAGGTGTCCCCTTATCTTCTACAGGGGCGCTCTGTGAAAAGAGGTTACAGTAATAAAGCTGCAGACCTGTTCCCTGGGGGGGAAGGGGGTATTTATTTCACAACCGTGCAGTGCTGTCTTATTTATTGGGTAGCTGGACAGGTGAGGCAGGGGGAGATTCAGCTGCCAGTTAGGAAAATGCTTTTTTTTTTTTTTGGCACATCCTCAACAATCATCACCGCCTTCGACATTCACAAGCGCTTTCATAAGGGTGGATTTTATTTTTTTAAGGCTATGCATTTCATACTCAGAGGACTGGCTGAGTGACCAGAATTCTCAGTTTTGATAAGGGTGGACTCCAATACCTTTTTATAGAGTCGGGAGTGCTCAGCTCTGTTTCTTCTTCTGTACATACGCTAACTAAATGAAAAAAATCAACTGGGGGTGTTAGGCCATATTTTTGTTCTAATTCACATCTGTGTTTTATGAAATGCCAGTGCAGACTTTGAGTCACACCCACTTTGTCAACTGGTTTGTTATGCCTGCATCTCCATGTTTTCCTTTTGCCCCTATACATCTTACAATATTATGAAGGTTTTATGAGAAAAGCATCATTACAGCCCCCGGTGACTAGAACAGTAAACCGTTTCTCGATTTTCAGGACAGGCTGATCCAGTCCTGAAAAAATGACTCAAGGCGGGTGGCACCTTATTTCTAACCAAATTATTGAGGCATAAGCTTTCGAGGACAGAGTCCAGTTCGTCAGATGCATGCAGATCAGTTGTACTTCACTTCATACATGAATTTCTAGACCCTACCTATCGTCGGGAAGTCAGAACTGCAAGTCCCTGCATGCAGTGAGATAAAAACCAGAACTGGACCAGCCTGTGCTGAAAATCTGGAGCCTTACCTGTGAATCCAGCGTTTGTGATGGTTTCTCATTTCTGATCTAACACTGGGTGTTTCCCTTGCAATAACTCTCATCGTACTCGTGGGAATGCTGATGGTCTCTTGTTTCTAAATTCAGACACAAAAACCCACACACAGGCCCACAAGTCCTGAGCGCCAACCCACAGAAACATGACGGAATTAAAAGACCATTATTGCCCATCTAGTCTACCCAGTCACACCAACTATTCAGCTCTACAATCCATACCACTCCCTTAGAGATCCTCTGTGCTTATCCCATGCTTTCTTGAATTCAGATGCTGACCTTGTTTCCACCACTTCCACAGGGAGGCTGTTCTATGCATCCACCACCCTCTCTATAAAGAAATATTTCCATAGATTACTCCTAAGTCTACCCCCTTTCACGCCCATCCCATGACCCCTCCTTTCCGCTGGAAGAGGCCCACCTTGGGCATATTTAAATGTGTTGGTCATATCTCCTTTACCCTGCCTTTCCTCAAGAATATGCATGTTTAGATCTTGAGGTCTGTCCCCCATATGTTTTAGAATGGAGACCACTGACCATTTTAGTAGCCTCCCTCTGGACCGACTCCATCCTGTTTATATCCTGGTGAAGGTGCGGTCTCCAGAATTGTACGCAGGATTCCAAGTGAGGTCTCACCAGGGACCTACACAGGGGCAATATCACCTCCCTTCTTCTGCTGACCATTCTTCTCCCGATGCAGCCAGGCACATTTCTAGCTTTTCCCATCATCTTAGCCACCTGTTTGGCCACCTTAAGATCATCCGATACGACCACCCCCAGATGAATTTCACCCTATACTTCAGCACTCCCTTGGGTTTATGCAGCGTGCATGATTCCTCCAGTGGCTGGATTTAACCAAGTGTGCTTTTTTCTTTTTATGCAGTTGTCTCTTTTCCCCAGAAGCTCTTGGTCTTTTTTTTTTTTTTTTGGGACTGATGATTCTGTTTACGGGCAAAGATAAATCGAGGAAGGTTTATCTCGTTTTTAACAGCAGTGTGGTTACCAGGAAATGAGTCGTAACCAGTAAGGAGTGAAATAGATGGAAGCAGAAGCAGCCCCTGGAGCAGACGCGCTGTAATTCAGAGCCCCACAGAATGCTGAGAATTATACACCTCCGCTATTTATAACCCTGTGCTCGGGCTCCGAGCTGGCAGTACTGCAGTTACCCATTGCCATTCCTCGCCACGCCAACAACTGCATGGGATTTGGAACGGTAATAAAATCCAAACACCCCCCCCCCCCCCCAATATCATCCCTATCAATCAAGCTCAGTTACCCCTGCTAGAGTACTTTGTCTTGAACTCCGCCGGCCTCTGCTGCTGGATCGTGCAGGTGATCGGTTGAAATAGGGGCCAAAGGTCCGCGCTAGGTGTAACCTCTCAAAGCAGGTACATAATTCTCTTCCAGAATGACCTGAGCCTTGGTGGCAGCTCCAGGGCGCAGGACACAGGCGGTAGCTGTCCAGTCCCACAGAGCCAGCGTCAACGTGCTTTATGATTGATACAAGGTCACTGCCCCAATGAGCTTAAAAATCCACACCAAAAAAAAAAAAAAAAGGGCATGGGATGAGCACGGGAGACCTCTGAGGGAGAGGCTGGGGATTGTAGAGATGAGCACTCGGGGCGGTTGGGCAGACTGGATGGGGCTGTATGGCTTTCCTTGCTGTCACGATTCAATGAGCACTGACAGGTCAAAGGATTGGCTCGGAGTCACCCAGGAAGCGAAACTTTGCCACCTGTTAGTTTGGCTCTCGTTGAAACTCTTAGCTCCTTGTTTCCCTCACTTTTGGGCCTTATTCAAAAATGGGACATTTCCCAAGTCAGTGCCCATGGAGAAGAAAGTTCATATCGACTAAGTCCCTTTTGTTTCTTGTCCTAGCAGAGTTCTTTAGCAATAATCATCCTGGTTTTTCCCAGGCTTCCCTTAGTCCCGGAGGGAAGTCTCCTGTCCTTCTCTGTGCACACACCTCTCATGACAGGCCTGGGGTTCTTTATTGCCTCTCCCAGGATTTTACCATTAAACTCTTGCTTTTCTTCTTGTTAAGGCTGCTGAAGCGTCTTCTGAGGGTGTCCACCATCGGTCACTTTGACTGACAGATTTTATTTTTTCAAAGCTGCTATATATTTTTATGCCCAGTAGGGGGTGCCGAAGAGCTTTTGGTGACTTGGCATTGCTTTGATTACTTTTGGTCTCTGTAATCGTCATAGATCCCAACCCTTACAAATTCCGTAATCATCATCAGATCCCTTACAAGTTCAGCCCTGATGAAAAATGCTAGACTAAAACATTTATATTGTACTATCAATGCATGCAGCACTATAAAGTAAAACTCACATAGTTACAATGACTGTACCTCAGAGAGGTTACAGTGGAAGTCAGCACAGGGAGATTAAGGGAATCCTTAAATTCTCGGAGTGATGAATTAAATACTGAATTGGGATTAGGCACCTTGCAGTCCTTCTTAACACCAGTCCACTAAAGTTTTCAGGATATCCCTATTGAATATGCATGAGAGACATCAGAATACAATTGATGCAGTGTGCGTGCAAACCTCTCGTGCACACTCATTAAGTAATATCCTGAACACCCAAGCAGATTGATGTTCACATGGATTGGAGGTTGCCTCTCTCTGGACTGAACAAAGATTTAGAAACTCTGTCCTCCAAATCACCTAACAATATATGGCTACTGAACATAGAGTGGCATGGACAAACACTTGGCCCGCGGGAGAGTCGGTGAGCGCCCGCTTCTCCTGGGCGCGCATTCAGAAAGAAAAATTATGCAAATGAGGGCCCGCGGTAAAAGGAGGCGCTAGGGACACTAGCGCGTCCCTAGCGCCTCCTTTTTGACAGAAGCGGCGGCTGTCAGCGGGTTTGACAGCCGATGCTCAATTTTACCGGCGTCGGTTCTCGAACCCGCTGACAGCCACGGGTTCAGGAAATGGACGTCGGCAAAAGTGAGCGTCCATCTTCCAACCCGCGGGCAGATTTAAATTTTTTTTTTTAATTTAAATTTTTTTTTGGGGGGGGGGGCTTCCGACTTAATATCGCTATGATATTAAGTCGGAGGGCGTACAGAAAAGCAGTTTTTTCTGCTTTTCTGTACGCTTTCCCGGTGCTGGCCGCACATTTTACTTTCTGTTTCGCGCGGGAATAAGTAATAGGCCAATCAACATGCATTTGCATGTTGCGGGCGCTATTAGTTTTGGGGGGGGGGGGGTGTTGGCCACGCGTTTTCCACGCGCTATTACCTCTTACTGTATAAGGGGAAAAATAGCGCATCGAAAACGCGCTTCCAAACGGGGGCTAACGGTGCGCTCGGCCTGAGCGCACTTTACTGCATCAGCCCGACTGCCAGTGAAATCTTTCTGCTCCACCTTAGTATGAGTAGCAGTAGTGCAAGCTTCCTTCACACACACTGCCCCGTCACAAAACAGGTACAGCACGGGCAACAGCAGTGCCCCACCACAGACCGGATACAGCACAGATAGTAGCAACACAAGCTCCTCTGTTTCCTTATATTAGTTCAACTCAGCTAACCCCTTTCTGTGATGATATCTGCTCAGCCTCTCTTCTGAGACTGCCACCAAGGGTGTCTGTTAGTGCCAACTGTGATGGTAGTGGTTTTAGAGATGTGGACACCCTCCGTGGGAATTGGGCTGAAACCATTCACACATCTCACACGGATCACTCGGCAGCTTTAACAGAAAAATGACATTTGGTCTGCACGGACAGCAGCCAGATTTGACCCAGCACTTTTTAAAGTGATGGCATGGTATCCCATTGCTTCCTCCTCCAACAATGCGAAACCCAAAATTCTGCATCTACCGGTAAGATGCTCTAAGAGCTCACGGAATCAGTCCTGTAGCAGAGTCCTTAAAACATTACAGATGGATGCATGAAAGAACGGCTCAGTAATCCTATAACAGAAGCCATTAATCCCATTGGATTAGCTTCCAGCTGTTCTGTGGTTTTAGGTAAAGTAACTCTATCTAACCAATCCATGCAAACAAACGATCCCCCATATGTCTCTGTCGGGAGCATATTAGCTCTTGTTTTATTTCACATTTATCCTAATGTTCTTCAAGAGTAAGCAAATCACATACAAAAAAAAAACCCCAAGAACAAAACGTCGAGTTGAAAAGGCCACAATTAATGGGAAGTGGAATTGAATTCCTTGCACGAAAGTTGCTGGGCTGACAGGTTTTGATCAAGCAGGAGACGCAAAGGCCTCCTGTAAATCGGTTATCAGAGAATATCAAAGTGCAGAAGCAAAGCAGTGAAATCATTTCTCTTCCCTCCCTACTCTTTGGTCTCCCATTCGGTTCTTTTTATACACAATAGGAGGGTAATTTTCAAGTGTGTGCATAACACAGCACATGCACCTATAGAGCTGTGCCGGTATTTGTTTATATTCTGCTTTGCAGCATTTCAAACTGGATTACATGCAGGTACTGTAGGCATTTCCCTGACCCCAGAGGGCTTGTTCTCAAAGGAGGTGGCTGAAGTAATAAAGTCAACAAGAACAGCTTTCAAGAAGTATAAATCAGCCCAAAAGGAACACCGGGAGGATTATCTGGTGAAACTGAGGGAGACAAAGAAAGAAACAAAGAAAGCAAACGTTCAGGCAGAAGAAAGGATTGCCAAAGAGGTAAAGCGAGGTTTAGAAAACATTTCTCAGATACATCAGAGAAAGGAGGGCAGCCCGAGGTGGTACAGTGACATTGAAAGGTGACGAAGAGCACTGTGTGGAGAGACAAAGAAATGATGGAGATATTAAACAGATACTTCAGTTCGGTGTTCACTAGAGAAGACCCTGGAGAAGGACCATCACTAGTTAACAAGACTGTAGATGGGGTAGATGAAACTCCATTTACAGAAGAGAATGGGAAGAGCTAGGAAAGCTGAAAGTGGACAAGGCCATGGAGCCGGACGAGGTACATCCCAGGATACTGAGGGAGCTCAGAGATGTGCTGGTGGGTCCGCTGTGTGACCTGTTCAATAGATCCCTAGAAACGGGAGTGGTGCCTTGAGACTGATAAACAGTGGTGGTGGTCCCGCTTCACAAGCGTGGTAGCAGAGAGGAGGCTGGAAACTACAGGCTGGTCAGCCTCACCTCAGAGGTGGGAAAATTAATGGAAACTCTGCTGAAGGAAAGGATAGTGAACTATCTACAATCTGGTGGGTTGCTGGATCCAAGGCAGCATGGATTCACCAGAGGAAGGTCCTATCAGACAAATCTGATTGATTTTTTTGATTGGGTGACTAAAGAATTGGATCAGGGAAGAATGCTCGATGTGATTTACTTGGATTTTGGTAAAGCTATACCTGCTCCCATACTTACTTCGCAATCTTCTATAACCTTGATCTTTGTATTTCCCATATAAATTGTCTGTCTCGGATCGAAATTTGTAAACCGTTGTGATGGCGAAACCGAACGATGGTATTCAAAAATCGATAAATAAATAAATAATAAATAAAAAGCTATGGATATGGTCCCACATAGAAAGCTTGTCAACAAAATGAAAATGTTGGGAGTGGTTGCTAACTGGTTGACTCACAGGAGACAGCGTGTAATGATAAATGAAACCTACTCTGAAGAGAGAGCGGTGTTAAGCAGAGTGCCACAGGGATCTGTTTTGGGGCAGGTTCTGTTCAATATCTTTGTGAGTGACATTGCAGAAGGGGTAGAAAGTAAGGTTTGTCTATTTCTGGTTGATACTATGATCTGCAACAGAGTGGAATAGAGAAAATGAAATCTGATTTAAGAAAGCTTGCCAGCTGAGATTCAATGCCAAGAAGTGCAGAGTCATGCATCTGGGGTGCAGTAATCCAAATGAGCTGTATGTGTTGGGTGGTGAAAGACTAATGTGCGAGGACTGGGATTAGATACCTTGGGGTGATAATGTCTTGTGATCTGAAGGTGGTAAAGAAATGTGACAAGGCGATAGATAAAGCTAGAAGAATGCTGGGCTGCATAGAGAGAGAGGAATAACCAGTAAGAAAAAGGAGATGATGATGTCCTTGGTGAGGCCTCACATAGAGTACTCATTCAGTACAGAGGTCATATCTCAAAAAGGATAGAGAGACCGGGCGGAGGTGGTCCAAAGAAGAGTGACCAAAGTGGTGAGGGGTCAGCATCGGAAGAATTAAGAGGAGAGGCTGAAGGATCTGAATATGTACACCCTGGAAGAAAGGAGGTGCAGGGAAGATCTGATACAGACCTTCAGATACCTAAAAGGTTTTAATGATGCATGTTCGACAAACCTTTTCCATTGGAAAGAAATCATTAGAACTAGGAGTCACAAAATAAAACTCCATGGGGGACAACTCAGAACCAATGTCAGGAAATATTTCTTCATGGTGAGGGTGGTGGATGCTTGGAATGCCCTTCTGGAGGAGGTGGTGAAGACAGAAAGGCTGAAAGAATTCAAAGGGGCATGGGATAAACACTTTGAATCACTAAAGGCTAGAGGATGGAATAACTATGAATGTCATCTTGTAACCCGTTGTGATTTCTTGTATATCGCTTAGGCCTTGTTAAGTGTTAGGCGATTAATACATTTTAATAAATGAAATGAAATGAAAATCTATACATGGAACAACAGTATATAAAATGTATAAATAAATGAAGAAAAGAGTGCATGGGGGTAACTTGCTGGTGCGCTGTTTACTACCCTTAACCAATAAGCCTTGATGCTTTTGATGCAACTCCAACATTGCTCTCTGCTTCCACGGCAAGGAGTAAAGGGGAATTTGATTCAGATCGCAATCAACGAGGGCCCTGACTTTTACGGTATGGGAAACTGATAAACATGGTGGTAACCTGCACGGCATAGCAGATACTACTATAAGCTTGCTGGGCAAACTGGAAGGACCATTTGGTCCTTTTCTGCCGTCATTTCTATGTTTCGGAGGGAAAAGTGACTTGTCCAAGGTCACAAAGAGCAGGAATGGGATTTGAATCCTGATTTCCCTGGTTTGTAGGCCACTGCTCTAAACACTAGGCCATTCCTCCACTGTGTAGGAGCTCCACCGTTTATAAACTACCCTGAAAGTTAGTGCGCATGTTTCAGTAAACGCATATATTTTACACATTACAGAATTGTAACATGCTCATGTAATAACCCTCAGTGTGTGCATGGAGGCCAATTTGTTTTTATAAAGATGACATATATGTGCATATCTCACTTATGAAAATACTTACTTGTGTGTGCACTTCCAAGCATCAGTTGGCTGAGACCACTACCAGTTGACCCAGATCGTCACCAGTTCCCCCATATTCTCCATCATTTTACCTATGTCCGCCACTTGCTCCATATCTCCTACCCAAACACTGCAGACAAAAGAGAAGTCTTAGTTAATATCCACAACTTTCATTAGCAGGTGGAAAACCATGCACACATTTTTTATGATATGTGTGCATACTTTGTTTATAAATGTGATGGTGTAGTCAAACAGAGGTGGGAGCCAAGAGTGAGTGATGCATAGACAAGGTGAGACAGGTGGGTTCTAACTAGAGCAAGATGGGAATTTTCTGTCTGCGACAGCCACCTTCCCCTCAGGTTGAGCCCTGAGGTGCTGGCAGCCGGCTGAACTATTAAGCGCCACGCCATTTTTTATAGAAACATATAGAAACATAGAAACATAGAAATGACGGCAGAAGAAGACCGAATGGCCCATCCAGTCTGCCCAGCAAGCCTCACACATTTTTTCTCTCATTCTTATCTGTTACTCTTAGCTCCTTGTTCTATTCCCCTTCCACCCCCACCATTAATGTAGAGAGCAGTGATGGAGCTGCATGCAAGTGAAATATCTAGCTTGATTAGTTAGGGGTAGTAGGGGCAGTAACCGCCGCGATAAGCAAGCTACACCCATGCTTATTTGTTTTACCTAGACTATGTTGTACAGCTCTTGTTGGTTTTTTTTTTTTTTTTTCTTCTCCCCTGCTGTAGAAGCAGAGAGCCATGCTGGATATGCATTGAAAGTGAAGTATCAGGCACATTTGGTTGGGGTAGTAACCGCCGTAACAAGCCAGCTACTCCTCGCTTTGTGATTGCGAATCCTTTTTTTTTCTTCACCCCTGTCGTTGAAGCTATGCAGGATATGCGTGAAGCATCAGGGTTTTTTTTTTTTTTTTTTTTTCCCCCTGCCCTTGAAGCAGAGAGCTATGCTGGAAATGCGTGATGTATCAGTCTTTCTCCCATGCCGATGCAGGAGAGAACCATGCTGGATATGCATGGAAAGTGAAGTATCAGGCACATTTGGTTTGGGGTAGTAACTGCCGTAACAAGCCAGCTACTCCCCGCGTTTTGAGTGCGAACCCTTTTTCTTCTCCTTTGCCGTTGTAGCAGAGAGCTCTGCTGGATGTGTGAAGTATCAGTTATTCTTCTCCCCTGTCATTGAAGCAGAGAGCTATGCTGTATATGCATTGAAAGTGAAGTATCAGGCATATTTGGTTTGGGGTAGTAACCGCCGTAACAAGCCAGCTACTCCCCTCTTTATGAGTGCAAATCCTTTTTTCCATTACCTCTTGCTGTTGAAGCTTAGAGCGATGTAGGAGTCACAGTAAGCATGTGTATGTTTATTTAGTAAGGGTATTGTGTCAATAGCCATCATTCTGGCGAGTCACCCACTCTTCATTGGTGGCCTCTTGACTTTATGGATCCGCAGTGTTTATCCCACGCCCCTTTGAAGTCTTTCACAGTTCTGGTCTTCACCACTTCCTCCGGAAGGGCATTCCAGGCATCCACCACCCTCTCCGTGAAGACGCTTATGGCGCTTATGGCCAGGGAGACAAGAACACTTAGATTTTTATTGAAAACATAATTTTTTATTGAACAATATAAGTATTCTTGGGAGATCCTGATGCCATGCTTCTGACAAATTGTCCACCAGCATCTCATCGTATACAGGAAGTGATCCTTCTTTTATAGATAACATTCAATATTGTACAAGGGTAGAAGATTCTGGAGAGTTGTGTGACTTGCCCAGTGAATCATTTACATAGGTTGTCATGTCAACCGCATGATGTGACTATCGCTGACCTGCCCTGATTAGTTTTCCCAGGAGGTGGGGCTCATTAGGTGGGGCCCATTTACCATCACTCTTTGGGTAGTCTTTTGTTCTGTTAATTACCTTGACCAGCAAGATTCTAACACACAGCTGTGTTTATAGAAACCCCTGAGAATGGTGCCTCTGTAGTGTCCATATAGCCTGAAGGTCCCCCTTTGGTTTCTGCTTTTTTAAGTTTCCAGGGGTGATGAATCAGAAGAACTAATCAAAATCACTGTGAACCTGGAAGATGTAGTAGGCCAGATTGACAAACTAAAGAGTGGCAAATCACCTGGACCAGATGGTATGCATCCTAGGGTTCTGAAGGAACTCAAAAATGAAATTTCTGATCTATTAGTTAAAATTTGTAACCTATCATTAAAATCATCCATTATACCTGAAGACTGGAAGGTGGCCAATGTAACCCCAATATTTAAAAAAGGCTCCAGGGGCGATCCGGGTAACTATAGACCAGTGAACCTGACTTCAGTGCCGGGAAAAATAGTGGAAACTATTCTCAAGATCAAAATGTTACGGCTGTGGCTGCTGTGCTACCGCCTCACCACCAGGGGTCCCTCTAGTGCTGACTTTCCTGACAGGCCCAGTCCATCTCCTATGTCCACTCTATGCTCTGGGTGTGCCCTCTTAACCCTGCCTGACAGTTGCCTCGGTGCTTCGGCATCGAGCTCACCTGGGCTCCCTGCTCTAGCCTGCCTTGCGCGGCCTTCGGGCCTATCCTTGCCTTGCCTTGCCTTGCGTGGCCTTCGGGCCTATCCTTGCCTTGCCTTGCCTTGCGTGGCCTTCGGGCCTATCCTTTCCTTGCCTTGCCTTGCGTGGCCTTCGGGCCTATCCTTGCCTTGCCTTGCCTGGCCTTCGGGCCTATCCTTGCCTTGCCTTGCCTTGCGTGGCCTTCGGGCCTATCCTTGCCTTGCCTTGCCTTGCGCGGCCTTCGGGCCTATCCTTGCCTTGCCTTGTGCGGCCTTTTGGCCTTCTTCCGTGTGTGTGTGTGTGGCCTACGGGCCTTCTGACCTGCCTTGCCCCGTCTATGGTGTGTGGCCTACGGGCCTTCCGTGTGTGTGTGTGTGGCCTACGGGCCTTCTGACCTGCCTTGCCCCGTCTATGGTGTGTGGCCTACGGGCCTTCCGTGTGTGTGTGTGTGGCCTACGGGCCTTCTGACCTGCCTTGCCCCGTCTATGGTGTGTGGCCTACGGGCCTTCCGTGTGTGTGTGTGTGGCCTACGGGCCTTCTGACCTGCCTTGCCCCCGCCTTGGTGTGTGGCCTACGGGCCTTCCGTGTGTGTGTGTGTGGCCTACGGGCCTTCTGACCTGCCTTGCCCCGTCTATGGTGTGTGGCCTACGGGCCTTCCGTGTGTGTGTGTGTGTGGCCTACGGGCCTTCTGACCTGCCTTGTCCTGCTTACTGTGCCCTGACCCAGCCTGGACCCAGACACTGCTGACTGCCGCCTGCCCTGACCCAGCCTGTACTTGACACTGCCACTTGCCGCCTGCCCTGACCCAGCCTGTACTAGACACTGCCACTTGCCGCCTGCCCTGACCCAGCCTGAACCCAGACTCTGATTATTGCTGCCTGCCCTGACCCAGCCTGGTACCTGACTCTGTTTCGAGCCTCCTGTCTCTCTCCACCTGGAGCCACCCTGCTGGGTGGTGTGCATGACTCCTGTCCGGAGCCCAAGCGTAACAGTATGCCGAAGCCATCACATTTTCCAGGGGAAGAGATAAGTCTGTGTCCTGCCGGTGAGTCAACTTTTCACTAATTCAAGATGCCTCCTTCTTTAAAGTTTTATACCTGCAGTTCCTGTCAAACTTTGAATTATCCTAGCTATCAGAACTGTCTAGCCTGTGAACTTGTTGGTCAGGAACACTGGTCATGCAATAACTGCAACAAGAAAAATGTCTCTGTCTATCAGGAGTGTTTGAACTGTCTGGCTCCTAAACCAGGGTGGTGGAAATGCTCCTGTCTCCCGTGTTTGTTACCTCCAGGCAAACCCTGCCCCTGTTGTTCTGCTCTAGGACCAGCTGTGCAATTAGAAAAGGCATTCAGCTCTCCTAACCAGTATTCTGTTTCTGGCTCAACTAAAACAAACATTTTTGCTGGCAGTTTGAGGGTAGAAAAACCCAGGACTTACCTGGCCAAGAAGGCTTCTGTGAGACCAGTGCTAGAGCCTCGGGAACAGGTTTCTCTACAACGGAGAGAGCTGATTAGCTCTAGCAGGGCTCAGCTTCCCACAGCTGCCAAGTGGACACTAACGAGCACCTTCCCTAGACGTCCTAGAACTGCCTGTGCCTTCTCTAAACTGCTCCTCCAGAAACAAAATCAGGAGCATCAGACTTTGGCTCGAGGTATCAAGCCCACGGCAGTACAATCTGTGTCTTCCATGCACACTACCTTTAGCCATGCTACTCTGCCATCTGAACCTGCTGCACTACCCCGAGAAGAGCCTGAGCCTGCCGAACCGGCCCTGCTGCCGTCTTCAGAGGGGTCCGAACCTGCTACAACGCCCTTGGAGGGGTCTGAACCGGCCCTGCTGCCGTCCCTGGAGGGGTCCATACCGGTCCTGCTGACGCCCCCGGAGGGGTCCGAACCAATCCTACTGACAGACTTCCTGAGTCAGCCATCGGAGTCTGCTGAACTGGTCCTGCTGCCACCCCGGGAGAGGTCCATACCGGTCCTGCTGCCACCCCTGGAGGGGTCCATACCGGTCCTGCTGACGCCCCGAGAGGGGTCCGAGCCTGCTACAATGCCCCGAGAGGGGTCCGAGCCTGCTTCATCGCCCCGAGAGGGGTCCGAGCCTGCTACAATGCCCCGAGAGGGGTCCAAGCCTGCTTCATCGCCCCGAGAGGGGTCCGAGCCTGCTACAATGCCCCGAGAGGGGTCCGAGCCTGCTTCATCGCCCCGAGAGGGGTCCGAGCCTGCTACAATGCCCCGAGAGGGGTCCGAGCCTGCTACAATGCCCCGAGAGGGGTCCGAGCCTGCTTCATCGCCCCGAGAGGGGTCCGAGCCTGCTTCATCGCCCCGAGAGGGGTCCGAGCCTGCTACAACGCCCCGAGAGGGGTCCGAGCCTGCTACAATGCCCCGAGAGGGGTCCGAGCCTGCTTCATCGCCCCGAGAGGGGTCCGAGCCTGCTTCATCGCCCCGAGAGGGGTCCGAGCCTGCTACACCGCCCCGAGAGGGGTCCGAGCCTGCTACAATTGCCCGAGTAGGATCCGAGCCTGCTGTACTGGCCCAGCTGCCGCCCCTGGAGGGGCCTGTACCGGTCTTAATGCCGACCTTGGAAGGGTCCGGACCGGTCCTACTATCGCCTCAAGAAGGGTTACGGACTATTTCTCTGCCCCAGGTGGGGTTTGTGTTCCCCTTGTCACCCCAGGAGGGGTTATGGAAATCTGCACCGCCTCTGCTACCCCAGGAGGGGTCTCACCCTGCCGCCTTGTCCCAGGAGGGGTTATGGACTGCCTTTTTGCCTCGGAATGGAGTTGAACCTGCCGCATCACCCCCGGAGTGGTCTCCCGTTATTCTTGACTACCTCCTGCACAGATGGGATCCAGGAGGAGGGGGAGGCCTTGAGGGGGGGTAGGTACTGTTACGGCTGTGGCTGCTGTGCTACCGCCTCACCACCAGGGGTCCCTCTAGTGCTGACTTTCCTGACAGGCCCAGTCCATCTCCTATGTCCACTCTATGCTCTGGGTGTGCCCTCTTAACCCTGCCTGACAGTTGCCTCGGTGCTTCGGCATCGAGCTCACCTGGGCTCCCTGCTCTAGCCTGCCTTGCGCGGCCTTCGGGCCTATCCTTGCCTTGCCTTGCGTGGCCTTCGGGCCTATCCTTGCCTTGCCTTGCCTTGCGTGGCCTTCGGGCCTATCCTTTCCTTGCCTTGCGTGGCCTTCGGGCCTATCCTTGCCTTGCCTTGCCTTGCGTGGCCTTCGGGCCTATCCTTGCCTTGCCTTGCCTTGCGTGGCCTTCGGGCCTATCCTTGCCTTGCCTTGCCTTGCGCGGCCTTCGGGCCTATCCTTGCCTTGCCTTGTGCGGCCTTTTGGCCTTCTTCCGTGTGTGTGTGTGTGGCCTACGGGCCTTCTGACCTGCCTTGCCCCGTCTATGGTGTGTGGCCTACGGGCCTTCCGTGTGTGTGTGTGTGTGGCCTACGGGCCTTCTGACCTGCCTTGTCCTGCTTACTGTGCCCTGACCCAGCCTGGACCCAGACACTGCTGACTGCCGCCTGCCCTGACCCAGCCTGTACTTGACACTGCCACTTGCCGCCTGCCCTGACCCAGCCTGTACTAGACACTGCCACTTGCCGCCTGCCCTGACCCAGCCTGAACCCAGACTCTGATTATTGCTGCCTGCCCTGACCCAGCCTGGTACCTGACTCTGTTTCGAGCCTCCTGTCTCTCTCCACCTGGAGCCACCCTGCTGGGTGGTGTGCATGACTCCTGTCCGGAGCCCAAGCGTAACAGTATGCCGAAGCCATCACATTTTCCAGGGGAAGAGATAAGTCTGTGTCCTGCCGGTGAGTCAACTTTTCACTAATTCAAGATGCCTCCTTCTTTAAAGTTTTATACCTGCAGTTCCTGTCAAACTTTGAATTATCCTAGCTATCAGAACTGTCTAGCCTGTGAACTTGTTGGTCAGGAACACTGGTCATGCAATAACTGCAACAAGAAAAATGTCTCTGTCTATCAGGAGTGTTTGAACTGTCTGGCTCCTAAACCAGGGTGGTGGAAATGCTCCTGTCTCCCGTGTTTGTTACCTCCAGGCAAACCCTGCCCCTGTTGTTCTGCTCTAGGACCAGCTGTGCAATTAGAAAAGGCATTCAGCTCTCCTAACCAGTATTCTGTTTCTGGCTCAACTAAAACAAACATTTTTGCTGGCAGTTTGAGGGTAGAAAAACCCAGGACTTACCTGGCCAAGAAGGCTTCTGTGAGACCAGTGCTAGAGCCTCGGGAACAGGTTTCTCTACAACGGAGAGAGCTGATTAGCTCTAGCAGGGCTCAGCTTCCCACAGCTGCCAAGTGGACACTAACGAGCACCTTCCCTAGACGTCCTAGAACTGCCTGTGCCTTCTCTAAACTGCTCCTCCAGAAACAAAATCAGGAGCATCAGACTTTGGCTCGAGGTATCAAGCCCACGGCAGTACAATCTGTGTCTTCCATGCACACTACCTTTAGCCATGCTACTCTGCCATCTGAACCTGCTGCACTACCCCGAGAAGAGCCTGAGCCTGCCGAACCGGCCCTGCTGCCGTCTTCAGAGGGGTCCGAACCTGCTACAACGCCCTTGGAGGGGTCTGAACCGGCCCTGCTGCCGTCCCTGGAGGGGTCCATACCGGTCCTGCTGACGCCCCCGGAGGGGTCCGAACCAATCCTACTGACAGACTTCCTGAGTCAGCCATCGGAGTCTGCTGAACTGGTCCTGCTGCCACCCCGGGAGAGGTCCATACCGGTCTGCTGCCACCCCTGGAGGGGTCCATACCGGTCCTGCTGACGCCCCGAGAGGGGTCCGAGCCTGCTACAATGCCCCGAGAGGGGTCCGAGCCTGCTTCATCGCACCGAGAGGGGTCCGAGCCTGCTACAATGCCCCGAGAGGGGTCCAAGCCTGCTTCATCGCCCCGAGAGGGGTCCGAGCCTGCTACAATGCCCCGAGAGGGGTCCGAGCCTGCTTCATCGCCCCGAGAGGGGTCCGAGCCTGCTACAATGCCCCGAGAGGGGTCCGAGCCTGCTACAATGCCCCGAGAGGGGTCCGAGCCTGCTTCATCGCCCCGAGAGGGGTCCGAGCCTGCTTCATCGCCCCGAGAGGGGTCCGAGCCTGCTACAACGCCCCGAGAGGGGTCCGAGCCTGCTACAATGCCCCGAGAGGGGTCCGAGCCTGCTTCATCGCCCCGAGAGGGGTCCGAGCCTGCTTCATCGCCCCGAGAGGGGTCCGAGCCTGCTACACCGCCCCGAGAGGGGTCCGAGCCTGCTACAATTGCCCGAGTAGGATCCGAGCCTGCTGTACTGGCCCAGCTGCCGCCCCTGGAGGGGCCTGTACCGGTCTTAATGCCGACCTTGGAAGGGTCCGGACCGGTCCTACTATCGCCTCAAGAAGGGTTACGGACTATTTCTCTGCCCCAGGTGGGGTTTGTGTTCCCCTTGTCACCCCAGGAGGGGTTATGGAAATCTGCACCGCCTCTGCTACCCCAGGAGGGGTCTCACCCTGCCGCCTTGTCCCAGGAGGGGTTATGGACTGCCTTTTTGCCTCGGAATGGAGTTGAACCTGCCGCATCACCCCCGGAGTGGTCTCCCGTTATTCTTGACTACCTCCTGCACAGATGGGATCCAGGAGGAGGGGGAGGCCTTGAGGGGGGGGTACTGTTACGGCTGTGGCTGCTGTGCTACCGCCTCACCACCAGGGGTCCCTCTAGTGCTGACTTTCCTGACAGGCCCAGTCCATCTCCTATGTCCACTCTATGCTCTGGGTGTGCCCTCTTAACCCTGCCTGACAGTTGCCTCGGTGCTTCGGCATCGAGCTCACCTGGGCTCCCTGCTCTAGCCTGCCTTGCGCGGCCTTCGGGCCTATCCTTGCCTTGCCTTGCGTGGCCTTCGGGCCTATCCTTGCCTTGCCTTGCCTTGCGTGGCCTTCGGGCCTATCCTTTCCTTGCCTTGCCTTGCGTGGCCTTCGGGCCTATCCTTGCCTTGCCTTGCCTTGCGTGGCCTTCGGGCCTATCCTTGCCTTGCCTTGCCTTGCGTGGCCTTCGGGCCTATCCTTGCCTTGCCTTGCCTTGCGCGGCCTTCGGGCCTATCCTTGCCTTGCCTTGTGCGGCCTTTTGGCCTTCTTCCGTGTGTGTGTGTGTGGCCTACGGGCCTTCTGACCTGCCTTGCCCCGTCTATGGTGTGTGGCCTACGGGCCTTCCGTGTGTGTGTGTGTGGCCTACGGGCCTTCTGACCTGCCTTGCCCAGTCTATGGTGTGTGGCCTACGGGCCTTCCGTGTGTGTGTGTGTGGCCTACGGGCCTTCTGACCTGCCTTGCCCCGTCTATGGTGTGTGGCCTACGGGCCTTCCGTGTGTGTGTGTGTGGCCTACGGGCCTTCTGACCTGCCTTGCCCCGTCTATGGTGTGTGGCCTACGGGCCTTCCGTGTGTGTGTGTGTGGCCTACGGGCCTTCTGACCTGCCTTGCCCCGTCTATGGTGTGTGGCCTACGGGCCTTCCGTGTGTGTGTGTGTGTGGCCTACGGGCCTTCTGACCTGCCTTGTCCTGCTTACTGTGCCCTGACCCAGCCTGGACCCAGACACTGCTGACTGCCGCCTGCCCTGACCCAGCCTGTACTTGACACTGCCACTTGCCGCCTGCCCTGACCCAGCCTGTACTAGACACTGCCACTTGCCGCCTGCCCTGACCCAGCCTGAACCCAGACTCTGATTATTGCTGCCTGCCCTGACCCAGCCTGGTACCTGACTCTGTTTCGAGCCTCCTGTCTCTCTCCACCTGGAGCCACCCTGCTGGGTGGTGTGCACGACTCCTGTCCGGAGCCCAAGCGTAACACAAAATCGTAGAGCATATAGAAAGACATGGTTTAATGGGACACAGTCAACATGGATTTACCCAAGGGAAGTCTTGCTTAACAAATCTGCTTCATTTTTTTGAAGGGGTTAATAAACATGTGGATAAAGGTAAACCGGTAGATGTAGTGTATTTGGATTTTCAGAAGGCGTTTGACAAAGTCCCTCATGAGAGGCTTCTACGAAAACTAAAAAGTCATGGGATAGGAGGCGATGTCCTTTCATGGATTACAAACTGGTTAAAAGACAGGAAACAGAGAGTAGGATTAAATGGTCAATTTTCTCAGTGGAAAAGGGTAAATAGTGGAGTGCCTCAGGGATCTGTACTTGGACCGGTGCTTTTCAATATATATATAAATGATCTGGAAAGGAATACGACGAGTGAGGTTATCAAATTTGCGGATGATACAAAACTATTCAGAGTAGTTAAATCACAAGCAGACTGTGATACATTACAGGAGGACCTTGCAAGACTGGAAGATTGGGCATCCAAATGGCAGATGAAATTTAATGTGGACAAGTGCAAGGTGTTGCATATAGGGAAAAATAACCCTTGCTGTAGTTACACGATGTTAGGTTCCATATTAGGAGCTACCACCCAGGAAAAAGATCGAGGCATCATAGTGGATAATACTTTAAAATCGTCGGCTCAGTGAGCTGCAGCAGTCAAAAAAGCAAATAGAATGTTAAGAATTATTAGGAAGGGAATGGTTAATAGAACGGAAAATGTCATAATGCCTCTGTATCGCTCCATGGTGAGACCGCACCTTGAATACTGTGTACAATTCTGGTCGCCGCATCTCAAAAAAGATATAGTTGCGATGGAGAAGGTACAGAGAAGGGCAACCAAAATGATAAAGGGGATGGAACAGCTCCCCTATGAGGAAAGGCTGAAGAGGTTAGGGCTGTTCAGCTTGGAGAAGAAATGGCTGAGGGGGGATATGATAGAGGTCTTTAAGATCATGAGAGGTCTTGAACGAATAGATGTGACTCGGTTATTTTCACTTTCGAATAATAGAAGGACTAGGGGGCATTCCATGAAGTTAGCAAGTAGCACATTTAAGACTAATCGGAGAAAATTCTTTTTCACTCAAAGCACAATAAAGCTCTGGAATTTGTTGCCAGAGGATGTGGTTAGTGCAGTTAGTATAGCTGGGTTCAAAAAAGGTTTGGATAAGTTCTTGGAGGAGAAATCCATTAATGGCTATTAATCAATTATACTTAGGGAATAGCCACTGCTATTAATTGCATCAGTGGCATGGGTTCTTCTTAGTGATTGGGTGGTTGCCAGGTTCTTGTGGCCTGGTTTTGGCCTCTGTTGGAGACGGAATACTGGGCTTTATGGACCCTTGGTCTGACCCAGCATGGCAATTTCTTATGTTCTTATGTTGTCTTCTCCTTTTACGACCCTATAATTAGACATCATAGGTGCAGCTAGCTTGACTGCCTGTGCAGATATCTTATGTATTCTGCAAGTCATTCTCAAGAAGTCACTTAGAGTTCATATAGCCATGCAGGCTAAGAAAACCGAGGATTCTGGGACATATTTTCCTTTCTCCATGTTGGTTTTCTGTTCAGGCCCACTCAGCATTTCCCTCTTGTGCCACTTACAAATGGCAAAAGTGGCACACCCAAGCACCAGAGGTGAAGACAGAACCGTGAGAAGTGATTATGGCAAATGGGCTGAAGTATTTAGGCTAATAACTAACCTCGTGTGTGTGTGTGTGTGTGTTGTGATTCCTCTAGATCCCCACCAAAGAAAATGACACTCATAGATAGCCCTGCAATCTCTAAGTAACAAATAGTAGCAGTATGACTGAGTGTCACTAGGTATACATTAGCTTTATAGTGGAGCTGCAAGGATGGCTGCATTATAAAGAAAAGAAAACCTATCATAGCGAGACTACAGATGCTATCTTTCAGAGTCAGGTGTAACAGTGTAAGATTAGAAAGAACAAAGAGAAACCAGAAAGTATTATTTTTCTCTCATAATACTATGTACTCTGGGTGAGTACTGCTATTGTAAACAACACTCCCGGATAATATTCATTAAAATGGTAAACAATGATATACGCAGTGCACATAACCAGAAATGTGAAGGAAGTCAGTAGGACGACTCCCACTGTGTTGTGCATACATAATGTGGGACAAAGCATATGACATGTTCTAGTCATAGACAGAAGTGGGATTATAGGTAGACAGAGGTGTCTCACTACCAGAAAACATCTGAGAGAGATTGTAAATAAACTGTAAATGGTCAGGAATAACAGGAAGCACAAGGCACATATTAAGACAATGTAGAATCCAACCTGAACATGAAAGCACCCATAGAAGCAGGGCAGGACTACTGCAGGAAAACCGGAAGACATGAAGACACCCACAAAAGCAATGTAGGACCATTGCATGAGGACTGGATACATATAGCAAACTAGGACCAAACAGGAACAAAGGATACACAAAGCAATCTAGAAACAAACGGGAACACAGGATGCATGAAGCAATGCAGGAATAAACAGGAATACAAATGTAGAATTCACTCTAGGACCAAATGTAAGACCAAGCTCTGGCAACATGCAGACCTTTAGCCTAGAATATAATTGTGTCCAAATAGGAGCAAGATGGCCTCCAGCAGGAAGAGTGGGCCATCAAATCAGGACTAAACAGAGAGTATTGATAGGAATAAAATTACTGCTAGCCAGAAGTGTGGGCCATAGAGCTGGGAGAATTAAACAGAGAGTCCAAAAGTCCCACCTAAGCCCTCTGCTAGCAGGAGGCAAGAACTGCCCGAAAGGGACTCTCAAGAAAATATGTAAATACGTGCATACTTTCAAATTCTGCCCTCGAAATGTCCTCGAAAGGCTTTTCCATGCAGCAGCATTGGTACGCACATACTCCCACTCGTTTGAAAATTCATTTACCATGCACAGAGGCTACTTATGTGCATAGATGCTGATTTTATGTGTGCAACCCTCCTTAGGTTTTTGAAAATTACCTCCTACGAGTACATAAGTATTGCCAATGCAATACATGCCATTTCTCCATTTCGTCTGCCATCCCCCACCCACTCGCCATCTTTATTTTGTCTCTACTTCTCCCTGTGGTTTCTTTCTCCTTTATATATAGGTCAAAATGTGAAGTATTGAGCCTTTGGGCTACTGTTAAGTTTACACAGCCTATTTTGCACAAGCGCAACATAGCCCTTAACAGGCAGCAGCTGACATCATAGGTCTTCTGCCTAGCTAACCACCTCCCCCTTGAGTTCAGCCCTCAGACTCTGGCAGCTGGCAGGACTTCCCTAGCTTAATCCAAAGGTGGCGGCAAAGGCCGGATTGGTAGCAAAGCAGAGCAAGGTCGGGGGGCCAATCCAAGGTCTAGGCAGGCTGAAGGCAAGAAAGAGTCCAGGTCCGTTCCAAGGTCAAGGCAAGCAGAAGTCAAAGGTTAAGTTCAGGTCCATCCCAAAGTCAGGGCAGGCAGAAGACAAAGGTGAAGTACAGGTCTGTTCAGCGGTGAAGCATGAGGAGTCGGGCCAGGAAGACCAAGACACACAAGGGAACAGACCAAAAGGACAAGACAAACTCAAGAGCAGATACTGGGGAGGGCAAGAACCAGAAACAGAGGAGAACTTCAAAAGAAGCAGGAATCAAGAACACCGAAGACACTGAGCAACTCGCATTGCTAAAAGCTGGAGACCTGTTATGAAGGTTTTATGACCGTCAGTCGCAGACGGCTACGACCGCTATTATTCACTTCGTGTGCTGCCGCCCTCTCTCCGTTGGGGAAACTCGCAGCTGTGGCTAGCCGCTTCCGACGCACATTGCCCCATTCCAGGACTCCCCAGAGCGGCAAGGAAGCTGCCGACCGCCATGTCTCCTTTGGGCCTTCCTAAGCGCGCGCTACATGGCCCTCTTTTAAGGACACCAGGGTGGGAACCTCAGGGGCGTCTCCTCCTGATGATATCACTAGCCCTGGACTCTTAAGCACCACCAAGGCCTAGCTCTAATAGATTTGGCAATGAGTTCCTTCCTTGCTGAATCCTGCTGATCTCTCCTTGGACGCTGGTTCCTGTATCCTGTTCCTCCAGGCACGAGACACTCTCGGGTACCCGCTCCTCGGGGGCCTTGTTCCTGTCTCTGGCTATCTGCTCCTCGGAGGGCCCTGTGTCTCGGACGCTGCCTGCTAGCGCCCCCGCTCCTTGGGCTTGCTTACGAAACTACTCTACTCGTGGAGACTCAGCGTTGGTGTACCTCGCACTGCGGGCCACTGCCTTACTACTCTATTCGTGGAGACTCAGCGTTGGTGTACCCTGCACCGTGGGCCATTCCCTTACTACTCTATTCGTGGAGATTCAGCGTTGGTGTACCCTGCTCCGCGGGCCATTGCCTTACATCTTTGACTGTGCTGCACTCCCCGCTCCTCCGGGCAGCGTGTTGTTACCTCAGTGACTGTACCGCGCTTCCCCGCTCCTCAGGGTAGCATCCAAGTGATTTGCCAGAGACCCCTGGGCTTCCCCGCTCCTCGGGTAAGTCTACGTCATTCCTCCCCTACTGACGCACTCCATTGCTCCGCCCCTTGGGGTCGCTCTCTCAGCACGCCTCCATACCCTGCTTTGCATTCCCTGCTCCTCGGGGCCTGCTCTGTACTTCACCACTAGGAAGACCTATTCTGGCAATTGTATCCTCACTCCAGTCTCCTGCTCTCTCTGTTCTCCCTGGGCGGTGTCACCTATTGCTAAAGACCTCGCCTCCCAACGGTGAGGCCCAGTGGGGCTCCTCCCCGTGGGTGGTACCACCTCTCACCTCGGGCCCACTAACTCACGAATCCTAACAGAAGGTACTGAATGGTAGTTTTGAGCTTCCTTTACACTAGGCAGGATGTGATGTCATCAGGGCGTTAGACGAAGGTCCAGACAGCAGGGCCTAACACGGCGGTACAGGGACTGTAGGAAGTGCAGCCATGTTTCTAGGATGCTGCATGATGCTGGAGGCGCTTCAGACTAGAGGTGAGGAGTGTTACAATAGATGTCCACTTTCAGTTTCTTTCGATTCTTCTTCACCCCATCTTTTTCTAGTGTTCTTTTGCTTTACCTCTCTTCTCTGCTTCCTCTTTCCATTCCTCTCCATCATTTTCTGACCCTTCCACTGCCTTTTATTTTGCCTTTTCCTTAGATCCTTACTATCTCTGCTTCTACCTTTTCCTGCTCTTTCAATCTTTCTTTGCTCCTCTCTCTTTACATTCCTACTTTTTTTTCTGCATCTTTGTTCACTCCTTTTCATTTTTCTTTAGCCTTATCTCCTTCTCTTTATGAATTTCGTAACATTCTCTCAGTCAAACTCCAAGCAGATACAGTCATCTGGATGCTCTTTATATGTTTGGATGGTTGTGCGACCTCGGATCGTTTCATTGCTTTGAGCATCCCTGGAGAAACGATTTAAGAAATGGAATTAAATAATGAAATAAATAAGCCGGGTAGGACAAGTAGTCCATGCTTGTACACACACACACACAGTTACCGAGGGCTTAACAAGTTGTGAGCTCTTGGGTTTTAGGGAAAATCATGGGGACAATGGTGTTTTTCTGCAAGGAGACAGCAGGTTGCTAACCTGGAACCATGTTCAGCTTGCTCCCTTTTCACCCTGGAGGCTTCCGCTCTCCCAGATCTGGTACCTTTTTAAAAATATTTTCTTGAAGGAAAATTACCACTGATGGATAGGGTGGGGGTGGGGGGAGTCTGTATAGGCAGAGAAGAGGAATTGGAGAATGCAAGCTTTTCCCCATGAGGAAAGCCTCATCGGATGGCATCACGAGAATAAATGGTAAGGGTTTGGATATGATAGACGCAGTTTTCGTACACAATCAGAAGGCAGTTGAACCCAACTGACACCAGTCTCTCAGTATTTTTTTTTTTTTTTGTCTAAAAAAAGTATGTACAAAGCAAAAGAAGATTGGTAGCCAGCAGCTTAAATTTGGGTGTTGGCAGCTTTGGAGTACAGAATCTGTTCTCTCATAAACACTGTGAAAAATTGTTGGTAGCCAGGAGTCATTGCAACGTTGTTATCTCCTGCAATGCAATTCCAGCGCTGAATCTGGATGTCAGAATATTTTTCATGCTTGGTAATTTTTTTTTTTTCCAGAGCCATCTTTGGTGTTTTTAATGGCAGAGCGTACAAGAGAGGGATAGACGCAATTACCGTGGAAGTCACAAAGCATCATACAGTTCACACAGGCCTCTGTGATTTAGCTTCTCTGCTTTCAAATCAATTTTCCAAGAAATTTATAGCAGTCTACATTTTTACTATTTTTTTTTTTTTTTTTTTAACAATGGATGGAGATATATTTTCGGAGAGAAGGCTGCATGACATGGTAGGCTAACATTTATCACTTCTCACAGACTGGACTTTCCACACATGTCTCACAAAGCTTCTGCAATCTATTTTTTTGTCAGAGTTTAGAGAAAAAAAAAAATACTTCTTACAAATCTACAAACCCGCGTACAGCAACGTTTTAATAGATAAACCGATGGACATTCTCAAATTACTTTATCGTCAGCCAGTTGAGGAGGTGGAGTACAAAATTAACGAAGGGCCTTCATGATCCCCCCCCATGACCCCTCAGGCTATATATCCAGGTCCATCACAAGCAGCACTTTCTGATAGCAATGAGCTAATACCTCATCTGATGATTCGTGCATTTTGAACCAACATAATTATCCATGAGTTGTCAAGACCATGGGGGTCCCTTCTCCAGATGTCCTCAGGATGAGGCTCCTGACCTATGAACTTCCTGACTAGGGATCAGCGATTGAGATGGTAATAGGGTTATCCCCTGGCTTAATTTCTTTAGGATGGGTTTAGTCCAGGCCTGGTTTTACAAATCCACGCATGCAATGAGGTAAAATTAGAGCTAAATTAGCCTGTTCTAAGAAAGAAATAGAAGCTGTAGTGCTATGTGGGGGCCAGAACCATGGTTCTGATTAATATGGGGTAAACTGACCCATCTCTAATTCTTCGGACTGCATGAAAAAAAAGAGTTCACCTCCTTCCTTTACAGGTGCGCACAGACACTTTTTAAATGTAATTTTTGTATTTCTAAAAGTCACTGTCAGCCCAGTACATAAACATGATTGACCAGTTTTATCGTTTATACACCCACCCCAACCCGGGCTTCCCACCCCCCCACACACATCTGGGACCATATGACCAAAGGGGGAAGTTATGTTAAGAAAAGAAGCTAAGTTCCATTTCATTTTTAAAACGAATTGAAATGAAATGGGAAAGTTTCTTAAAATTTCCTGATTCATTTCAAACAAATGCACATTGCCACTTTACACAGCATTGCATATTTACTCTGCAAATCACATCAACTACTTTTCTGAACGCTGTATTCCCTGGAGTTATACCTATAATCCCACCAGTTATAACATGAGCTAGTGCAAAATTAATTCCATAGAAATATCCTACCTTTTAATGTGCCAATCATTTCTACACAATGAAACATAAGAAAAATGTATGCTCTGACTACTATCCTAAATACATTTCTTAGGTGTTTAAGGGGATATTCATAGTAGTGATTTAATGGTCTCTACACAAGTCACTTTCTGCTGCACCCGCTTCTCCATTTTTTTCACTTAAGTAAAAAGCCTGAAAGGGTAATCACGTTAAAGAGTGCAAAAGAAAACAGACAAACAAGACGCAGCGAAAATTCTCATAGTTAAGTAACAGTTATACATTAAAATATATCTTTAAGCCCTCATGCAATTAGGAAAATAAGTCCCAAGAAAGAGGAAAAGGCCATCTAATAAGATACTTGGCCTATCATATACATGAGAAAATAGTCAAAGATTTTAACATAATATGTGCTAGCCCAAAAGTTAACCTGCAAAAAACCCCAAAAAACAATTATATTCACCTCTCCTCCTCCCCCTTTAGCATAAAAAGGATCCATGAAACCTACCGGTGGTGGACTTATCTTCTGGATAAGATTCCCATTGTTGGGGATAATGGAAGAGATTCTGTGCACCCTGAAACAGTTACTTGGAAATTTAAGCCTAAACTCGGCCCCCAAGAGCCACAGCTCTCTCCCATAACTGACATTTTGTTTTAACCCGATGAAGGGAGTGTTAGTTCCCAAAAACTAGTCAAGGAATGTATTAAATCAGCCCAATACAAATATATCACCTTATGTATTTTTTTTTTATTGACCTTTATTTCCATGTATTGAAGCTGTCTAACAAGGCAACAGCAGTGCTGACACCCAAGGAAGCACAAACTTAATGTGGCTCTCTATTCGACCTCTCAGGCATCTCACTGTGGTCTTTCCAGAAGATCTTATCAGATCAAATGTGTTTTGGAAGACAAGATCCCAGGGCCAGTACTTTCATTAGGCAAACTTGGCAGTCGCAAGCAGCGCCAACATTTTGGGGGCACTAAAATCCTACCAGCAAGCGGCCCGGCAGGGTGCTGGGTCAGAGCCAATAGTGCCACAGAAAGGAGCGCTGGGCTGCAGCCTCTGCCACCAGCAGGAGGCAGCACTGGGCCGGAGCTGCCGCCAACGGATAGGCTGAGGAGGGGAGGCATGAACGGAGGTCCTACTAGAGCGCCGAATACTTTTGCATTGGCCCTGGAAGGCCCTCACCACCGTCCTCAGGAAACGGACTCTGGGTACGGGTGGTATCGCTTCCTCACAGATCTCTAACGTCTCCCATCAGTTACCTCCTAAACACATCCTTGGGTGGCAGCTTAGGAAAATTAATGCGGTGGAGGCTATTTTTCCTGACGGTATCTTCCATGGAATCTCGCCTGTTTTGTAAAGCGATATTTTCTTTCACCAGAGATGAACTGGTAGGTTGCACTACCAGTGCAGTACATCATTCTGCAAGTCTTCCATTTTGGCAATAAGATGCTGCAATTTTAAATCCTGGATATAGTCCTTGGATTCCAACTCATGGGCGGCCTCCCGGCGCGGATGCTGCTAATGACGGGCACTCGGCGTGGGGGCCACCCGCCCCGTTTTCCATACTTAACCTCTAAGGTGGTCCGGGGTGGCGTCCATCATGGCGCCAGCATTAGGGGGAGGGGGGGAGGGTTTGGTGCGGCTGCTCTTCCGCCACGTCAAATTTATTTCTTCTCTACCTACACAGATGGTACACTTCTTAGTAGGTCTGGGGACCAGACAAGAACAGTCTTCAACTGTTGCTGGGTCACTACTGGCACAGATCCCAGGCCTGTCTCTGACCCATCTCGCAGCTCAGGAGTGAGCTCACTTGAGAACAATCCAACAGGATTACGCTGACCCAGCAGTTGGCCTCCTTCCTCCATCATCTCCTGCACAACAGTTGACATCCTCCCAAACACGGTGCTCTGCTCAGCCATCCTGGCTTTCAGAAACGTGTCGCGCACCGTTCAAGGCAACTGGCAAAGCGGGAGTCAGTTCACCTCCACCCCCAGACTTTGGGGAACCTCTCAATTTGAGCCAAGCAAGGTTACTGACCAAGGATATCCCAAGGGTAACAGCAGACAGCAGCTCTGCAAAACGGTCTGCTACAGGCTGGCTGGACACTGAGGGGCAGGTCCGCACTTGACCTTGACACTTGACCGTCTGAGAGTGTGATGCGATGAAAGAAAAAAAAGGACCCAAATTGCTTAACATGGAGCAGTGCTTCAGAATGTGCTAGGGGTCTGCAATCTTGGCTCCACTTCTCCCTTTTTAAGAGGGAAATTACTTCTGTTTTGGCCAAAAATATAACAATTTTTCCATCCTCTTAAAAAAAATGTGGTCTCTGTGATACCTGTCACTGGGAGATTAAGGGAAGAGAAGGGGCCCAATGGATTGGATCTTGAGATCAAAATTGCTTTTCTGCCACTGACTCTGTGTGCCCTTGGATAAATCCTTTATCTTTCTGTACTGCCAGGACCAGATGAAACAATGCATTTTGATAATCTGGCTTTTTTTTTCTGGTCAATGAGTTTAATTACCATGATCTCCATCTTTCTCACGTCAAAACGAGCAATGCGCCACCAATCTCTTATCGACAGACTCCTGCCAGCTGTGCTTCAGTGAAACACTCTTATTTTTGTCACAAAAATAATTTAAGAAGGGGACCTCCTCCTTATGAGCATTCAAATGATGGCATATGCAATATTTTACAGAAAGAAGAATTTGCCACCGGCAAAAATGAGGCCAGCTAGCCACCTTGCCCACTGATATAGCCTGAGTTTCCACTGCAACCTATGATTGATGTCACTGAACTCAATGACCCCCCACAGCAGAATACTGCGACCACTCACAGCAGTGCCACAGATTGGCAGTCCACACGCTAGCCGCCGTGTCAACTCAGCAGATTAGACTCGTAGTTGGGATAGCAGACGTGACGCCAACTGAAAGTCAGCTATCATTTAACTTTGCTTAAGTGTGCACAACTACCAAATGAGGGCAGAATGGATGGGCCATTTTGATCTTTATCTGCCATCATTTACTAGGAAGGTTTGTGATTTGAGAAAATTAAAGGTCGCTGTGACAGGGTGGAGGAACCCTGCGCAATATAGCTTGGGTCTCAAAGGGTTAAGTAGCCATGTGCTTCCAGGATTGTGACCAGTAAGAGGTTGGAGGCAGCTCCAAGGAGGAGCTAATTATTATATATACACCAAGGACAGTCCCAGGGAGCGGCCTATTCACATTCCTGGTGCCAAGACCAGTTGCAGCATGCTAATGGTCTCTGTGGGTTCAGAATTTCTCCCAGCACACTTCACGGGTGTGGTAAATTCCCAGTCAGAGTAGACTTAAAGTGCACAGCCAGTGGGATCTGAAAAAGCTGCTGTGCTGTGCTAAGGTGAAGATCAAAGGGCTTGATTACTGCTTGAAAAAAGATCAAGACTTTTCTCAAACCTGGAGGGAAGACTATTAAGCAGGGATGTGCTTTCATTTTAAAACGGCATGAAAATAATTAAACAAGATTTGGTATATTGTTTTTTGGTTTTCCATCCAAAATGACAAAAAGCTAATGAAATATCATTTTATGCTGGTCTTGTCATTTTAGCATGTGCTAAATCGTTTTAGCATGCACTAAAGCCTTTCTGCGTGTGCTATTAAAAAAAACAAAACAGCGAGCATTGTAAAATCGTGTGTGCATTCTAAAAAAAACAGCATGCACTAAAAAGAAACAAAGTGAGATGCTATTCTTTTCAAAACACAAACAAATGGAAAACGAAACCAAATTTGTTTTCCCGTACAGCCCTGTAACTATTGAGAGAACCTCTCAGTCAAGGATAAGAGTGAAAAGGCATCTGTTTCTATCTGCCGTGTGTCTAGAGATGGGCTGGAGGGCAAAGAAGCCGATTACTGCTATAAACCCTGGAAATAAAGAGTGTTGCAGGTACTTGAACCAAAAATGCAGCCATAATCTTCCCTTTGTGTCATTTCACACTCAGCCAATCAATCACAGTAAGTTGTTGAAAAAATAAAACAGGGCAGAGAAGAAAAATATCTACAGTATTGATTCCATTCAAGGTTAACATCTAACAAGGCTGAAAATGCATGTGGCAACAGGGATTACAGCAGATTATGTAACATCCCTAAACCCAGTTGGCGACCAGCTGTAGTCACATTTTCTGTTGACCTCACAGTGCTCTGCCAGGATGGTGAACCCTAAATTAACTGGGCTGCACTTAGGGAGGGTAATAGTTCAAGGGACGTCTGCGGGTAACACAGTGTTTTGCGCACGGAAATGGCCTTTTACCGCCTGTGTCGTGTTTGTGCTTGTTTACCTGCACTGGGAGGCTGCGTTCCTGGGGACAGGGTAGGGGGTGGGGTTTGCATTTATGCACAAACGTTTGGATTCCCTAAAGTATGCTCCTAAAATTTTCCAGAAACAATTTTGCGCCCGTTTTAGCAATATGAGAGTGCGTGCGGCTAAGATTTGGTGGGACAACATTTCCACGCGGGGCACGCGTTACGAAATTATCCCCTAAATGGGCAGATAAAACTCACGTCATCCAGCGTGCCGAAAAGCTGCGGCCCTTCAGGACCAAAGTTGGCCTTCCTTAACACAAGGCCCCAGCTTGCACTGGAACGGAAGTTGTACGTTTTTAATTTATTTCTTAATGGCGCTTTCTTGCAGTTGGCAAATCTGAGCGTCGTACAGTTTCACTAAGACCTCGCACGTGCAATACACATCAATAAAAACATCACAGTGAAATACTGTGCATACACTAAATATAAAAGGCGGCCCGGGTCAAAACCCTCTCATGGGCACAGGGCGGGGGTTAGAAACCAGGAAAGGAGCAGAACCTCAGCGAGACAAGGAGTCTGCTCAGCGGCAGCGTTAAACCGAAGAGAACCCGAAAGCCTGGCATCGTCGCGTTTCACGCCTCGTCTTCAGCATGAAGAGAGAAACTGGACAGGACAAGTCGTACCTCGCCCGTCCTGCGCCGCGGCGAGATGGAAAATTAGATTTCGCTTTCCCTCCCTATCCCTTAGTGAGTCAGCAGTCACAGGCGGAGGGAGAGAGTTATGACCGAGCAGCGTAGAATACCAGATGGGAAAGCAGAGCAGCGCGCTCGGTGAACGGGGAGGGTGGGGGAGCATAATGAAGATCTCCTAGAGGGGTTGCCAGCCGGCTCCGTTTAGGTCATTTTTTAATTTTTTTTCCAGACCGGCGGATGTAGGCCTGGTTTTACACCCCCCCCCCCCCCCCCCTGTTTACACGGACTTCTCGGTCCTGCTTTTTCTCAGGATGAGAGTGAAAGCAGGACCGGATCAACCTGGCCTGGAGTAGAGGGAGACAGGCCGCTGGCAACCTTATGGACGTGTTCCACGAGAACTGGCCTTTCGGCGTGGTTCCCAGCCTCTTCAGCTTGGGGGTGGGCGGGGATGTCCTATTGTGAGTAAAGGGGGTGCCAAGATTAACATCCGGCATGGTAAAATGATGACCTGCGAGGGGCACTCAGGCTGAGGTGACGTCCCTTCCAGCGCAGCACCTGTTAATTTGCTATGGAGCAGTCAGGTAGCGTCACCTTTAGTACGGGATTTAGAACCAAACATTCTAGGAAGCCGCAGACTGCCTCGTACTCTGCGCTTCCCTCACGTCGCCCTGGCCCACGGGAAAGCTCTGCTCTACGTGGGATAAGCCTCAACTGGTTTCCCACTCCTCCATGTCTCATCTCTCTCCTACACTGCTCTCTGCCCCCCTCTCCCCAACATCTCTCCATGCTCCATCTCACCCCAGTCTCCTCCATATATCTGAATGCCATCCCCCCTCCCCCTCCCTTGTTTCCCCCCTGTCGTTCCCAGCTCCAGCGCCGGCCTGCTGGCTCTCAGGTCTGCTCTGCCTCTCTTTTGTCTTCCAGCGCCCCCTCCTACAAGGGTCTCACAGAGAGGCAGGGGCATCAGAGAGGCCAGCAGCAGCTCTTAACCATTATTGCATCCAGGCCTCAGTCTAAAACTGCCCCTGCTCCTCCTTCGCTGACTGGGCCACGGACAGGAGGCAGCAGCTTTGGTGAGCTTTGCCCTCTCTGGCCTCCTTTTCCACCGGCTGGACCTCAAGCCAGAGGTAGCAGCAGCAGCAGCAGCTATGGGCTTGGCTCCTCTTTTGTCTTTCTGCAGGCAGGCAGGCCCCCTTTTCATCCCACGCGGACACTGCTCTCCCTTTCTCCTGTCGTGATTTATTGGAAGCCTAGGAGTACTGCAGCAGCTTGGTGGCTCCTTCAGCTGGCAGGGAGGGGGGCCATGGCAGCTCCTGACCTGTCTGCCCAGAGGCCTAGCCGGCAAGACCACAGAGCAGCAGCACCTTCGTAAAGCTGGCAGGGCCCCCGAGGTCTGTGGGCACACGAGGTCCCCTAAAAGCTGCACCTCTGCCGCACTCTCTCCTTGGCTGATTTCAGGCTCCGCTTTTAAACCAGCAACAACGTGACGTGTCCACAGATCAATGTGATTCTGTGTTCCCTTCACCCACCATACCACCCGTTCAGCAGAGAGAGCGCCTCCGAGCATCGCGCCCAACCCAGCACAATGAGACAGAGCCAGCCGCCGGACTATACTGATGCTGGTACATAATTAACTTTTTACATGTTAATTTTAGTGGTATAACCACATCATCGCACTCAGGGCCACCTGCCCGCTGGTATGTCAATCTGATGCCACACCAGTATGTGTCAGGCAGTCAGTTACCTTTCTAGACATGGCCACTTCTAGAGAGCAATTTAAAAGGCTTCCAAATGAGTGCCTTGGTAATTTAATGTTCACTTAAATCTGGGGATAGCGACAAGGGGGTGCTACAGATAGGGGAGTACCTTGTACGTCCTGCACTACACACAGAGGATGCAGTTTTCTCTTATCGGAAACTTAACCTGCTACATCCAAGCCAAGATGATACGAGCACTTTTCTTTTTGAAATAACTGTGATATATGCATGCGTATGTGTTTGTTTTATTTGGGTTTGCTTTTGTGTTGTTTTTTTTTTTTTTACAGCGTGTTCGCAAAAATCGAGAAAGATGACAGCTCTTTAAGAAATCATAAAAGCGAGAAATTATAATCGTGTTGCTCTTGCTGCTTTTAAGTACTCTTGAACAAATTAACTTAAGAGATAATTACAGGCAGCCTGCAGCGTTAGGGACAGCAGGCAGGCTGGGTCTCTCCAGCTCCTTGTGCAGCACGAGGCCGCCGGCCGGCTTCGAGAGCGCGCGCAGCCCCCTCCGGGGAGAGAGTCTCCGGCGGGGACGCCCCCGCAGCTCCGCTGCGTTTGCAGTGCATTTGCTGCACCCATTTAAGGGGGGGCTCTAAAAATCAAACGCTGCCCATTCCCCGGCGATGCCGACCTCCATGCAAACTTCGGGCCTGAACCTGAAAGGCAGTGCCTGCTAGGTTAGCCTGCACGGAGAGATGCGATGATTCGCTTCGCAGCATCCCCCGGTGACCCCAGTGGGCGGTGACCCCAGTGGGCTTGAGGTCGGCTTGTTGTGGCATGGAATTCTGGCTTTAGGAAAAGCCTGCGGTGGGGGAAGGACGGAGGTCCGCAGAGAGAAAGTGGTGGACGAGAATATTTTTTTTTAAGCAGACGAATATATTCTCTCCTCGCCAATTAATAAGGCCCGCCCGGCCGCCAGGCTTGAAGTTTCCTGCGCTTCGCGGCCACCTGCGGCCTGTGATCGGGCCTCACTGCGAGCTGCAGTCTCCCCGTGAAAAGCGACTTTCTCCACCAGGCAGTGATCCGCATGCAATTTAAAAACTTTATTTTCAGGTGCTTAGGGTTTCAGTCCGTCTTAGCGAGCCCTTTAGTTTGAAAGGCAACCTCCTAAGGTGTCCTTTTCTGAAGATCAGCAAGTTTTACATTTCCCACAACATCCTCTCCATTGCTGTTGCTCAGAATATCAGCTTGCCTATTGCATTCTCTCTTCTCTGTGTGTCGACAGACTTTTAGGCTATAAAATGTTCCCACCTTCTTCTAATGGCCCCAGCACCTGTTTTCAAAAAACTCCACCCACTTTTTAGCTGTGCTGTTCATGTACCAGTGTGATGCCTCCATAATTGTTTGTGGTGGCCTCTGTATTATGGAACAAGTTGTGGTTAGGGATCAGTCAGGGAAGGGAGCCATTGGCCTTCCATAAGAAGCTTAAACCTGGTTGTTCCCTGATGCGCTGGTGTTGGTCGGGGCGATGCGAGGCTGGGTGCTGACTTTGGAGGTCACAATTTGCTGGAAATTTGTTTATTTTATGACGTATGTCATTGATTTGTTTTTATTTGGTTTGTGTTTAATTTTATGAGTTTAGGCTATGATTTTACTGTTTATATATTGGTTTTTATGTTGCTGATATTGATGAATTTTATCATACACCACGTTGGGCAATCTAAAAGAGCTGGGGAGACAGTTATAGAAATGGTGAAATGAATACATAAACTGGCTCAGCATGAGACCTCATCTTCTACCCCAGAAAATACACTCAAAATCAGTCAGGAGGAAAAAAAATAAACAAGACAAACTGGGTGACAGACTTCAACGTCACTATTTACGGGGCAGTTTTTAAAAATCATGCAAGAGAATGAGGGGACACATTGACATGCACGGAATTTATTTTTTTTCTTTTTGCAGTACAGAACTAAAATTTTAAGTGCTAACCCTCATTTATTGTGAGACATCTATTCATCAGTGATAGCCAAAAAAAAGGCAGTAGATATGGCCCCAAGGTGGAGAGGAATACAGCGTATCGTTCTCTGGGGTCCCCCAATGGTCAGCTAGGAGCACACTGAACTCTCGAAAGGCGGCTGCAGCAGCCAAGTGAAGTGAAGCTCACCAGGGCTGGCTCTGGAGCACGGTGGGAGAAGGAGACATATAACCCTGACTGAAGATGCCAGCGGCAGAAGAGGCTTTAGTAACTGTGTAGAAAGTGCCTACAGAAATGAGCCATGTCCTGATGGATGGGCCATAAAGTCACTTAGAGCATGTGTCGATGCTGGAGGGGTTGGGATAGGAAGCCTCTTGTTTTAAGACTGATGTGAAGGAAGGTTTTCTTAACAAAATAAGAAGACAGGCCTGTACGGTTAGCTCCAAACACCAGGTGGCAAGCAGCTGTATCCCAGCAGAGGAAAGACGTAGCTGCACCTGCTACACCATCAGCCCTGGGCTCTCTGTGAGCCACATGTGAAGGCCAGGCTCACTGCTACGGGTAGGCAAGAGGGGCACCCACCCCGGGAGCCAAGCTGAGGGAGGGGGGGGGGGGGGAGCTGGGAGATGGAGGAAAGCGTATTGGGTGGGAGAGGGGGGACATCAACAAGCCTTTTCCAGGCAGCGGTGCTGGTGCAGGCCTTAGCTCCTGATAAAACCTGTGCCGTCGTAACCCCTCTGCCTTTCCTGTTCTCTCACTCACTCGGGGCATTGGAACAACCTGCACCCTGCTCACGGACGGGCCAGGACTCCAGCCCAGACATCGCCCGCCGATACCCGTGGTCCCGCACTGACTTTTCAGGGTCGGCTGCCGTGTAAAGGGCTCTGGACAATCGGCCTGAAATTTGAGCGCTCAGGTTGCCTTCTGGTCGATATTTTCAGGCATTCACGGAGCGGGATGCCAGTGGCCAGTAGTTGGTGTTCCACTTTCATGCAACAAAACACTGCACGGAGCGGCAGTAGCCACAGAGGCATTCACGGAGCGGGATGCCAGTGGCCAGTGGTTGGTGTTCCACCTTCACGGAGCAGAAGGATGGAGGGCTGCCATCTCAAAAAAATAAAAAAAAACCAAACAAGCAAACAACACAGGGGTGGGTAAGGGGCAGGGGTGTGGCCTGCTGGTTGCAGCGGTTGCTACCCCTGATTGAGCTGGATGCTCACTAGGATGGCGCTGCTCTCTGCATTGGTGGAGGGGTGGAAGGGAATTGGGGCCGGAGGGTGCTGGAAGCCAATAGAGACGGGTGGGAGGGAGAAGAAAGGGGGAAAAAGAAAAATGGATAAACTGCGTGGCTTGCTGGGCAGACTGGATGGGCCGTTGGTCTTCTTCTGCCGTCACTTCTAGGTTTCTATGTTTCAAACGAACGGTTAAATTGCACCAAATGACTTTTGAGTCGCATCACCCGCCGCGTGGAATCAACAGGATGTGACGAGCAGATAATAACCGTAAGGCCCGTGCAGCCTGCCCAATTTCATTCCCGACGCATTGCCAGAGACCCCGCTTGAACTCTGGGCTTCCCCCTCACTTCCTCACAAGTAAGGACCCCCATGCCTTATCCCAGTCTTTGCCTCCACCACCTGCACTGGGAGGCCTTCTCATGAATTCGCCACCATTTCCATGAAGAAATCTTTTGGGCTTCTGAGTCTTCCCCCTTGGAGCCTCAGACAGTTGGGGGTTACCCCATTAAAGCCATTCACAGAAGCCCCCCAGGCCCAGCTGCACAGTTTATCCAAAGCACCTATATAGTCTATGTAATCCCTCATGGGTACAAGTGAAAGCCACTGGAAATGAAAGCTTTCTTTGCACCTGGAAACTGGAACGCTGGATTCAGGACCTGATTTACTAAGGGGTTTTCTCCTCTTCTATATCTGTGGGGGAAAAAAGCTTAAGTCATCCAGGCCTGAGAGGAGCAGGATAAAGGATCAGAGGATTGGACTTTGAATCAGGAAATGTGTTGAAACATGACTTCAACTTCCCTTTCCCGTTTACTCTCTCTGACCTTGGAACTAGAGCCGGGGTTTCCATTAGACAAACCAGGCAGTATCCTAGAGCGCCAGAGCTTTGGGGGTGGTGAAATCCCACCAGTGCAAGGCCCAGGACTACAGGCAGAGCCCATCCCGAACAACGGCTGAGAGAAGAGGAACAAGACCAATGGCAAGGCTGCTGCTTGTTATGACCGTCGGTCGCAGATGGCCGCCACCACTGTTACTCACTTCGTGCGCCATTGCCCTCTCTCATCTGGGAAGACTCGCAGCTGTAGCTAACCGTCTCCGACCCTCATGGCTCCGTTCCAGGACTCCCAGGGCGGCGAGGATGCTGCTGACCACCATGTCTCTCCCGGGCCTTCCTAGGCATGTGAGTTTCATGGCCCTCCTTTAAGGACGCCAGGGCGGGAACCTCAGGGGCTCTCCTCTTGATGACATCACTAGCCCATGACTCTTAAGCACCATCGGGGCCTGGCTCTAATCGACTTGGCAACGAGTTCCCTCCTTGCTGAATCCTGCTATTCTCGCTACGGACGTTGGTTCCTGGTTCCTGCTTCACCTGGAGTGAGACATTCTCGGGTACCCGCTCCTCAGGGGCCCTGTTACTGTCTCTGGCTACCTGCTCCTTGGAGGGCCCTCTGCCTCGGACGCTGTCTGCCTTCTCCCCCGCTTCTCAGGGCTACTCCAGGAACTACTCTATCCGTGAGACGCTACTTCGGTGTACCCCTCTCTGCGGACCATTGCCGTTCTACTCTACCCGTGAGACTCTACTTCGGTGTACCCCGCTCTGCAGACCATTGCCGTTCTACCCGTGAGACTCTACTTCGGTGTACCCCGCTCTGCGAACCATTGCCGTTCTACTCTACCCATGAGACTCTACTTCGGTGTACCCCGCTCTGTGGACCATTGCCGTTCTACTCTACCCGTGAGACTTTACTTCGGTGTACCCCGCTCTGCGGACCATTGCCGTTCTACTCTACCCGTGAGACTCTACTTCGGTGTACTCCGCTCTGCGGACCATTGCCGTTCTGCTCTACCCGTGAGACTCTACTTCGGTGTACCCCGCTCTGCGGACCATTGCCGTTCTACCCGTGAGACTCTACTTCGGTGTACCCCGCTCTGCGGACCATTGCCGTTCTACTCTACCCATGAGACTCTACTTCGGTGTACCCCGCTCTGTGGACCATTGCCGTTCTACTCTACCCGTGAGACTCTACTTCGGTGTACCCCGCTCTGCGGACCATTGCCGTTCTACTCTACCCGTGAGACTCTACTTCGGTGTACTCCGTCTGTGGACCATTGCCGTTCTACTCTACCCGTGAGACTCTACTTCGGTGTACCCCGCTCTGCGGACCATTGCCGTTCTACTCTACCCGTGAGACTCTACTTCGGTGTACCCTGCTCTGTGGACCATTGCTGTGCTACTCTGCCTTGTGAAGACCAATGTAGGTGTACCCCACCCTGCAGGCCACTGCCTCACCGCTTTGCTTTGTGGAGACCTAGCGCTGGTGTACCCCACTCCGCAGACCATTGCCATCGCTTGTGACTAAGCTGCACCCCCCCCCCCCGCTCCTCGGGTTAGCGCTTGTGAACTTGGGACTGTGCTGCGCTCCTCGGGGCAGCACCTTGAATACTTCTGTTACTACTTTCCGCTCCTCGGGGGATAGCGCCTGCCTATCTCCGAGACTGTACCGCACTCCCCCGTGTCCCGGGTAAGCCTACGTCATTCTTCCTGTGCTGACTCTCTCTGTGGCTCCACCCTCTGGGGGTTGCCCTCGCAAACACTCCTCCATACCCTGCCTGCATTCCCCGTTCCTCGGGACCTGTTCAGCCCTCCACCACCAGGAGGGACCTATTCTGGCTCACCCACACCCCAGTCTCCTGCTCTTCCTGTATTCGCTGGGCCGTGTCACCTGTAGCTCAGACCTCGCCTCCCGACGGTGAGGCTCAGCGGGGCTCCTCCCCATGGGCGGTGTCTCATCTCTCACCTCGGGCCAAGGACCCACTAACCTACGAATCCTAACACTGCTAGAGCCCATCCTACCGTCGGCGGGAAAGGAAGAGGCCCCGGACCTCTGGTGGAACCGCTCCTTGCCAGTGACTGAGGAATGCAGGAGGCAGCCTTGGGCTGCCACGTTAGGAGAAGAGAGAGAAACGCATGCTTGTAGGTATGGGGGACGGAGAGAGAGAGTGATAGGGTGGTAGAATGACAACAGTGTACTGGGAGGGTGGTGGGGTGGCAAAAACAGAGCAGGGTATTTGGCACCCTAGGTAAACCTTCAGTCAGGCAACCCCTTCCTCCTACCAGCGGTAGTGGCTCCAGCCCAGTGTTCCCTCCTTCGGTGGTTAGTGGTACTAGATCCAGCACAGCACCCCTCTGTGCCTTGCGCTGGCGGGAGTTTGCTGCCCCCCCCAAAATCTTGGCGCTCCAGGTGACTGCCGGGTTTGCTTAACGGTAGCACCGGCCCTGGGCAAGAGGGCGTATGTTCTGAGCAGATGGCCTGGCGAGAGAGAAGTTGCTGAGCAGTAGGCGGAGAGGAGAGAGAAAAGGTGCCGGATGGACAGGGTAGGGCTGGAGAGAGAGGATGTTGGCAATGTGGAAAGAAGGCAAAGAGATTAGAGTGATGCATGGAGTGGAGGGGAAAGAGAGAATGCTGTTGGGGGAGGGGGGGTTAGAAGAGAGAAGATGCAAGGCAGAAGCAGAGAGAAGGGATGCTAGGCACTATGGAGGGAAGGGGAAAGCTGTGCCAGAGCTAATGTCGCTAACGAAGAGAGCTGCTGCCAAAAAGTCAGCTGGTGGGGCAGCGCAATAATGAAGGTTCCCCTAGGGCACATCATTGCCCTTCCACCAAACCTGCCTGGGGCAAACACCTTCATCTCCCTGAGCCTCAGTTCAAAGCCCGGCTCTAGCCGAGAACTGCGAGACAGAAAGAAAGGGACTTGCTTAAGGACGTACAGCATTAGTGGCAGACCTGGGATTAGAACTCCTGTCACTGGACCTTGGCTGCCTCTTTGTTCTAACTGCTAGGTCGCAGCTCCTTTAAAGCCGTACAAGCTTTCAATTTCTGGAGCTTAGCCCTAGGACTCTGAGGAGTTAAAACAGATCGCTATCTTCCTCTCCATAACCTGTCATGGCTCAACTGAAAATCATTAAAGAAGCCAAGGGCTTGCCTGAGCATATGATGGATTGAGCTAAAGCTGCTGAACTGCACAGAGAACAAGAACATTGGCTGCATGGCTTATATTTGATTTTAAAAATTAACTTTCTATGAACATGAAGTTTCAGAAGTATCTTGCAGCAGTAGTAGCAAAATATATTGCTAGGTATTTCAGTTTGTGCAGCTGCCGCCCAAGCTTTAATTCTTCCATGCTGGGGCAGTGAATGTATGAGAGGGAAGCTTGCACTGCTGCTGCCTGTGCTGTTCCTGTTCTATGGTGGGGCAGTGTGTGAGGGAAGCTTGCACTGCTGCTGCCTGTGCTATTCCTGTTCTATGGTGGGGCAGTGTGTGAGGGAAGCTTGCACTGCTGCTGCCTGTGCTGTACCTGTTCTATGGTGGGCAATGTGTCTGTGAAGCTTGCACTGCTGCTGCCTGCGCTGTGCCTGTTCTGTGGTGGGGCAGTGCGTGAGGAAAGATTGCCCTGTTGCTTCTGCCTGTGCTGTGCCTGTTCTTTGGTGGGGCAGTATATGAGGGAAGCTTGCACTGCTGCTGCCTGTGCTGTGCCTGTTCTGTGGTGGGGCAGTGTGTGAGGGAAGCTTGCACGCTGCTGCCTGTGCTGTGCCTGCTCTGTGGTGGGGCAGTGAATGTATGAGAGGGAAGCTTGCACTGCTGCTGCCTGTGCTGTGCCTGTTCTGTGGTGGGGCAGTGTGTGAGGGAAGCTTGCACTGCTGCTGCCTGTGCTGTCCCTGTTCTATGGTGGAACAGTGTGGGAGGGAAGCTTGCACTGCTGCTGCCTGTGCCTGTTCTATGGTGGAGCAGTGTGTGAGGGAAGCTGCATTGCTGCCGCCTGCGCTGTACCTGTTCTGTGGTGGGGCACTGTGTGTGTGAGGGAAGCTTGCACTGCTGCAGTCTGTACAGTACCTGTTCTGTGGTGGAGCAGTGTGTGAGGGAAGCTTGCACTGCTGCTGCCTGTGCTGTACCTGTTCTGTGGTGTGGCAGTGTGTGAGGGAAGCTTGCACTGCTGCTGCCTGTGCTGTGCCTGCTCTGTGGTGGGGCAGTGAATGTATGAGAGGGAAGCTTGCACTGCTGCTGCCTGTGCTGTGCCTGTTCTGTGGTGGGGCAGTGTGTGAGGGAAGCTTGCACTGCTGCTGCCTGTGCTGTCCCTGTTCTATGGTGGAACAGTGTGGGAGGGAAGCTTGCACTGCTGCTGCCTGTGCTGGGCCTGTTCTATGGTGGAGCAGTGTGTGAGGGAAGCTGCATTGCTGCCGCCTGCGCTGTACCTGTTCTGTGGTGGGGCACTATGTGTGTGAGGGAAGCTTGCACTGCTGCAGTCTGTACAGTACCTGTTCTGTGGTGGAACAGTGTGTGAGGGAAGCTTGCACTGCTGCTGCCTGTGCTGTACCTGTTCTGTGGTGGGGCAGTGTGTGAGGGAAGCTTGCACTGCTGCAGTCTGTACAGTACCTGTTCTGTGGTGGAGCAGTGTGTGAGGGAAGCTTGCACTGCTGCTGCCTGTGCTGTACCTGTTCTGTGGTGGAGCAGTGTGTGAGGGAAGCTTGCACTGCTGCTGCCTGTGCTATCCCTGTTCTGTGGTGGGGCAGTGTGTGAGGGAAGCTTGCACTGCTGCTGCCTGCGCTGTCCCTGTTCTGTGGTGGGGCAGTGTGTGAGGGAAGCTTGCACTGCTGCTGCCTATGCTGTCCCTGTTCTGTGGTGGGGGCAGTGTGTGTGTGAGGGAAGTTTGCACTGCTCTTGCCTGTGCTGTACCTGCTTTTAGATTTGGCTTTACAGGCCCAGCAGTTTCTTCCTGCTCTTTGGAGCTTCAAGCCCAGGCAGGATCAGCCTCCATGAGCCTGTGTTCAATGATCCTGGGATTCTTCCTGTTTCTTATCTCCCACTCCCGAACCACTTGGTTCCATCACCGAAGCAACAAGGCTGGGCTGGGGACCCTGAGTTCAGGTGCTAGGTATCAGCTTTATGAAATGACCGGGACTCTGGCTCCCCCCAAAGCTGCAAGAACTCAGGCTGCGTCCTAAAGAATATGTTGTGTTTCGTTTTTGTTTTGCAGGGCTTCTTTGTTTCTTTTGATGTCTGTTTTGGTTCATTTCATTTATTTGAAACAAAATGAACATCAAATAGAACAGGAAAAAACGAAAGGAAATCAAGGGGACTGTGTTCTACCCTCCCCCTGCCAAAACATCCCTCAGTGCTGCCAAAATGTAAACACTGAATCTCCCCCCCACCCCCCACCCTTCCTCAGGCCTTCCCCAATGCCCCCCACCCCTGCCAACCCTGGACACCTCTTATGCCTTTCTTGGGGGTCTCCAAAGTCTAGAGAGGGCGGCTGCCCCATTTTGTTGTATGGCTGCAGCCAGGGACAGGGCCAGCGTACTTCATTGGGGTGTTTATTGTGTTGCATTTTGAAACCACACGATGACAAAACAGACTTCTGGTTGCATTTTTTTTTTTCCTATCGCTTCCAAATGAATGCACGCCTGTAGTGAAAACTGCTTCCGCAGCTGGTCCTCCTTGTGGTCCTGCACGAGTGTGCACCTGCCGTCTGGTTAGGAGAGTGTAGGACCTCCTGGCCACGGGGGAGTCGGTCTTCATATTTCAGCTCTAGATTCAAAGATTTTCATAAACCGTGGATAATCAATCTCCCACAGAGCTTTGAAAGAGGACTGGGAAAAGCAGGACTGACTCTCCTGTTCTTTTATACCTGGAGCCCAGTTGTCACCCAGGTTCTGGTGTCATTGTTTTGCATCTTTCAGATAAAAGGCTGCAGGAATCAGCAATACCTTAGCAGCGAAACAGAGCCTCCTAATTTGGTTTCTCCATTCAACCTGTGCAGCTGATGTCAGTGCCGGGCAAAATGATAAAAACAAAATTAAGGAGCAGAGCCAACATGGATTTAGCAAAGGGCAATCTTGCCTTACCAATCTGTTTGATTTTTTTTTTGAAGATGTTAATAAACATGTGTATAAGGGTAAGCTGGTTAATAGAGAGGATATGGATTTTCATGAGAGACTCCTCAGGAAATGAAAAAGCCATAGGATAGGAGGCAGCGTCCTACTGTGGATTGGTAAAAGACAGAACACAGAGAGGAGGACTAGATGGTCAGATTTCCCAACGGAGAAAGGTAGACAGCAGGCCCCAGGGATAGGTATCGCGACCTGCCCTGTGCTTAACATATTCAGAAATGTTCTGGAAACAGGAGCAACGAGTGAGGTTGTCGGATTTGCAGATGACCCAAAACTATCCAAAGTTTTTAATACACGCATGGATTGTGAGGAACTGCAGAAGAACCTTGCAAGCCTATAGATGAAGTGTCATGTGGAAAAGTGCAAAGTGATGCACATGGCCAAAAATAATTGCAACCAAAGGTAAACAGGAAAAGGATCTTGGAGTCTTTGTGAACAATAGATGGATATTCTCAGCTCAGTGTGTGGCAGTGGTCAAAACAGCAAATAGAATCCTAGGCATTATTAGCAAAGGGGAATATCACAATGCCTCTGATTCGCTCCATGGTGCAACCTCATTTTGAGTATTGTGTGCAGTTTTGGACACCACATCTCAAGAAAGATATAGCAGAATTAGGGAAGGTACAGAGAAGGGTGACCAAGATGATAAAGAGAATGGAATAGTCTCTTATGAAGAAAAGCTAAAGAGGTTAGGACTCTTCAGCTCAGAGAAGCAACGACTAAAGAAGGGGTATGATAGAGGTTTATAAAATCATACATGGGGTAGAAAAGGTATATTTACTCTCTTAAATAGTACTAAGATTAGGGGTCACTCCCTGAAACTAACACCAGAATTAAAAAGCATCAGAGAAAGTATTTTTCTACTCGACTACAATCAAGCTGTGGAATTTGTTGCTGGAGGACGTGAACACGGCCTTCAACATAGCAGGGTTTAAAAGAGGTTTGGTCACATTCCTGGAGGAAAATTCCATAAACCATTATTAGCCAGGTGGACTTGGGAAAGTCATTGCTTATCCCTGGGAGTGGGTAACAAGGAATGGATCTACTCTTTGGGATCTTCTGGCTACTTGTGACCGGGAGTGGCCACTGTCGGAGACAGAATGCTAGGATTGTTGGACCTTTGGTCTAACTGATCATGGTATATCTTACATTCTTATGGAGCTAGAAACTGGAGTTACGTACTCTGAAATCGGCACTGAGGTAAGTGGGTTAAAAAGAGGCCTTCGACTTGGACAACCAATAGAAGCCACATTAAACTACTAAGCTGCAGTTCTAGCCTCCTGCCACTTGTGGCTGCTGAAGTGCGATTCCTATGACCACATTAGTATGCCAAGAAATCGATTCCTGTCAGGTTTGGTCTACCATGATTTAAATCTTTCTAAAGAAACACTGGTATGTGTCATCACTTCCCATAGAACACTGACAAAGGCAACAAACTGGAAACAAGCAGCTGTATCAATTGCTAGACGATTACCCCCTTCTGCAACCATAAACTTCCTGAACCAGAAATGAGAGAGACAGTTTGAAGTCTAGGTTAGATTTTACAAGTGAGGAAAAGAGGAAAGAGTGAAACTTTGATAGATGCAATTGTAAATCAAGACAGTTGGCACAAGCACATGAAAGGGGCACCATATAGTATTCCACCTGCATAGAAATTGGGCAGATGGGTGCAGGATATCATTCCGCACCATCAGGCTGCTGTTTCATTTCACCGGCTTTCAAGTGAAGGCATTAGAGCCGACCTTTCAAAGCTCAGTTCCTGTTTACTGATGCCCATCTCCATGCATTTCAGTCTTTGTAATCCTTGTGCTTCACTGGGATGGCACTGAGAAAACGAGGGCTGCAGCTAGCTTGGTTACACTATTAGCAGGACAACAGGCAACAGAACACATTAGGTAGGAGTTTAAAAACAAAACTGAACCCCCGCCAGCAACTGATTCACAATTTTGTGATAACGTTCGGCTAAAGTAAGAGAAGGGGATTCAGAATGGATGGGAATTGGCAATAGAGAGTCAAATGATAGGGAGTTTAGGTTGGCAGCAGTATATCCCCTTTCCACTTCCGGCTAGGATAAGAGGACATATCTGAGAGCTGCTGGGCTAACATACAACCCATTGGGGCTCTCTTGAGATCCTCTAACAGAGCCAAGGACTTGTTCTCTCTTTGGGGATCCCGGAAGAAAGACACATACTCCAGCTTGAGTTGTTCCAGAAGTAAAGTTTACAGAAAGAGATGAGTGGTGATGATCCATTTTACAAAAAACAAAGTTCCTGTTTGCTGCATCCAGAACAAAAATGCAAACAATCCCATGTATAGTTCATCAGCAAAGAGGAGCTTTATCTAGCTCCAAACACTTATCAGGATACTCCCAGGGATTCTTATATTTAGAAACTCCCCTTTTCTGTAACCAATCAGCCTGATGAGTTCTTCAAAATCCTCTGTGAGACAGGGTAGATTCCCCTACACAAGAATGAGATCCTTCTCAGTCTAGTGTCGATCCTTGGCTATATTTAAGCTCCAAAACTCTAGACACCTCCTAGTGGGGTGTGTCTAAACACTACCAACAGTTCCTCTCTGACCTTTAAGGCTAAGTGTCCCATGATGACTCCGGCATTACTAGCAAGGGACCTTTAAACCTTCTTAGACATAGGACAGTACTCATTGCCCAAAGTTGTCTTGTTTCACCTTGCGCCTTGTTGGGATCTTCTCACTGTTGTACAGTACCTGGAGGACTGTGGTATATTTGTTGGCATACCACAATAAACCCAAGTCGACTCAGACTTAGACTCTTTGTTAAGATGCAACTACCTACATAGCAAAGAACTGGCTAACTTGCTGCTGCTCATCAGATTACCTCGGTTAGCTGTGTTTTTAGCCTTGGGGGAGAACTGCTAAAAATTTAAAACAGTCGTCACTGATGGTGAACATCATTTAGTCAGGTGGAACCAAACAGTTTATAAGCATTTTGGTCCATAGCGAACACTATAGTTTCCACATTGCCTCTTCTGTTTTCTTCTTGTATCTGTCATCTTCATCAGCCTCATGGGGAGGGGGAGGAGGAGGTTTCAGTTTTTCAGCAGAACTGTGCTTGAGATGATTCAGGAGCCAGCTAATTAAATATTATTTGTAGCAGTACAAGCCATCTGTCCAATACATCACAATCATTTCTTCCCTGTTGCTTATAGGATATTATTGGACATCATTCAGAATGCTGTATATACCTTAATGGAAAGCTACCATCGTAATATTATCAAAGACCTACTGGCCACAAGGTCAGAGGTAATATGTCATTACTCAACCACTAGTCTAGAGGGTTATCTTCCTAACATCATAGGATTACGGGAAAGCTGCCAGGTATTTTCTTTCAAGAGGCATTTTCTGTTGTAGAAGGGTTTGACATTAAGGGCTATGGGATTATGAATAGAGTTGCCTCCTGTCCACTTTTTAGCTGTTCTATCTGGCTGAAACTGATAATCAGTTTTCGGGGCCTATACAGTAAAACTCACACTAGAAATGTGCTAGAAAATTCAATGTGCACACGAAAATACCACTTAACCAGTGATGCAAAAGGAATTAGTATCTGTATGGTAAATGTCCCCAGAAGTGTGGTCATTCATGCTGTTATCATGCACTGAAAGCCAAAAAATAAGTGACCCACTTACTTAACTGACAGGAAGCTAAATTGCATGATCACATTGAACTTGAGCATGCTTAGATCTCCTTTCCACGTGGCTCCTCTTGCTTACTTCCAAAGGATATACACGTAAGGTTGAAAGATGGAAGACCATTTTTGAGGTCTGAGTGAAGAAGTAGGAGAGCTACTAGACTCCAGGAGAACAGAAGAAAGGGGAGCGGAGTTGTAGGAGAGCAGAAAACTGACATCAGCATGTGTTTAGAGCCATCTGTGTCAATAAAGGTCTTCAAAGAGTGGTGTGAAAGACAGAAAGAAGAATGGAAGTGGTTAAAAGTAGGGAGGATTCTAGCTGCCTTGACTCTGAAAGGCTCTGGCATCTGACCATATCTGTCTCTACCACTACCAAAATGGCTGCACCATATAGTCTGCTAATTCCTCAAAGTTCACATTAATGAGCTTTGCACTCAAAGCAAAACAATTGGTAAACTCACAGAAGCTTTTGAGGTTCAGAGTGCTGTTCCGGAGGAATAGCCTAGTGGTTAGAGCAGTGGACTATGAACCAGGAGACAAGAGTTTGAGTCCTGCTGTTGTTCCTTGTGACCTTGGGCAAGTCACTTTACCATTGCTTCAGGTACAAAAAACTTAGATTGTAAGCCCTCTGGGGGATAGAGAAATACCTACAGTACCTGAATGTAAACTGGTATGATATCTCAATTGAGATCAAATGTCAGTATATAAAAATAATAAATAAATAAATAAAAACCCCTTTGAATGCCTGCAATGATCTTTGACCACACTAACACTGTTGATGACATTAAAGGCCTTTGTTCTCTGGTAACCTATTGCTTGGAAAATCATTTGTCTTGTATAAATAAAGGCAGATTTATTCTTAAAGTGCTCAAGTATTTGTTGGTGTCTCTCCTCTGTCATGTCCTTTTCTCTTATTCGCTGTCATTCAAAGAAGCACTCCCAGAACAGGTGAAGGGTTCTTTATTTCAGCTGTGCAAACCCTTGTGCAGTTCCTGTTTCTGCTGAAGCCATTCACACATGAATGCCCTTAAGGACAAGCTGCTTTACATTGCCCCCCAGGCTTTTTACAGTCTACTGGATGTGATGTTCTATCACATGATGTTGCAGCTTCTTGTAGGGTGCTCACAGATTCCATAGGGTCCATTATAGATGGTTCTTGGTATCCCTAAGGCTGGTGTGATGTGTTTTAGTTCAAATTCTTTCACAAACCACTCCACTGCAGTTACAATACAACGATCTCTCACACATCTTCATGCTCAGCTTCTTGCAGGTGTCCTATGTGGTCTTTATTGTTGTATTTTAGATCTTTATTGTTGTTCTGATGCAGTTGCAGAAAAGAAAATGATCCAAGATATGGTGGTGAGGTCACAGAACCCCTTCATCTTTGAAAAGAAGGGCACATTTCAGATCAAGAAGACAACTCCTCTGGTGATGGCTCTGGCCACTGCTGCTGGAGCAGGCCACATTAGCAATGTACAGTGCAGCATGGGTAGAGCCTCGCTCTTCAGCACCAGTGGATAGTTTTCTCAGTCTCCAAACTCCCAGCTTCAGGTTCATTTTCAAGATTCTCTCTTTCCAACATTTCTGGGCTGCTCTGACTCTCCCACACCACATCCGAGATTTTGATCAGTCTTATCCTGCTGGAGAAGGGGAGTGGATCGGGAGTTGGGTCTCCTTTTCTGAACTCTGGTCTCTGACTTTAGTTCCTACAGTTCACTCTTGATCCTGAAACTCTTCAGAAGTCCTTGCATACATCTGCTAGCATCCTCATAGAGGCCCGGTCTGAGTAAAAGACGATGATTTCGTCCATGGGGCGCAAACCTTTCACTTTTTGGTTTCCTTGGGTGCCTGGTACAGTGAACCCTCTGATTCCTGTGCATAGTCTGGTGCATTTCCTGAGGAACACTGTAATATAAACAGAGGAAGAAACAGCCTTGTCTGGCCTCTGGTCTGATAAGAAAATGGCTATGAAAACCAGACCCTAACTATTTCAGTGCTCAGAATGTTAGTGCACATCACCTTGGTATATCTACATGTAAGAGTGTCACCAAAGTGCCCTTTACTATTTGCACAACAGTCTTCACAGATGCTGAATGTATGAGGTCAGAGAGTAGGAGGGTGTAATATTCCCCATGGGAATGCTAAGGAGAGTGTTTTATCAAAACTCTCAAGCCGTTTGGATTGTGCTCTGTTCCTTCAGTATCCTGAGAGGGTGGCTGGGACCCGAGGCTGCTGTTCCCACTTCCTAGTCCTTCGGACTTTGAAGATTTTCTTTGGATCCAAAGAGGATCTTGAGAGTGGAAAGGACCAAGCGGTGATCCAAAGGAAGAGGGAAGCTAGTCTCATACTCCTGGAACTCTGAGTGGAGATTACCTGAGAGTTCTGGATTTCTGGTTGGAATCAACGTAAGCCCTGCCAGACTGGGAAGGAAGTCTGCTTGCATAGTTGTTGTTGAAGGAAGTCCTCATGTGAAGTGTATCACCCAGTTCAGGAAAGAACCCAGGCAGTATGGATGGCAGTCTGACCCCAGCACTTCTCAGTGAGCCTCTGAGCTCCGTCGGCCAGTGGTACAGGGGCTGTAGCCTGTCTTCTGCTATTATCTGGGAGGGCAGGGGTCACACTCAGTCCTGGGGCTAAAATCCTGTACAGTCCAACAGCTCCAAGGCATGGATTCTCTGAAAGGGAGGAAGGATAGATCTCCAGGGCCTAAGGTATAGGGGGAAACTCTCCTCTGGGTGATCAATGGTGACTGGATGTACATATCAGAATAAACAGGACACTCTGGATGACTGTTCCAGCTTAAAGCTTTACTGCAGATCTTGCAAAGTAATCATTTGGCACCATACTCATTTAAATCTGGTTACATCCATGCCTCACAGCCCAAAATGCTCCTCTAGCTGTGGAAGTGTCCCTTGGTATTGGGCTTCTGAAATGGTTTCGCCCTCCAGGGCATGGAATGGTAAGCAACTCAGATAGGTCAGGATTATCCTAGATGAAGAGGGATCCCTTCCCAGACAATACCTGGGCTCCAACCAGGGGCGGTTTTATAATGAGGCAGGGTGAGGGGGCCACTTCAGGCGGCAAAAAGGGCCTCCCCAAAACTCTCCTCTAGCGGCCGCCTCTCCCATCTGCAAGAAACCTAGTTAAAGGGCCTTGCAGACGTGCAAAGAAATGACGCTCCTAGGAGGGGGGGTATCATCCTCAATGGGCCTGAAGAGGAGCCTTTGCGGTGCAAAAAAATGACATGCGGAAGGGGATGGAAGAAGAGAAGAGGCCCAACCTGCCAGCGGAATATAAGGAGAGGCCCTGCCTGCAGGCTGAATAAAATAAGAGGCTCGGTGACCGAAAAATAGCAAAGGCCCCCACGGGTCACCTGCCAGTGGCAAAAGGTTTGCAAAGGATCCATGGGCTGCTGGCAAAGCCCAACCTCTCTGCCGGCTGAAGAAAAGAAGAGACCCAGTGGCCGCCAGCGGAGCCCAACCTGCTGGTAGCCGAAAAATAATAAAGTCCCTGCAGGCTGTTGGTGGAGCCATCAGCAGCTGAAAAGTAGGAAAGGCCAGGAGCAGCAGAAGAAAATAAGAAGCCTTGGTTGCCTACTGAGCTCCATCCCACTCCCAGGCAAAACAGAAAATGGAGAAAGAGTGTAAGTGAGGTAGAGGGAGAGAATGTGCTTGTGAGAGAACATGTGTAAGTATATGTGAGCCAGCATGAGTGTGGGGCATCTATATGTGTGAAAGTGAGAGTATGTGTATCAGAGCATCTGCATGTCTGAGAGCATATGCATGTATGTGAAAAAGTATCTGTGAGAGAGCAGCTGTTTGTGTGAAAGAGTATCTGTGTGTAGGTGAGACTATGTGAAAGAGCAAATGCGAGAGCATCTCTTTGAGAGCATGTTTGTGTGTGTGAGTGAGAGCATGTGTATGTATATGTGAGCCAGCATGAGTGTGGGGCATCTACATGTGTGAAAGTGAGAGTATGTGAATCAGAGCATCTGCATGTGTGAGAGAGTATCTGTGTGTAGGTGAGACTATGTGAAAGAGCAAATGAGAGAGCATCTCTTTGAGAGCATGTTTGTGTGTGTGAGTGAGAGCATGTGTATGTATGAGAGAGCAATGGTGAGAGCATCTCTTTGAGAGCATGTTTGTGTGTGTGAGTGAGAGCATGTGTATGTATGAGAGAGCAATGGTGAGAGCATCTCTTTGAGAGCATGTTTGTGTGTGTGAGTGAGAGCATGTGTATGTATGAGAGCGCAATGGTGAGAGCATCTCTTTGAGAACATGTTTGTGTGTGTGTGAGTGAGAGCATGTGTATGTATGAGAGAGCACAGCTGATAGCATCTATGCGCATGTAGAAGTGTGGATGAAGATGTTTGTGAGAGAGAGCGAGGAGAAAGTTCCTTCTCCCTTTCCCCTCTCCCTCCACTCATCCACAGAAATCAAACGTTCCCAGGTACGGAAAACTTCTTACTAATTTTAATTATCGGATGCGATTTGATGTGTCTGCCATTTTGAAATATTTTATTGGCATTTGGGAATTTTTTTCAAAAATTTTTATATAAGATTTTAATTGCTGGATGTTACTCTGTTTTTACTCTTTCGACTGATGCTTTGTATTCCTTGATTTTATTGTTCTGAGGAATGGTATTTCTATTTTTCCATTATTGCACTGCATGTAGCCTGGTTTATTGCAGTTTCCAGTTCCGTTTTTGTCTACATGTTTCTGTTTATACTTTGTGGTCCTGTATTTGGTGAGGGTCTGTCTGTGGTCAGCGTGGGTGACCGAGGTGAGCGATTGTGCTAGCTTCTAGGCTGGCTTGTTGTGTTTTCCTAATAGGAGGTGTACTGGTGTAGTAATTGCAGTGATTGGGTTACTGTTTGAGTGCTGGCACTTAGTGCTCTTTTAGTATGGGAGGTTTATTATATTGCTATTGTAATTCAGTTTTACTCGTGGATTTCGTGCGTTACAATAGACTTAATACTATGTGCATTCCAAGTGAAGGTCCTGGCATCAAGCAATGCACGTAAAAATAATATGCAAGATGCTGCGATATATTTTTTTTATCTCAGAAGACTATACTTTGAATGTCCTTTTTCATGTAAAATGGATTATTATAAATGCAGAAACTTTAGCTGCATTTGCGGTGAGTGCTGGCCTAGCATGCCCTTGCGCCAGCCTGTAAAGAGTGCGCCACACACAGACCGCCACCGTTCCCCCATCTCCCAGTCCCCCAGGGACAAATGCCGGGGAAACGTGGGTGGGGAGTGTGGCTGGGATGCCAGATTCACTCTATCTGCCCCTGATTTCCCCCTTCAGTAGCATCTGAAATCACCGAAAGGGTCAGACTAACCCCTTGTCCCTCTTCATGATCTGACCTGTGCTTTTCCCGTGCCCTTGGGGGAGGGAGGGGCAGGGAGCACCATCTCATCCCTTGAGCCACACCCCCCCCCTCCCGGGTCCAAATGTACTTTCGTTTCTCCAAACTCCCAATCCTCTTTTCTTCTCCCAGGGCAGAGACTCCAATGGCGGTCTCCAGCTGAATGAAACTTCTTATTCTCACTTCTCCTCTCCAGATGGCAACTTGGAATATTTCAGAATGAAAAGTCCCAGGCAGCAGGGAAAAACAAGCTCTTCTTGTTTCCCAACTCTCGAGCAGGAAGAGCGGCAGCAAACTTTCTCCCAAAACAAAAGGCCAAAATTCTTCACAGACCTGCTCAATCGCTGGGACAGAATCATGCAGTCCATGCACTGAGTGTCAGACGGAGTAAGAGAGCATTTCTCATACTAGTCCTTCCCAGAGGCAAGGGAAACCTCCCTCTTTGAGGAATCCAGAAAAACCTCCAAAAAATAAAAAAAAAACCAGAATTTCTGAAATGAACTGCAGAGCACGGAGGCAACCTCTCCAGTCAGGTTGCGGCCTGAGAAAGTATAACAGCCTCCTTTCAATCCTGGGAACATGAGATTGTAGCGCCCAGCCCGCCAGCTCCTTCTAAGTCCAACTAAAACTGCCCCCCTGAACTGCCCCTCTGCCTGCCTTTGAGGGAGCAGGAGCTCACAGGAGAAATGCTACCCTCCTTTCCTAACTCCTAGCGCCATCTACTGGAGATCCCAAGCGGATCCTCATCCATCCGCAGAACCCCGCCTGGGTAGTCTCGACCTCCGGCCAGAGGAGAGTGAGGGCAGTGCGAAGGCCTTGCTTTTCTTGGACACAATCCTTGGGTCCTACTGAGGGAGTAGCTGGAGAAATCTTTTCAGAGTCAGAGAGCCAGAGCATTCCTTCCCAACAGGTAGATGCTAGCCTGGGAGATAAATGTGCTAATCAAATAGGCAGAGAGAGGGCAATTCTCAAACACATTTGCTGTACCTGGAGAAATAGTAATTTACGCTGGCAAGAAGGCTCGTTTATAAATTGCCCTTTTCTGCATGGGTGTTGTGGATCTACTCCTCCAGAGGGGAGGAGTTAGCAATCTGTTATACTTCTGGCTGCTGGATACTCCCGTTGAAGGAGGAGTTAGCAATCTGTTATAAATCTGTTATGGATTTGCTCCTCCAGGGGGGGAGGAGTAGCAATCTGTTATGGAGCACCCCGCCAGGGAGGCAGCGTTAGCAATCTGTTAGCGATCTGATGCTAGGAGTTAGCAATCTGTGTAATGCTATTCCCCCACGGGGAGGAGCTAACAATATGTAATACTCCGTAGATAGAGTTAATGATCTGTTGTGGGTTGGCTCCCACAGAGTGGCAGTCTGTTTGATACTGCTCTAGTAGTGTAAAGAATAAACACTTAATGGAAATTGGTGAATCCTTGGGCCGATGGCAGATGACAGCGCCCCCAGGAGGATATCCTGAGAGGGACCACTGGCTAGGCTGGAGTATGCAGACAAACACAGATAGTTCTTTAATAGACAGGAAGTAGAACCACCAGAGGTGGCAGTAGTGAGCTGAGGTTCCCGGCAGGGCTGAAGTCCTTCAGAAACTGGAAATGTGATCTCTGGGTTGTTGAGCTGTAGAGAGAGACTATAGGTAGTGAGTAGACAGGGTATGCTGGATACATAACTAATAGTAGATGGTACACTCACAATTGTAGAGATCTGTAATGGCTTCTTTATGCAACAGAGAGTCTTCAGTATATTCAGGAACAGGAGCCGCAGGCAAGTACTGATTCCTATATGCAGTCTGGAATAAGAACTCACAATATCTGTGTATGAGATGGCTTCTGGAATAGAAGAGAGTCTTTGGAGGGTTTTAGGAACATAGGCCCTCATGGAGCGAGTACCGGTTCCTATCTGTAATCTGTAATAGTAATTCACAAAATATAAGTATGCGATAGCTTCTGAGAAAGAAGAGAGTCTGTGAAAGGTTTTAGGAACATGGGCCCTCGTGGAGCGAGTACCGGTTCCTACCTGCAATCTGCAAATATAACTCACGATCTCTGTACCTGCGATAACGTCTTAGACAGAAGAGTCTTCAGAGATTAGGAACATAGGCCCTCGTGGAGCGAGTACCGGTTCCTATCTGCAATCTGCAATAGTAATGTACCAGATAGATGTAATAGTAATTCACAAAATATAAGTATGCGATAGCTTCTGAAATAGAAGAGAGTTTTTGAAGGGTTTTAGGAACATGGGCCCTCGTGGAGCGAGTACCGGTTCCTATCTGCAATAATAACTCACGATCTCTGTACCTGCGATAACGTCTTAGACAGAAGAGTCTTCAGAGATTAGGAACATAGGCCCTCGTGGAGCGAGTACCGGTTCCTATCTGCAATCTGCAATAATAACTCACGATCTCTGTACCTGCGATAACGTCTTAGACAGAAGAGTCTTCAGAGATTAGGAATATAGGCCCTCGTGGAGCGAGTACCGGTTCCTATCTGTAATAGAACTCACAGTGTTCACATCTGCGATCGCTTCCAGGCAGTAAGGAGTCTTCTGAGCAATCAGGGACGTAGGCCCTCATGGAGCGAGTACTGGATCCCATCTTAGCAATCTGAAATCAAGAAGAGAGAGAGCGCGGGGCCCCCGAGGAGCGGGTACCCCTTGGTAAGTTTGTAGAGGCAGAGCAGCAGAAAAAGTATTCCCCTTGCTAACTCAATTCGTACTTGCAATCAAAGACCTTTTAAGTTAGAAGCGGATGACGTCACTACGGGGGGACGCCCCCGAGGTTCGCGCCCTTGCCGGTACAAACTCTGGAGCACTCGCCCTTACGTCATCAGGAACATGGCGGATCCACAGCGTCAGGCCAGCCCGGGGATTCCGGGAAGAAGCGGCGAGGAGAAGCCGCGGCAGCATCTGTCCGTCAGAGCCGAAGGGAGTTGCCACCAAGGTAGAGAGGGTGGAGCAAGGGCGAGAACAGGCACGAACACAACAATGGGCTTCCAGGGTGCATGAACTTATTAGCCGGGCTGCCAGGCGGCATTCCCAGAGGCTCTTTTAGATCAAGGGAGGGAAACAGCACGCATGCAGGACATTTGCACAAGTGAGTGTGCTATTTTACTCCTTGGCCGCCGGTATGAAGGAGCAGGTGCAAAGCATGTGGGTGCTTTTAACTCGCACACTTTAAGTTAATTTGGTGAAGAGAAACTAACCAGTGGTTGCATCTCTTTGAAAATTATCAGGAAGTACCTGGATTAAAACAGCTGCGCACCCTATAACCATGGGGGCGTTCTGAAGATTGTCCCCTAAATTATCCACGTATGGTTTAAAAGGAAAGTCCCCGGAGGTAGGAAGACAGACACAGAAGTATACGGATACTAGCAGGATACCATCTACCCACCCACCAGAGCCACCGTTCCCTTTGCAAAATCCCGGTGAAAGCCTCTGAAGTTTGCCGAGATGGGGGCACTGCCTAACCAACCTCATTTCTCTCCCGGCTACGGATTATGTGGGTGGTTATCTTCCCCAGGTGGGAGCAGGTGAACGGCGAGCACCCTCCGATCAGCACCTTCTTTTGGGAAGGTTTTAGTTTCACCCTAGCAAGGGGGCGACTTCCCTTCTGGCTGTCCCCGGTTTTGTTTATGTTTGAGGATAAAGCCTCTGTGGATTCTCAGAAGTGAGGCCATGGAAGGAGGTGGAGTCAGAGAGCCTGCTGGTTTTCACCTTTCAGAACATTTGCTTTTACTGAGCTGGGAGATCTTTTTACCCACCCTCCTGGACTCTTCTGTTTTTCCCTTTTTTACGTTACCTTTTCCGGGTTCCCATTAACTAGGGGCTCAGTCTTTTGTTTTAACTTCCGAAAAGGAAGAGATTCCCTTCACTGTGATGGAACCTGGGGTCATCTGCATCCAGAGGAGGGATGACTTACAGCCACCGTTCCCTCTAAATTGCGCAAGTGCACAGCCGCCTTTACACCCCCCCCCCCCCCCCCCCCCCCGCGCAGGAATCAGATCAGGCGGGGACAAACCAAAGCCCTGCCCGATTCGATCAGTGGCATCACACCTACTCCCGGGCAGCAGGAGTCGCGTTTATCCAAACGCCATCTCCTGCTGCTGCGGGGCCAGTCTCACAGCTCTTACCGCAAGATCAGCCCTGTGGCAGCAGCAGATGAGGTTCTGATAAACACGACTCCTACTGCTGCCCACTCCTCAACCCGGCAGGCTGCCGCGGAGCCTAGCTCACTGGCGGCTGAAAAGAGGAAGAGGACGCAATGGTCACCACCGGACCCCCATCCTGCTAGTGGCTGAAGAGAGGAGGAAGACGTGATGGCTGCCTACAGACCCCATCCTGCTGATGGCTGAAGACAAGGCCCAAGCCCTGTATGTGTGTGTTTGGCTGGGTAAGAGCCTGGGTGGTGAGGTGGTGACTATTTGTGTGTGTGTGTGTGTGTTTGTGGGTGGGTATATGAGTACCTGACAGTGGGGGAGAGAGCCAGGCTTTGTATGTATGTAGGAGGGTGTGACTGCCTGTGTGTGGGTGTGCATGACTACCTGGGTAGGAGAGATCCTGCATATGTGTGGGTGAAAGGCTGTGTATATGGAGGTGGTTGGTTGAGAAGCTGTGTGTGATTCTGTGGGTAGGGGTGCTTGCCTGTGTGTCTGTGTAGAGAAGGGTAAGAGCCTGTGGGTGGGTGAGAGACTGTGATTGTGTGTAGACATGAAGTTTGAGAGCCTGTTTGTGTGTAGGAGTGTGTGGCTGGGTGAGATCCTGTGTGTGTGTGAGGGGGAGAGGGTAAGAGCCAGTGGGTTGGCGAGAGCCTGGGTGTGTGTTTGTGGGTGGGTGAGAGGCTGTGTGTGTGTGTGTGTTTGTGGAAGATTTGACAGGCTGAGTGTGTGTAGGCGTGGGTGGCTGGGTGAGAGCCTGTGTGTGTGACTGCCAGTGTGTGGGTGTGGAGGGAGGGAGGAAGAAAAAGAAGATGGGTGGAGAAAGAAAAAACAGAAAGAAAAAGAAACCCTGTAAAAGGAATTGGGAAAAGACCGAGAAAGAGAACATGGGGAAAAAAAAAAGCCTGGGATGAACCAATTAGAAAAATAAGATCAGACAAAGGTAAAAATATGTTTTTTTAAATTTCTAGTGCTTGGCATATGTTCTCTTTGGGAATGTGCATTCCATATTTGTATTTTGTTCTTACTTAATATTCCACTGTTCAGAGTTTGGTTTCTTGGGCTTTCCATTTTATTATTGTCTGCAATGTTTCTGTTTCTAATTTGTAATCCCCTTATTCTTTATTAGGTAGGGCTCTGTCTGTGCTGTGCGTGTGTAACTGAGGTGCAGTATTTCTGCTGGCATGTAGTTGTTCTGTAGGGCTTTGTAGCAGTACAGCTTGTTCTGTTAACCCCAGTAGGTGGTGTATTAGTGTTCTAGGGCATGGTATAATAGTTGCACTGCTGCCATGTCATAGGTAAGGCTGCTGCTGTTTGAGTCCTGAGATAGTGCTGGTATGGTATGGCAAGGTTCTAGGTGTCTTTTTTTTTTTGCAGGGGTTTGTGTTACTTCTCAAAAGTGTTTGGCAGTGAAGGGTTTGCAGTTACTGAGTTGAGCGTGTGTATGGAAGAGGAGGAGAATTGAGTGTGCATGTGCGGGAGAATCTGTGGAGAAAATGAGAGAGTGTGTGTTTGTGAGAATGAGCACGTATGCGTGTGAAAGAGTATGAGAGTGCAAGTGTGTCAGTGTGTGTGCATGTGAGAAAGTTTGTGTGCACGCTGCTCCAATGTTCCCTTTAAGGATTGGGTTGCTGTGAGTATAAAATGGAGAGGCTTTTTGCATTAAAGAAAGTAGTGCTTACAGGGTAATGAAATGAAAACCTTTTGCTCACAAGCAACCCTAATTCTTAGAGGAAACATTGCTTACAGCCATCCAGAGGAGAGGAGAGAGGGGCTCCCATACATCTCGTGAAGATTTCTGGAAGGAGTACAACCAGTATCACACTATGAAGAGGAAGGGAGAGGTGAAAGGACGCTTAGATCACTAACTTTATGAGAGGGAAGCTTACAACTGTCCTTTGCCGTGGGAATTGAGAGACAAAATAAACTGTAAGAATCCTGAGAAATGGCTTTTACATCTGTTAATAAATTAAAGAAGTGAAAAGGTCACAGATTTATTAAGAGACTTGATTGTAACATCCAGACATGAAAAGTACATCTGTAAAGATCATTTCATCATTTCAGTAAAAGGTATTGCTAGTGTGTTTCCTATCAGACAGACAAGTCAGCACTCATCACTGCTGTATACCATACTGCTACCTGGTGATACAATTCATTGCGATGCACAGGGCCTAGAAGGATTTTCTTCTCCTGGCTCAGGGAATCCTAGAAATTAAAGATAATGGACCGTAAAGCGAAGTGTACCCTCCATTACTGTGTTTGAAATATGGGCCTCTGGAACTTCTATCCAGGACTACCAGCCCGGAGGTCACACAACCAATAAAAATGTCGTCGTCCACTTTCCAAGGCACACACACTCCCATCCACCCAGCTGCCCGCCTTATGTATTTCACAAGTACTAAACTGACTTCTAGTTATTTATTTTTAAGAAAAATGAACCTTGGCATTATTATTTCAGCTTTTCCATCCTACAGATACTTGAACTATTGGTTCCTTTAACATTTTTCTTTAATTCTTAATTTCATACACCGATGTATGGGCAAAAGTGTGATCAGCCGCTGCTCTTTCCCTGTCTCCAGCGGCGCGTCCATAGCTGATGTCATCGTGTCGGTGGTAATGTTTCCTTCCTTCTGTACTCAGAAGTGTGAGGCGGAGAAAGCGAGTCAAAGAGGAGAGACTGAAAGCGAGACAGAGATAAGCAAGTGTGACTCGGTTCTCAAAAGGAGCCTCCCTACCCCCCTGAGCTTACGCTGTATCAGAACTGTGAACTGGGACAGGAAGCCAAACTGGGCTTTTGTGTTCCCTCTTCAGAGATGTTTCAGACCTCTTTCTGGGGCCTGCGGTTGTTCGTGCTGCAGATTGCCACTGGCATTAAAGAGAAGAGGAATTACGGAATTGTAGCAGGTCAGAAATGCTTGGTTTCATGGCTTTGAACGCTGCTTGCAGGAAACGCCACCAAAGGATTAACCAGCAGCAGAGACTGAGCTCTGAGGTCAGCTAAGCAGACAGGGGCCCGGCTGAGGAGCCTGCCCAGCTAATCGGGGACAAAGAAATGGGTTCCATGGAACCGCAGTGAGAAGCTGGGAATAGAACCCGCAGGGATTCAAAGCCACAAGACGAGAGCTGGATGCAGGAGTGTGCGTCAAAGACCAGAAAAGTAAAACCTTGGCTGCCACCGCGCCACTCCAACTCTGGGCCCCAACTGGGCCTTTTCTTTCTGTGCACAAACATAGTGATAGCAGACCATTCTGCTGGTTTTTTTTCCTGTTGGGTACCCAAGCATCGCCTTATTTGTGCCCATGGTACTGTTAATAATTGTTCAATCAGGCACTTGTACTGTGCAGAGAAGTGAATGAAACTCTTGCCTCGTAGGGATGCTAAAACTTTCAAAGCGGCGCACAGATGCAGTTATGCATGTGTGCGTCGGCCCGTGCCCATGGACACGGCTCTTTTATAACTTGCACACGTATATGCGTGCGTGTTATATCGTAGCCTGGCCGTGCGCACATGTGCGCCAAATTTTAAGTGGGCATGCGCGCGTGCATGCAAATGCTGCTTCTACATCTCTTCAATTATTGACGATACAACATTCTCAAACCATCGAGAGTTGGCCTGATTCAACAGGCTAGAGTCCCTTTGGGCTTCTCCTACCGGATTTCCAGCCGAGGCACTTGATGTCATTCCAATCGTCTGTAGGGGAGACTTCGGGCCGTCGCGGGGGCTTAGGGAGATAAAAGAAGTGGCTCCCAAACTGTCCTCTTTAGGCGTTTCCACCACTCTTACCACGTGGTGGTTCATGGGTCCTGTGCGGTGTTGTTGCATAGGAGAAGACATTGTGTTCCTCGCTTTCCTCTTTTTGCCCATTAGGAAAAATTAAACAAATAAACAGGAGTTTCCTGCTGGCCAACAGCCTTCTCCGGCCTAAGCCGGACCAAGTCGCGCGCCCCTTTGGCACGCGCGGCTTAGGCGTGGCGCCGGTGGCAGCAGGGCGCCGCCCTCTGCAGCTCTTATAGTCAGTGATGGGGGACATCTGACTGACGTCACTAGGCTGCGACTACAGCTTTCATGCCTCCAGGTGTTGCAATTATTACCGGCAATGGCAAAATGCAGGGAGAGTGGACCTCCTCCCTTCTCCTTCCTTTCTCCCCTGCCGTGGTCTGCTTTTCAATTTTCACAACGTCGGCAGTGGCATGGGACCTGCTTCCCGCTCTCTTTTCAACACTGTGGCAGGATGGGCCTGGGGCCTGCTCTCTGCTTAACCTCTCCTCAGGTGCTCCTCTCCCTGCAGCACCGCGTCAGCAAGAAGCACTCTCGTGACTTCCCCATACATCTCTGCCTTCGTATTTCCTCTGCTGGTGGGATCTCCCGCGCCACGGCCTCACCGCCAGCTGAAGGCCTCCCACTATTGTCTACTCCTGGAACCCTCCCCCCACCCCCCCCAGCATTGGGGCCTTTCAGCCCTCCTCTTTCCACACCATGGGACACTTCCAGGATCATCAACAGGCAGCCCAGTCTGGATCTCTCCCTGACCTGTATAAGTAAAAGCATTTTCTTTTGAATTCATAGGCCGAGGGGGTGAAAAGTGACCAAGAGCAAGTCAGCCAGCATGCAAGTGTGTGAGCCAGGGTGCATGTGTGAGCAGAAACATGAGGGCGTGTATCAGCGTGCATGTGTGGGAGTGTGCCAGAGACTGTGCATTATGGGAGCATGTGAATGAGCATGCATGTGTGGGAGAGTGAGAGAGTGTGAGGGAGAGAGCATGTGAACAAGTGTGTATCAATGTGAGTGTGAAAGAGGGAGTGTGTGTGTGTGTGAGCCAGGGTGCATGTGTGAGCAGAAACATGAGGGCGTGTATCAGCGTGCATGTGTGGGAGTGTGCCAGAGACTGTGCATTATGGGAGCATGTGAATGAGCATGCATGTGTGGGAGAGTGAGAGAGTGTGTATCAATGTGAGTGTGAAAGAGGGCATGTGCATGTGTGTGGGTCAGGGAGCATTTGTGAGTGAGATGAGAAACCTTCTGTGTCTCCTCCCCCTCCCTACCACTAACTAATCCACAATGATCCTATGGTGACTACACTAAAAAGCTCCAAGGTTTTGAGACCAGGGGATTTTTTTTTTAATCCTTATTAGTTTTAGTTATTGGGTGTTATTTGCTATAAAATATGTTGCTGTTGCTGATGTAAAACATTTTATTGGTGTTTGGGAAATGTTTAAAAAATTACGAGTTTTTACTTAATAGATATTCTATTCATCAGCTGTTTTGAAATGTGTTTTTTCTTAGTATGAATTTAGGATTATTAATAATTTATAGTTCTTGCTTTTATTTTTGGATATTTTGTGAGGAATAGGCATGTTTCTGTCTTTCCACTGTTGCACTGCATACAGAATCTGGCTTGTTGCAATTTCCAGTTCACTTGTTGTCTGCATGCTTCTATTTAAACTTTATGGTCACTTTATTTTGTATTTGGTGAGGGGTCAGTCTGTGTTCTGCATATGTGATCGAGGTGAGGGATTCCACTAGCATGTAGTTTTGTGAAAAGATTCTATGGCAATCTGGCCTGTTCTGTTTCTTTTACAATTGGCGGTCTGCCCCCACGGACCACCGCTCTTACCTCCAGACCTGGGCTGAGATGCAGCAGGATGCCTCCAGTGATCCCATGCGGCTGGACGCTGCCGACAATCCCACGTGACAGCTCTTGTACTTGTCCAGCGCTTCCCCTTAGGTGTGCATGTGCTTGATATTGCGGCGCCGTCGAATGACATCAGTTGCTGTGGCCTATAAACGGCCCTTACCAGCTTGGCTTTGAAGCCCTAGCAACGGGTCTCCCTACCCCAGTAGTAGTTGTGATAAATTTGTGACTCTAAATCAAAGGAGTGCTGTTTTAATTGCTGGGGAAAACTGTATTTAAGAATGACCAATTCAATCACAAATTAAATCAGGCTCTTAGGCTTATGAGCTGACTTCCTTATGCGCATAAGAAATAAAGGCTTTTGTTCATAGGAAATACACTGTCTCTATTTTCCTGTTGTCCTTTGCTAAACATTTTTCATTGCATAGTGCATGTTGCTCCAGCATCCTGTCTCCTCTTCTAGCATTCCTGTCTTCAGTTCCAGTGTCTGTGTCTTCAGCTCTTCAGTTCCAGCACTCTTGTCTTCAGCTCTTCAGTCCCAATATCCTGTCTTCAGTTCTTCTATGTCTCCCTCGCTGCCTGCCTGTTCTTCTCACCCTCTTGCCCTGCCTATCCGTCCTGCCATTCCTTTCAGATGGATACCTGGTATTGACCTCGGCCCAACTTCTGGATATGCTTGACTGCTGCCTGCCACTGACCACTGCCTGCATCTTGACCGCCGCCTGTTATTGACCATTACGTGCCACCGGATACACCTGACCTACATCTACTCCAAGCCAGCTGCTTCAACGGATCTCTCTGCCATCAGCAGAAGCCCCCACCTCAGACCTGCCAGCTCCGGCTCCCAAAGGCTCAACCTGAGGGGAACATGAGCTGGTAAGGGTGAAGCTCCAGCTGGGCCTCTTGTTCGTCCGGGTCCACCTACCGACAGTGGGGACATGCAGGGTTCCTCCCTGCAGGTTGCGTCAATCCTGCCTCAGCCTAAATGTTTTTCTAATAGGAGTTATACTGGTGTTTTAGGGCCCGCTGGAATATTTGTAGTATTGCCTTTTCATAGGTAGGGTAGTTACTGTTTTGAGTGCTGACGGTTAGTGCCGTATTGGTATGGGAGGTTTACTATACTGTGATTCAGTTTACATAGCTTTCTGAGGACCAAACCCACACCCAACATGCTTTACAGTAGACCTAATACCATATGGGTTCAGAGTCTTTTTTGCTGGCTGTCTGACCCCACTGTAATGTATATAAATATAATTTTTTAATCATGCTCCCCATCTAGTATAAGAGTAGCACTGGCAGCCTTGTGCTTCTATCCCACTCCTCCTGCCACCGAAGCCTGCCTTTCTCCTGCCTGTTTCAGTCGGCTCTTTGAGCCCATGGAAGGAGGAGGTAATTGTGATTCTTCAATATATTTATCAAAATCTTGGGGGGGGGGGGGGGGGGGGAAGGACCTATGGGCCCGTGCCCCAGATGTTTAAATACCTAGCAACACCCCTGGTTCCCGATGAAAGAGCCGAAGTGCCTATAAATCGGCTGCTTTGCAGCTTGCAGCTGGCAGCGCGCTGCCAAAGGGGACACATCCCTAGCAAGGATTTGTGTTGGAAGATATCTGGACTCAAGATGGGCAGAAAACGGAAGGTTAGATTTCAAGCTCTTCTCCATACTTGAACAGATGTTCGTGGTCCTATAGATCTCCATATTCAGCGACTTGCGGAGAATTCCCAGGGTGACTTGTGTGGCATCTGGTGCCTCTCTAGAGTCCAGCAGTTAATTTGCCGCCTTCCCACCCAGCTGTACATTTCAATCTTGGGGGGGGGGGGGGGGGTGGAGGTTTACTTCATCAGACCCTTCCAGTTCAGCTGGGGCTAGTCTGTTCTCCATACTGGATGTGGTTGGGGGGGGGACTCAGGAGGGAAGAGGCCACGGGAAGTCAGGCGGATTCTCCTGTACAGATCAAGCCTGACGCCTTATCAAGTGGTCATCTTAATTCTGCTTTGAATGTTTCCTCTCCCAGGGTTGACACCTCCTCTTTAAAAATCTCAAAAAGTTCCACCAGTTATCCCTCCTCTTTGTGAAATTGCTGGTGACATGGAAGAAGCTCTTTGATGATCAGATTGGCGAAGTCCTTATCTAATTCTGTGGCACAATTGTGTAATCTTACTGGAGGAGCACAGTCTAAGCTGGAAGAACACGATTCAAGGATTGCAGCACTGGAGATGTCCTTTTCTTCATTGCAAAGCTCTAATGTTAATCATATTAAAGATAGTTTAATTATTCATAGGCAATTGAAAGCTATGGCAAATAGCCTCAGAGTTAAGAACTTGTGCTTGCTTGTTAAATGTTCCTATTTCTACATTCCTGCCAGCACAGAAGAAGCCGGCTTTCTGAGAATGTAAGTTTTGGTGAAGAGAAACTTCCTGCTTCTATCTAAGATTTACGGTCTGTCTAAAGCAAAAGTTATTACAGATGGGCTTGAGGGGTGGCACTGATGTTTTACAGCCTGGAAGTCCAAATGTGTCTACTTTTTAAGAAGCGTCCCTGGATGATATACCTGTATGTGCAACTTTGCTGGTTTCTTTTTGCTTAGAAGAGGATAAATACCTAGTGCTGCAATAATATCTTCAAAACAAAGATTTCCTAAGATACACATAGGCAAGCTTGGAGGAAGCCATTTCCTCAGCTAGGACAGAGAGCCGCATTCTCTCTCAAGGAACCATGTAAATGCATTATTACCTTTCAAAAGAATAAGCTCCTTTTTACCGATCTGCTATGCTTGGATACCTTTTTATTAGATGAAAGTGCTGAGACTTAGTTAATTAGACTTCTGTTTATTAATATAGGGTAGGCTACGATGTTTAAGTACCATATTTTCCGGTGTATAAGCGGTGGGTTTTTTTTTCCAAAATATTGTAGACGCGACTTATCTGCTGCAGTTTTCTGTCTCTCTCTCTCTCCAGTTCGTCCGCCACAAGCCATGCACATGTATGCCCTGCCACCACACACTTCGTATGCATGATCCTCCAGCCTGCAATCAGCCGCTATCGCTGCGTCAGTAAAACGGGGGATGCTGAGGTGCGACTTACCTACAGATTTTGCCAGCAAAGGTCCTGTTTAGGCAGGATTGCGACTTATACACCTGTGCAACTTATACACTGAAAATACAGTAGTAATCTCAGCTGGTTTGTTTATTCTTTTTATCTGAGTGATTTTCTTATTACCTTGTTCCCTTCCTTATGCTCGCACCCTTGTTTCTTGATAATGGGGGTTGGTATCTAACATAATAATATAGTAATGATGGCAGAAAAAGACCAGAATGGTCCATCTAGTCTGCCCAGCAAGCTTCCCAAGATAGTAACTGCCGCTCCCTTCTCTGGACCGCCTCCATCTTGTCTCTGTCTCTTTGGAGATACGGTCTCCAGAACTGAACACAGTACTCCAGGTGAGGCCTCACCAAGGACCTGTACAAGGGGATTATCACTTCCCTTTTCTTACTCGATATTCCTCTCTCTATGCAGCCTAGCATTCTTCTGGCTTTGGCTATCGCCGTGTCACTGTTATAATTAGTGAGGTGGGGTGGACTTCCCCACGCCCACGGGGGGGAAGTCCCGTGAGGGGCCACAGGTCAGGCTCAGCTTAAGACACACAAACCCAGACATTGATCTTTTATTAGACAATATGAAGACGCCACCAGAGGTGGCAGTGGTGAGCAGCAGAAGTAGCCCGGCTGGGCTAGTATCCCTCAGGCACTGGAACAGGAAAGAACTGAGAATAATGAGTACAGTGGAATATGCACAAAGCCCCAGTATGGAGAACCCCAGGATAGGGAGAGCAGGCCCTCGAGGAGCGAGTACCTGATCCCTGAGAGGCTTGAAGGTGATGTACTCACACAGCGGTTCCATGTAGGAGATGGCACTAGGGCTGGAACGGAGGCAGGCCCTCGAGGAGCGAGTACCTGGTTCCAGGGAACAGCTCTGAGGTGAAGATGGTAGTGTAACGTCCGTTGCTGCTCGACGCCCTCACTCCGCCCTCCTTACCACTGTGGCGACTCCCTCCAGGCCTGATGGAAGGCTTGCTGCCGCGGCGTCTTCTTGCTGTCTTCCTCCGGTGTCCCCGGAGCGGCATGATGCTGTGGATCCGCCATGTTCCTGATGACGTAAGGGCGCGCGCTCCGAGATATGTACCAGCTAGGGCGCGAACCTTGGGGGCGTCCCCCTGAACTGACACGTCATCCGCTTCCAATATAAAAGGTCTCAGAAATTGCTAACAGATTGAGTTAGCAAAGGGTTTCGATAAGGTTTCGTTACCTGAGCTACTCTTATCTCCTCGGACTTACCAGGGGTACCCGCTCCTCGGGGGCCTCGCTCTCTTTTCTCTATTTCAGATTGACAATGGGAACCGGTACTCGCTCCTCGAGGGCCCATGTTCCTGAACACTCTGAAGATTCTCTTCTGCCTGGAAGCGATCGCAGATACAGATATTTGTGAGTTATCTTTATTTCAGTTTGCCAATAGGAACCGGTACTCGCTCCTCGAGGGCCCATGTTCCTGAACACTCTGAAGATTCTCTACTGCCTGGAAGTTATCACAGATACAGACAATTGTGAGATACCATCGCTCTCTCAGAGCTTTCCCTGGAACCAGGTACTCGCTCCTCGAGGGCCTAACCTTTCTAGATACTGAGCTTTCTAAAGGCCTTATGTGAGATCTGACATCCAGTTCTGGCTATGAACACAGTATACCCTGTCTACTCACTGTCTATAGTTTCTCTACAGCTCAGCAATCCTGGGATCACGGTTCTAGTATCTGAGGGACTTCAGCCCTGCCTGGCATATATGCTCACTACTGCCACCTCTGGTGGTTCCACTAACCTGTCTAATAAAATAATTATCTGTGTCTGTCTCCATACTCAAGCCTAGCCGGTGGTCCCTCTCAGGATATCCTCCTGGGGGCGCAGTCATCTGCCTTCAGCCCAAGGATTCACCTATCTACTATCCTCTACAGCTGAGTGCCCTCTCCAAGCACTCCGCTGCTAACAGATGGCTACTCCTTTCCTACCAGGAGTCTTCAGCAACAGATTCATTAACAGTTTGTTACTACTCCCTCTACAGGAGCTGAGCATATCACTTCACTACTTCTCTTTTCACAGGAACAGAAGCATAATAGATTGCTAACTCCCAGCTCTATCACAGAGCTTTCCTAACAGATTGCTAACTCTGTACGGAGATTCATAACAGCTTGCTAACTCCTCCCCTTCATAGGAGTTCAACCATAACAGATTGCTAGCTCCTCCCTCCGGAGGAGCTCGCATATAACTCCTATCTGATTGCTCCGCCCATCCAGCATCAGATTCATAACAGAGTGCTGGCTCTCTAGCAAGATCCATAACAGATTGCTAACTCCTCCCCTCTGGAGGAGCAGATCATAACAGGTAGTACTCACTGGTATTGAAGATAGCGAATCCTCCCTGGCAGAAGAGAAGGTAGGAGCAGGCAGCGAGTCAGGGAACATGGGCACTCAAGGAGTGAGTACCGGTTTCCTGATAGCGACCTGAAAAGCAAGCGAGGCCCCCGAGGAGCGGGTACCCCATTAGCGTTAAGAGTCCAATGGAAGATTGGTGGCAGAGTAGCTGGGTACGGAGAGCGAATCCCATCCGTAAGGAATCCCCCTTGCTAACTCAAAGGCTAGCAAACATCGTAGACTTTAAATATCCGGGCAGCGTGACGTCATCACAGGGGGACGCCCCTGAGGTTCGCGCCAAATTGGAAATAAGAGTGAGGGACGCGCGGCGCGTGTGCCCTAAGGTACCAGTGGAGCATGGTGGGAGGCAGTGCCCAAGCCGGTCCGGGGACGCCGGAAAGGATGGCAAGCAGACGCCACGGCAGCCAGGCGTCCATCCATAGCGAGAGGAGGTGCAAAGAAAGAAAGGTAGATGGAGTGAAGCCGTCAGGAAGGGACGGTTCAACAGTCACATTGCTTCGTCGACTTCAGGTCGTTAGACACTATCACCCCAAGGTCTCTCTCCTGCTCTGTGCACATCAGCCCTTCACCCCCCAACGCATACAGTTCTTTTGGATTACCACACCCCAGATGCATGACTCTGCACTTCTTGGCATTGAATCCCAGCTGCCATATCTTCAACTCCAGCTTTTTTAAATCCCGTCTCATTCTCTCTACTTCTTCCGGTGTGTCCACTCTGTGGCAGATCTTAATATCATCCACAAATAGACAAACTTTACCTTCTATCCCTTCCACAATGTCACTCACGAAGATGTTGAGCAGAACCATTCACAACACCAATCCCTGTGGCACTCCACTTAACACCATTCTCTCTTCACATCACTCTCTTTACCATCACCCATTGTCTTCTATCCGCAAACCAGTTTGTAATCCACGTCATCACCTTGGAGCTGCCTCCCAAGCTTCTCATTTTGTTGATGAGTCTTCTATATGGGACTGTATCAAAACCTTTACTAAAATCCAAATAAATTACATTGAGCACTCTTCCCTGATCCAGTTCTCTAGTCACCCAATCAAAGAAATCAATTGGATTGGTTTGACAGGACCTTCCCCTGGTGAATCCATGCTGCCTCTGGTCCAGCAATTCTTCTGTCTGTAGATAGTTCACAATCCTTTCCTTCAGCAGAGTCTCCATTAATTTTCCCACCACTGAGGTGATGTTAACCGGCCCGTAGTTTCCAAATTCCTCTCTGCTCCCACTCTTGTGAAGCGGGACCACCACCGCTCTTCTCCAGTCACTAGGCACCTCGCCCTTTTCCAGGGATCTATTGAACAGGTCACACAGCGAACCCACTAGCACATCTCTGAGCTCCCTCGGTATTCTGGAGTGAATCTCATCAGGCCCCATGGCTTTGTCCACTTTCAGCTTTCTTAGCTCTTCCCATACATTCTCTTCCGTAAATGGAGTTTCGTCTATTCCACCCCCTTCTACAGACTTGATAACAAGTGACGGTCCTTCTCCAGGTCTTCCTTAGTGAACACTGAACTGAAGTATTTGTTTAATATTTCTTCATCTCTCTCCACCCATTGATCCTTATCACCTTTCAATTTCACTAAACCTCTATGGACCTTTCTCTGATGTATCTGAAAAGTGTTTTTTCACCTCGCTTTATCTCCTTGGCAATCCTTTCCTCTGCCTGACTTTTTGCTTTCTTGATTACTTTTTTTGTCTCCCTCAGTTTTGCCAGATAACCCTCCCTGTGTTCCATCTGATCTGCTAAGTGTTTTTCTTTTTCTTTTATACTTATTTGTGTTAATTCTTCTTTGATCAAATAATTCTTATGTTTATCATTATTGCAAATGATTTAAACTTCAATAAAAATTAAATTATATTAAAAAAACAAAACAAAACCCCCCCCGATGAGAGTGAAAGAAAAGCACAGTTCCTTAGTGAGTCTGCAGCGCAGAGAGACCTCGTTAGATGCTGCGGTACCTGACCGCAGCACTCGACACGCGTGCACGGAGAGCAACCCGCGGTGGCAGGGCCGGCAGGTTAGAGCGGGGACCTAAACTGCCCCAGAGGGAAGCTTGGGCGGGCCAGATTCGGGCAGCTGCTGCAACTCACGAGCCCGGTACAGAGAACCTGCCTCGCGGCGTAAACCGACTGCCGTCACTAAATTTCGGTATAACTAAAATCTGGCTCCCCTCTCTATACCTTGCCAACCTCCATCCTTATTCCTTGCCATTTAATTGAAAAAAAGAAAATTAGATTTTCTTTTTAATCTTCATATTATCTGCCTTTTCCAGCAAGGCCACCCTCCGCCATTTCTCGCTCAAACCCAAATAGTTCTCTCTATTCCAGTTGAGCGAGCATGGACCGACCTCCTGCTCTGTAATAAGCTCAGGGACTGAGTATTTCCCCCTCTGGGAACTCCTGTGAGCTCCAGCGATTATAATTGTATGGACTGAGAGCCTACAGGTATTCCTGCTCACTTAAGTACGTTTCCCAGCTTTGATTTCCCACAGTAATGCAGATTGCTTTCTGTATCTGTAGGCTGAATGGGGAGTGTGTGTGGGGGGGGGGGGGGGGGACTTTCTTTCTTTCTTCTTTTTTTTAAATCGTTTCTGCTTATTCATCCGGCAAATCCAGACCTTTTCTTTCTCCTTCAGACTGCAGTGCCTTTTACTTAAGAACTGCTGTATTTTTTTTTTTTTTTTAGAGTGTGTAATTAGCGCCTAATGGGCAACAAAAGCTGCCTCTGGCTTTCAGCCCATCCTGTACATTTTTCTCCCCTCCCTCTTCGCTCCCGGGTTCTTTCGCATCCCACGTACCAACCTGGAGAAACCTGAGCCTAATTTGATACAGATCTCCACTTCCTCCAACGTGGGATGAGGAATGACTCACAAGCCAAAAACCCCCTCGGCGATACTTGCAAATCCAAGTTTGAGGCCATGTAGGCAATAAAGGAAAAAAAAAAATAGCGTTTTCTTCGGTTCATAACTCAACACAAATGGCAGCTTTTGGAAGGTTTGCCTGCAGAAAGGATCATCCTGATTGTAAAGAAGTCATACTTTGAAAGGTCTGATAGGGAACCACTGCACAACAGTTCTGAACAAGTCAAAGGCAGAGAGCCACCAATAGCACTGGCACGGTTCTGATTTGTTAGCCATGTACATTCCTAAAGTTACCACATGTCTCTGATTTTCAAGGCCTGACAATGAATTAGATGCCTGATCTCCAGCTGCCGCACCTCCCCGATTTTAGCCCCAAACTGGCTGCGTAGAGCAGGTAAGTCCTGCTAAACTGAGGCTTCCAACTACTAGAAAAAAAACAAACAAAAACGGGGCCCTCTATGCATACACTGTTTCAGTGAGGCGGCAAGAGGAAGCTGTTGGGTGTCAGGCCTGTTAGCTCCTCGTACTGCCTCAGAGCGAGCACAGCGGAGAAGGTTGAAGACTGTACTGCGGTTTACGGGCCCAGAAGGAAGAGCGGAGCTGCAGAGTTAGTGGGCCGAAACAGAGCCCCACATGAGCTTCGGGCAGCCTCAGCCCCCTCGCTTCTGTCTCAGGCCCCCTCACCTGTAGCAACAGGGCCATGTCTCATCTGAGTCAGCCCCTTAATGGTGCAGGAGTTAAGAGGCTCTGGAGGCATTGGAATCATTGCCAATCAATGATCCCCTGTACCTTTAAGGAGGCTAACTTGAATGGGAAACACCTCTGCCTTGGGCTAGACCTATAAAGGTCTGAGGCCATCAAATCTTTGTTTACTTTTGACAGGTAATTATTTATCCCCCTTCCTCTCAGCTCCCTCAAAGTTCAGGAATGCCTGGGCTGGATGGAAGCCTATTTAGTTAATTGCTCTTCATCAACCTTAGATATTCGCACCTGTATGAAGCAGTTGCCTAACTACTGAGGGAGAGTGAGAAACAGTAGAGAAAGGCCAGGGAGACAGTGAAGAGACAAGAGATACAGGGTTTTGTAGCCACTGCCATGAAAACCCATATAGGATGGGGTAAGGGATAGAGACGGGATGAGGGGAAGGGCTATGACTGGCCATAGTGCCCACCCATATTAATCTTAGGCTCCCCTCCCCACTAAAAATTCAGTTCTTGCTATTCCCTTGAGACAAACGGGGAGAAAATGAAGATTAAGCCAGCCAGTCAAGAATGTGAGGGAAAAAGAAACTGAGGTGCTGCAGGGGAGGAGGAGCCAGTGGGAGGTGAGCTATGGCAGGTGGGTCCGAAGCCTGTGCAGCTGTGGAACCAGCAGAAGCAGGAGAGCTGTAGACCGTCTGAAGCCCAAACATGAAGGATGGGTGAGGAGTGTGACAGGAGCAGGAGATTGGCGGGCACGTTCCAAGTCTGAAAGTGGAAAGCAAGGAGTGAGTAGTTCCAAGGCTCAAAAGAGCTGAAAAGGGTGAAAGAGTTGTGGAGCTCATCGGCTACTGGAGAGGGGCAGAATGAAGGGAGAAGAAGGGGAAGGTGGCACCCATAAACAATTAACGACCAATATCCACCTTACCTTTTATCTCAGAAGTTCTAGAAAAAGCAGTGTTATCACAATTGGAAAATCACTTAGAAGACAATGATGTTCTATATCCAAACCAATTCGGATTCAGAAAAAAGCGCTCAACAGAATCTTTACTCATATCTTTAATGGACCCTATACTACGGGGGTTTGATGACAATGAAACTTACATTCTGATGCTAACATTTAACAGCAGCCTTCGACACCGTGAACCACACCCTTCTATGCCAACAGTTGAGGAAAATTGGAATAAAGGGAAATGTTCTCAAATGGTTTTCCTCCTTCCTATTGCAATAGAACATTCCAAGCCAAATTGGGCAACCAGATATCTGACACCCTCCCCATCGATACAGGTGCCCCCCAGGGCTCAGCACTCTCGGCAACACTTTTCAACATCTATATACTTCCCCTGTGTAAATTACTGGTGGAGCTAGGAATCACCTTCTTCCTATATGCTGATGACACACAGTTCTACATTCCGTGTGCCAAACCATCTGAAAATACGGCACTGACACTCTCAACATTCATGAAGCAAATACAGCAAGAGCTATCTCAGCTTAAACTAACACCAAACACAAATAAAACTGAAATCATCTGGTTAAGGAGAAACTCTGCTGTAGTTAAACCGCCGCCTCTAAACCTGGGTAATTTTCACATTACACCCTCTGATTAAGATCGGGACCTAGGAATACAGACTGATGAGAACATTACAATGGAAAGGCACATATATTAATTAAAACCGGATACGCCAAACTGCGAATATTACATTGGTTGAAACCTTTACTAACATTCGAGGACTTCCGCACTATTTTACAAACACTAATATTCTCAAACATAGATTACTGCAACTCTCTATTACTAGGCCCACCTTCAGGACTATCAAAACCACTACAGTTACTACAGAATGCCTCAGCAAGACTTCTATTGGGGACAAGGAAATTTGACCACATCACTGCCTCGCTGAGAGCACTGCACTGGCTGCCGATACAAACTAGAAACTATTATAAAGTATTAACATTAATTTTTAACATCATCCATGCCATAAATCCCGGCCTAATAAGCGTGACACTTCAACCATACACACCGAGGCGAACACAAATATTGCAAAACAAAGGACTATTAACCGTGCCTACAACACGGAATACACACCTAACGCAAATAAGAGACAGAATGTTTCCCTTAGCGGGCCCCAAGTTGTGAAATTCTCTACCTGAGACGTTACGCTTGATATCAGAAAGAAAAGAGTTACAAACGTGGGCTGAAAACCTGGCTCTTCAAAAATGCATATGACCCTACTTAAATATCGATAAGCAGAAAACTACAACATCAAGGCCTTAGATAATATTAGAAGAATGAATAACAAGTAATGAGAGATGTAAACTACTGTCATAGACCTTAAGTTAACATGTTTTAGAAATTAACAATAGATGTAGATCTGTATTAATCCGTGTTGTGTTGATCTATAATTTGAATGTTTCCCTTGTAAACCGTTGTGATCTTCATTTGCAATGACAATATATAAAATGTCTAAATAAATAAGTAAATAATACCCTTTTCCCCACATACACACACACACACACAAACACACATACCCTCACACCCCTTCCCATGTCCTCAAACACAATTTTAAAGAATATATTGCAGAGAACACAATGGGTTCTACTAAGAGGAATATCCCATTCTCACAGGGATTTTACCTCCCCCCTATGGGAGTATGAAAATGGGGGAGTCTCAGATTATAAAAGCTAGTGCCACCACTTTAGGATGTGGACTCCTTAGTTATCCCCTATAGGGGCAGCAGGTCCTCCTGCCCACTCCTGTTCCCTTGGGCCACTAAGAATGAGGCCTGGATATGGAAAAGTATTTTTAAGAAGCATTTTTTGAACCCTTTTCGTTTTAGAGAAGGAAGTCGTTCCAGCCTTCCTCTCTCCATTTTAGTTCCCTGTATTCAGGTTTAGTTGTACAATGTGCCTGAGTACTCAAGGGTCCAGAGAGGCTCAATGTTTCCAACTCAAGGGAGCAGTGTCTCTCACGCAGGGAGAACCCGTGGACTATTGGAAGTCCTGGTGGAGGAATAAATCTAGGTTCATTCCTGGGGAGCAGGAGCCAGTGAAGAACAGTTGTGGCACCCAGCCAGTGACAACCACATCTGCAGCAACAGGATGCTGAAGAAAGGTGTGTGGAGGTACCCCCCCCCCCCCCCCAAGTTGATACTTACCTTCTCCTTACCTCAACGAGGTAAGGAGAAGGAGTAAGAATATCTATTCTGAACAACTGGACAAAAGGTATGAGACGTGGGATTTTATTGTAGAACATCTAAATTGGGAGTAATCACCCTATCCACCAAATTCTGCGAGGAAGCTCCAAAATGACTCCATTAATTGGAAAGGATTAAGAATGAGATAACGTAATGGATTTCAGTAATATGAGCAATTGGAAGCCCAAGGTCACGGATTTATTAGAAGATCTAAAGCTGCAAAAATGGATTCCAAATATCAAGAACTAGTAACTTAATAATTTCATTAAATTTCCATCTTTAATCAATAAAAGTTAAATTGGAAAACAAATCAGTTTTCTGTGTGATTATTAGTGCTGGATATAAGAGACATTAATGTGGAATTGATTGGGATGCTCAATTAACTTTTGTTAATCTTCCCCCTGACAGGGAATTGTGGCCTTTCAGAAAGGCTTAACAGCAGAAAAGGAAAATTAACAACTTAAGCCCATGATTGATGTGTGGTCTTTGAGGTCCTGGGATGGGGCTCTAGCCCAAGGATTATATACTTTTAAGTATCAGGAAATTATTGCCATTCTGCCAGTCCCCTCCCCAACTCCCATTTTATCCCCTTGAACTAGCAGTTGTAATTCAGATTTCCCTCAGAAAAGATGGACTACATTTCCATGCATGCAATTTATTTATTTATTTATTTAAAGGCTTTTTATATACCGGAGTTCATGTACTAGTACATACCACTTCGGTTTACACAGAACCAATATTGGAAAGTTACATTAAACAAGTGGGTATAAATAACAAGGCTAACTTTGTAGGAACTTGAACTAGAGGTAAAGGAGAGAACAGAACCAAGAGGTAACAGATCAATATAAATAGATAAATAATAAATATAAATTCTTACAATAAATACAAATACAAATTCTTACAATAAATACAAATGCTTAACTTCAATTAAGAGTTGCGGCATCAGACATCTGGTTAACGTGATTATGAAATGCATGAATGAATCTAGTTCTGGGACGTGGCTCTGAGCGAAAACCTTAAGTGAAGGCTTTTGTAAAGAGCCAGGTTTTGAGTTTCTTTTTGAATGTTCGAGTACAGGTTTCAAGACGAATCTCCGTGGGGAGGGCATTCCAATGAGGGGCTGGCAGTCGAGAATGCACGTTTCTTGAGTGAGGACTTGGCTGAAGGTACGTGTAAGGTGCCTAAGTAACTGGTTCTGATTGGTCTTGATGATGCATGTGGACGAAGTGGACAGCTTAGATCAAGCGACGTTTGGGAATGGATGGTCTTGTGTGTTATAGTTAGCACTTTGAAAATGATTCTGGATCTGATAGGGAGCCAGTGTAAGTTTTTTAGAATGGGTGTTATGTGTTCTCCTCTGCTGGTGTTAGTAAGAATCCTAGCAGCGGAGTTCTGCAACATTTGTAGAGGTTTGGTGGTGACGGCTGGAAGGCCAATAAGCAGAGAGTTGCAGTAATCGATTTTGGAAAATAGAATAGTTTGGAGGACTGTTCTAAAGTCCTGAAAATGTAGGAGAGGTTTCAACTTTTTCAGAATGTGTAATTGTAATAGCATTCTTTCGTTGTGTTCTTGACAAATTCTTTGAGGTTCAGCCTATGTCTAAGGTAACCCAAGGTCTCTTACTTGAGTGGAATTGAATTGGTGTGTAGGTTAGGTTTGTAGGATGAAGGTTCTCATCTGGGGTGATTAGCAAAAGTTCAGTTTTTGACGTATTAAGTACTAGGTTAAGGCTAGAGAGGAGTGAGTTTATGGACTGTGGACAATTGTTCCAGAAGTTGATGGTGCTGGAGATGGAGTCAGTGATTGGCAGCAGAATCTGGACATCATCTGCGTAAATGAAGTGTGTGACCTTAAGACTTGAGAGTAGATGACATAAGGGGAGAAGATAGATGTTAAAAAGGGTAGGAGAGAGGGAGGATCCTTGAGGAACTCCGAAGGTGGACTTGACCGGGAGGGAATCCTTGCTGCTGATTCTGACCTTGAATGTCCTATTATGAAGGAAAGATCTGAACCATCCCAGGGCTGATCCTGAGATGCCTATGTCTGAGAGCCGGTCGATTAAGATAGAGTGTTTTACGGTATCAAACGCAGCTGATAGGTCGAGAAGAATCAGGAGGTATGGGGTCTTTTCTCCAGACCTGCGAGTACTCTGTCAGTTAGAGAGGTTAGGAGGGATTCTGTACTGAGGGATTTGCAGAATCCGAATTGGGCTGTTGTGAGGATTTTGTGATCTTCTAGGTATTCAGATAACTGTTTGTTGACTATCCTCTCCATAAGTTTGGCAACAAATGGTAGGTTAGCGATGGGGCGAAAATTAGCTGGGTCTGCAGGGTTCAAGTTGGGTTTTTTGAGGAGCGGTTTGATGGTGGCTAGTTTCAGTGAGTCTGGTGCTAGACCTTGGGTTAGAGAGTGATTGATGATCTCTGCTAAGGGCTTTGCTACGATGTTCGGGATGGTGAGTAGGAGTTTAGATGGGATGGAATCTATCGGATGAGTGGAAGGTTTCATCTTTTTGAGAGTCATTTCGACTTCGAGTGAGGAAATAGGTTCGAATGAATCTAGGTTAGTATTCTGGTTGCCTGAAGGTTCGAATGAATCTAGGTTAGTATTCTGGTTGCACGAAGGAGTGAGGATAGAGGGAGGTACTGTGTTACTGGTGGCCAGCGGAGCCATTAGATTGAGGATTTTGTTTTCAAAACATTGAGCAAGTTCTGTGCACCTGGATTGTGCTTGGTCTTCTGGGATAGCTGGTGAGGTGGGTTTTGTGAGCTCTGAGACATATGAGAACAGTGCTTTAGGATCAAAGGAAAAATTGTGAATTTTGTGGGCATAAAAATCTCTCTTTGTGCGAAGGATGTTGTTTCTGTAGCTGTGCATGAGGGTTTTTGTACTCATTTAGTGTAGCGTTGGATGGATTCTTCTGCCATGCGTGTTCTTTTTTTCTCAATTCTAATTTTATTGTTTTTAGTTCCTGCTGTGAACCAAGGTTTTTTGTTTTTGCAGGATGGGTTGATCTCTTTGGTTTTTTGGGGGCAAAGTTTTACTGCCACCTTGTTCGTGATGTTGTGCCATGACGAGATAGCTGCTTCTGCGTCTGAAAGGTCAAGATTAGCGAGTTCTGAAGATAGGAGAGAGGTGAGGTCCTCTCTAGAGCATGAGTTCCTGTAGTGAATTATGGTTTTAGTGATAGGTGATATAGGGTTGTCCTTGATACAGAGATTAGTTGTGATCATCAGGTGGTCTGACCATGGGATAGGGGAGCATTTTGGTGGGGAAGATTGTGAAAGGCCTGAGTTTATGAATATAAGGTCCAGGGTGTGCCCTGCTTTGTGTGTGGGACTTTTAACAATTTGTGAGAAGCCCATAGCCTTGAAGGAGGATAGTAGCATATCGCAATTAGCAGATAATGGGATGACGTCCGTGTGAAGGTTAAAGTCTCCTAGTATGACTGCTGGGGTATCATTTTTTAGGTGTTTGGCAATGAGTTCAATGAGTGGTGATGGATCCGAATCAATGGGATGCAATGCATGCAATGGGACACATCATGCATGCAATGGGACACATGCAATGCATGCAATGCATTGCATGTGTCCCATTGCATGCAATGCAATGTGTCAATGCATGCAATGGGACACATGCAGGACGGGATCAACCTATTTGAATGTGACCTTGGCGAGATGACATTGCTGTAAGATGTAGGTCAAATGTAATAATTCACAATCATTTCTGAATGCTTTAGAACACATCTAGTGCAGACTCTGAGACACACAAATGTAGAACATCAAAGCAAAAATAGTATTTTATGTGCTTATGGATTTTGTGAGACCATTTCTTGCACTGGAGTGGACAACCATCTTTCAAGAGGCAGGCTTGCCCACCAAGTGTGCCTAATGCTTTTGCCTGGCAATGTAGGTCTTCACCTCTTTCAGGAAAACCTATCACTACTTAAAACAGAGCAAACCTTTATTTGGAGTACACTGTTTCCACTCTTCCTTCAGTAGTAAGTATCTTGAATTGAATCATGATAACAGGTCATGTAATCTGTTGCTTTGGTAATACATAATACATGTGAGATCTCATCAAGGACATTACTTCATGCCGTTGGATCCTGACAGGAACAGGCTCGGTGCCTACCTATCCAGTCGATAGAAATCTGATCCCGAGCTGGCCAGGAAGACTAATGCAGATACCCCAGGGTCTGTGAAATGCTCTCCTGTTGGTCAGAATCTGTTAAAGCTGGGTAAACCTCAGTAGTAGGAAACAGCCTGGAATGTGGTGTGTTCCATTGTCTGAACAGTATTGGGAGCACCTCAACCCTGTGTTCTCCTACTTTTGACCATCTCCAGTTCTCCTTTGAGAACGTGCCTGGGTGTGCCCTCCAGTATATCCATTCTTTTGATTTTTCCTGCACCCTGACTGCAAGGCATTCAACCATGTTTCTATTTGCATGGTTTATTAAATATTGGTTTTATGTATGGAGTGGCTGGATCCCTTGGGATAGGCACAAATAGTATAGGTCCTCTTCCATACAATGTGAGATATATTGGATGCAAGCAGCCTTTGAGGCCTGTAGTTTGACAGTACAGAGGCTGAGACCCAAAGTCCACAAATGTACAAAGCTGTGGAGCAAAAGCTTATCAGCTCCCGGATGTGCTTTGCACAGGAAAGAAAGAAGCTTCTCCAAGAAGAGAAGGCCTTAGCCAGGGTCAATGAGCCTTTCTTCTTGCGTGTGGGATGTTTTTTCCAAAAGTAGACATTCTTTCACAGGAAATTGCCTCCAGATAATTTCCAAAAACAATGGACAACAGGTCACCACAAAAACTGTAAAACAATTCTCTCTTCTTGCATTCCTTTTCTTTCCAAAGACCTATCAGTGATAGGTCTTTGGAAAGACGATAAGATCTCAGGATTCACGTCCCCTCCACTACAACTATCCAAAGGTCCCACACTGGCTTTCTATTTTCCTCACTAAATAAAATGGAAGAAAAACTGCCTCCGCTGAAAATTTCAGGAACCCCCAAGCCCTCACTTCTCGTTCTTGGCTGCACCCAGGCTTTTCTACATCACCCAACCCTCATTCCTCCTCACCCTCAACACACCCAGTCTCTAAAGATAATGCCCAGGATCAACACCTTTGCAGTTGCTGGTGTCTGAGGGAATGCTGTAAGAACTGTAGAGATCTGAATGAAATTCATTTTGCCGCAGTGTATGCTCATTTTAATAGATTTTCACATATGTTTGAAGATAGAGCTCATTAAATTTTATGCAGCACTTTTTTTTTTTATGGCCGACTCCTTTGCAAACAGTGCATCTACACCAGCCTACTACATCTGAGCAAACCCTACAGAAAAAGCATCGTTTTCAAAAAGTCTTAAAGGAAATCTGACTACTACTGAAGTCGTAATCACGTGTAGTGCTTAAAGAAGGTCTGAACTGGATTAGAACTGCGACCTAGAAAGGACAAGTTCTCCTTCTATGTGCACATCTCCTGAGACCTCCACAAAACAAATTGCACTGGTCCAGTGGGTGCCTGGGTGCAATTCTTCTCTTCCATTCCCTGATATACCACTGGACTGTATCTGGAAACTTGGCATAGGCCATTTATCTGTCTGAGCATCCCCTGGCCGGAGAACGTTGCAATTACTGTCCCTGTGCAACTGGAGTGCTCAGACTAGTTAGAGACTTTTCACTGTGAAGAGTTCTGACGAACTCCTATGAAGAGTGTAAGGAGCAGATGGAGGGTAAAAGAGATCAATGTGGGCGAACATCTTCTCTCCGTGTATTCTCAAATGCTCCTTTTTATTTCATAATGCCCTGTTTTCCATGACGGTCTCAGCTCTTTGGTGCTCGGACCACCATGTCTATTCCAGCCTTTGAGGGTAATTTTCAAAAGGATTTACACGTGCAAATATAACTACTACTGTAGCAATTATCAAAAGTCCACTTACATGGGTAATGCGCACGCATGTGTGTGTAAAACCCAGTTTTAGCTGTGTAAATGCTTTTGAAAATCAGGCCCTTAATTAGTAACAGGCAAAAAAAACCGTAAATGGGCAGGCTTGCCATTTGCTGCAGGGGGCTGTGGCTTTGGCAACTGCATCTGTTTTTTGTTTTTTTTTTAAATGTTGCTTTTACATTTTTTTTTTTTATACATAGGTAGCATTCTTTGGTATGATCTCTGACATACTGGAGTACTGTGGAGTACCTTATTCAGTTCTGGAGTCCATATTTGAAGGGGATAAAGACAGGATGGAGGCGGACCAGGGAAGAGCGACCAAAATGGTGTTGGGGGGGGGGGGGGGGGGTGTCAGTATCAGAAGACCTATGAGGAGAGGCTGAAGGATCTGAATATGTTCATCCTGGAGGAGAGAAGGTGCAGGAGCGATACGATACAGATGTCCAGATACCTGAAAGGCTTTAATGATACATGAACTTCAAACCTTTTCCATTGGAAAGAAAACAATAGAACTCGGGATCACAAAATGAAACTCCAGGGGGAACAACTCAGAACCAACGCCAGGAAATATTTCTTCACGGAGAGGGTGGTGGATGCCTGGAATGCCCTTCTGGAAGAGGTGGTGAAGATGAAAACAGTGAGAGAGTTCAAAGGGGCAGGGGATAAATACTGTGGATCTCTAAAGGCTAGAGGTTGGAAATAAAGAAAAGAGTGCATGGGGGTAACTTGCAAGTGAGGAGGTTACTACCCTTAACCAATAAGCCTTCATAATGTTAATGCAACTCCATCAGTGCTCTCTCCTTCAACAGCAGGGGAAAAGGGGAATGGGATTCAGACAGCAAGCAACGGGGGCCCCGACTTTTACAGTCTGGAGAAACAAACATGGGGGTAAGTTGCTGGTGCAGCAGTTACTACCCTTAACCAATAAGCCTACATACTGTTAGTGCAACTCCATCATTGCTCTCTGCTTCAACGACAAGGAGTTACAGGGAATTGGATTCAAACAGTAACCAACGAGGGCCCTGACTTTTATGGTTTGGGAAACTGATAAGCAGGGGGGTAACCTGCATGGCAGATACTACCATAAGCTTCCTGGGCAGATTGCATGGACCATGTGGTCGTTTTCTGCCGTCACTTCTATGTTTCTGACATGACCATGGGAGTGCTTAAACCGTTCGTTCAAAAGGATGGTGTGGTGGACTCCGGTGGCTGAAAAACAAGTAAAGCACCCCCCCCCCCCCCCTCCTCAGGAAGAAAAGGAATTCCCAGTCCTTTCAAACCAGCCAAACACCATGATGGCAGGAATGCACATTTGTTTTTAAATAAAATGAAACATACAACAAAACACGTGCATTTCGTTTTGTTTAAAAATGAAACATCCCACACCCTCTGAAATTTTTTTTGGAGAGAAGGATTCATTGACTTTCATTTTGAATAGTCAATAACAACAACCAAAAAGACAGCCCAAAAATTAAAATTCACCACCCCACTCCATGGGCTTTCCCCATAAACCTGCTGCCCAAATGTACCTTACCTGCCAAGCAGAAAGGGCCAGGAGTGAGAAGTATGCCTGAACAGAAAACCAACATGGAGAAGGAAATCCCCAGAAGCCTCTGCTTTTCTTTAGCCTGCCTGGGCTGAATGAACTCTAAGTAACTTTGAGCATGACTTACAGAATGTCCCTGGATATCTATAAAGGCAGGCAAGCTGGCACCAGAAAGGTGATGCCTATTCATAGGATCACAAAGAAGAGCTTCAGGCACTCTTCTCAGAAGTTTGTATCAACACAGCTACAGACATGTTAATTATCTTGACCAGTAAGATTTTAACAGAACAAAGGACTATCTCGAAAGCCATGGTAAATGGGCTACACCTCAGGGGGAAACTAATCAGGGGTAGTTAGGGATGATCTTATCATGCTGTTGACATGACAACCTATGTAAATGATTCTTTGGGCAGTCACGCAAGTCTAGAAGCTTCCACAATATTGTATGTTATCTATAAAAGAAAGATCACTTCCTGTGTATATATAAATATATATATATATATATATATATATATATATATATACTTATACATATATTTTTTTATTTATTTGATTTATATTCTGCCTTTCAGGCATCTCAAAGCAGGTCCTACATATCCCCAGAAGGCTTACAGCAGAAGGAACTCATTCACTAAGCATTTCCCCCATGGACACAGAATGGGAGAAAAGCCTAAGGGGTAGATTTTCAAAAAACGCGAATAGGCGTACTTTTGCTGGCGCATCAGGCGCCAGCAAAAGTACGCTGGATTTTAGTAGATACGCGCGGAGTCGCGCGTATCCACTAAAATCCTGGATCGGCGCACGCAAGGCTATGAATTCTGTATAGCCGGCGTGCACCGAGCCGCGCAGCCTACCCCCGTTCCCTCCGAGGCCGCTCCGAAATCGGAGCGGCCTCGGAGGGAACTTCCTTTTGCCCTCCCCTCACCTTCCCCTACCTAACCCACCCACCCGGCCCTGTCTAAGCCCCCCCCTTACCTTTGTCGGGGGATTTACGCCTCCCAGAGGGAGGCGTAAATCCCCGCGCGCCAGCGGGCCGCTAGCGCGCCGGGACGCGACCTGGGTGCGGGTCCGGAGGGCGCGGCCACGCCCCCGGACCGCCCCGGGCCGTTGCCACGCCCCCGGAATGCCCCCGACACGCCCTGAAAATGCCGCGCGGTTCGGGCCCGCCCCCAACACGCCCCCCTCTGAAAACCCAGGAACTTACGCAAGTCCCGGGGCTCTGCGCGCCTAAATCCGCCCGGTTTTGGGCGGATTTAGGCGAGCAGGGCTCTTAAAATCCGCCCCCTTAGTTTGTAGCTGAGGGAATGGAGGGTGCAGCGAGTTGCCCAGGAGGGAGTAGGGGAGAGCAAGAGAGAGAGAGAGAGAGAAAACAAACTGGTGTCACAGTGAACAAAAGACTTTTGTTTTTAACATTTTTACTGCAATGCTACCGCAGGAATTTTGTGCATGCAATCCTGTCAGAAGCCAGATACCTACTAGCACATTACCACATTACATCAAAACTTAGCAGCATCGTATATGGTCCAGGCAGCCTGTCCAGTTGCCCCTTCCTGCATTATTCAACCAAGAGTATCTCCCTCCCTTGCTCTTACCATCTCCCTCTGTATCTGCCCTAAGTATGCTTGGGTTTATTGTCACCCCTTCTGGTGGAGGGTAATCTAACCTTCCCGCAGCCTCTCAGTCAAGACTAAAAAAATGTAAAAAATATTAAAAGAAAAAAAAAAAAAAAAAAGAGACTGATTTTTTTTTTTTTTAAACAAAAGCTGTTTCCAAAATCACAGCCTCAGTTGATGAGTGATAAGTGTTTACTTACAACAGTATTTTTAGGAAACAACTGTAATAATCTGCTTTATAATTTTATTGTTAAAAGTGTAGTCCCTTCACTCTGCCTCTCCCACCCACAAGCACATTTATACTGAACACAGTCAAAATATGACTTACACAGGTACAGAAAAGAAGCAAATACATTTAGATACAGGAATTAACTCCCTATAGTTTCTCATCATGCAGCAGTCTCCGTATATTCGGGAAGAGGCTAGAGGTAGCAGGGACATTCAGACATACCAGCAGAACATGTCAGCGACAGGTTAACTGGGAGCCCGCTTGACAAGAGCTGGAGGCCAATGAATGAGCCATTCGTTGGCTCATTCATTGTCCTATAGCTGCAGCCTTAAAAACCTGCTCGAGCAACAATGCCAGCCCCAGAAGGAAAGGGCAAGCTCCCAGATGGAGAGGGGGTAAAAAAAAAACAGAGGGAGCTTTAATGCAGCCGAGTGCTGCTCCCACTGTTATGGGGCCTGTGCACTCAAGGTGTTCTCCTGTTTTGTGTAACTTAGAACAAAGGGCCACAGAGTGTGAAGGAATCATTGTCAGGAAAAGGATTAAAGACTGAGATCCGAAAGCCATCCAGCATAAAGGTTAGCAAACTGTTCTAACAGCTTTATTGTGCTCTAGGAGCCGTGTTGTCAGTGGCTACTAGTCAGGTGCCCCAGCTGGCAAAGGGAAGTCAGCCAAGACAAAGGTAGACTTCAGAAGGAAACTAGGTTGGTTTTTTTTTTCCCAAATTCAACTTTTTTATTAAGGTTTCAAATATCCTTGTTAAATGTAACTGTTCTTTAACAAGGCTACCCTTGTTAAATGTAACTGTACTTTCGGACACCACAGTTCTAGTTTTTGTTTATAATGCACTCCTGTTCGATGTAAACCAGCAAGATATGTTTTCATGATTGCCAGTATATAAAAACTCTAAATAAATAAATAAATAAATAAATAAATAAATCCTATAACAAGTATTCAAAAGTGCAACAGCCCCCCAACGGTGGTCCCAGGGCCTATATGTGCATAGTGCATATAACACATCACTATGGGTTCTGCACCAAATTTTCTCTTTTGGGAATGCATCTGGTTCCATTTACGACTCTGGTGATATCGTGGAGCACAGCACACTGGGTCTTTCAATTTCTGAAATATATCCAAGTCCCGATCTGCAAATTCCAGAAGAGGCTACCAGACCTTGACACAGCGTGGATATTGGTCTCCGTACCGGGATGCCAGAGGTCTCACAGCACAGACCTTCCGGAGTTCTACCTGAAATGGAACCAGGCTCCTGGAGAAGGCATTCCAAGGTCATTCCATGCGCTGGCAAGATTATAGCTTGGTGCCATTAAAACAAAATTTGCGATCAGGGTGGAGGCCGGCAGGTGGCTCGGTGACAAGTGCTGATCACTTACATGTGAAAGATCCCCCTTAGATTTTCAGATCAGGTCTTCTGCACCCTGGGGATGCGGCAGAGGCAGTGATACTGTTCACAGCACCTAGGGGGAAGAGGGGGCTGGGGAGTAGTCATCATCCAGGGTGACACCTAGGGGCCAGAATTTCAGCCCATGATAGAGGGCTCCGTAAGGAGCTCTGGTGCATGGCTCTCAGTCTCAGAACCATTGCTGTCATGACCAGATTGGGAACAGTGGGAGGGGTCTATTAAAACAGGGGGGGGGAAGCCCCTGTGCGGTTGTGAATGAAGGCTCATGGCACCATAATTCCAGCTCTGATTCCAACTGAGCTAGAAGAAAAAGAAGAAAGGAGGAATTACCGAGCCAAAAAGGGTGTGATCAAGGAAATAAACACACCCCTTGCATAAGCCTTGGGAACAAACAGATTACCTAAAAATCTACTCATCATCCTAAACAGATCACAGGCTGTTCAGCCTGTTTTCCGTCAAAACTGTTATATGGAATTTAGTTTATTTAATACCTATTAATAATGTCAATGTAAAGCCTGTTGCTAAGTTATTGTTAAATGTAAACCGCGGTGATGTATTTCTTTACGTACTGCGGTATACAAAAAACCCTTAAATAAATAAATAAATAAATAATATTTGTAATCTTGCAGAGCCCTGATATAATTTCCTTCTAATTTGTTTTGGTAGTTGGGCAATCTCTCCAAATATACAAATAAGGTGCCCCAGCAGCCACAGTATGTCCAACAAAAGTCAGATACCAAGGGTCTTCTCTTAAGCAGTCTAGTCGGTGAATAATCCCTACAAACTACACCTTAAAACCTCGGAATGTGATATTCTCTGCATATATCCTTCCATTCGCCTGCTGTCCCACATCGTTTTCCCAGAATCTTGTATGTTTTATTTATTTATTTAAAAACTTTTATATACCGGTATTAGTATGCATACATCATACCGGTTTACAATGTAACTTTAAAGGTAGAAATTACAATGAACAGGGAGGGCGAACAAGGAGGAGTATACAAAGAGCAGGAGGTGGAGGAATTAAAGCAATAAATAAAAACTGCAACGGACTATTTACAGGAATATACAAGGCGTAGGCAAGATACTTGCAGAAGTCGGTGTACTTAATCAGGGTAGGCTTGTCGGAAGAGCCATGTTTTAAGTTTTTTTCTGAACTTGGCGTAACATGGCTCTAGCCTGAGAGTGGTAGGGAGGGCGTTCCATTGTTTAGGGCCTGCAATGGATAGTGCACGGTCCCTTGGAGTCTTGGTTCTGCTTTTAATTTTTCTTTATTTGCTGTTTTAAGACTACAAGTCTTATTCTGCTCTTTTATATAACTGTGCTTCATTGATATCTGGAGGTCTTATTCGTGATCTCTCTTGATCTATTGGGTTACTGATGATTTGCGGATGTTGTTAGCTCTCCTTTTGCTAATGTAATAAAAGTTGCATGCATCATATCAACAAAGAAACATTGATAAGGTGGAAGGCCATTCAAAGGAGGGTCGCCACACTAACTCTTGGCCTTCACTATGACACTATGAGCCATACACAGAGAGACTGAAGTGGCTAATGATGTACTCTCAAAAGAAAGAATAGAAAAGGGAGATATGAAACAAACAGTCAAACATCTAGCAGGCTTCAATAAAGTAGTAGAAAGAAGCATTCTCCATAGAATGAAAAGCTCAAGGACAAAGAGTCATCATATGATGTTCGAAAGGAATAAGAGCAAATACTTTTTCACTGGGAGGGTGGACACCTGGAATAGACTTGCATGAGAAGTGCTAGGAGCCAAAACAGAGGCAGAATTTAAGAATGTTCAGGGGGCACATTTTCCTTTCGGTTTTTTTTTTCATTTGGGGGTTTTGGTTTTAATATTTATTTCAGTTTGGTTCATTTAAGGAACCAAATAAACACTAAAACAAAAAAAATAAAACAAAATACCGAAACAGGTCTCCCTGCTACCTCCCCCCCCCCCCGCACCTGCCAACACTGCCTCACATGAGCCTGGACCCCCTCTCTACTCCCTGACCCACAAGTGAGCTGGGGCCTCTCCAAGTCCCTCTGCGCCCGGTCCCCTACAAATAAGATGGGGCTCCCTTGCCCCCACTTACCCCTTCCACAAGGATTTTCAATGTAGAAAGGGGCAGGAGCGATCCCCAGTTGCTCCTGCCCTGCCAGGTCTGATGCAGAATGGCACTGGCTAACCCCGAGGTTGGGGTCAGTGTTTTATGGCCATATAGCATTTGGCTATAAAACAAAATAGCACCAGGAGCTGGCAAGGCAGGAACAACTGGGGATGGCTCCTGACCCTTTCTAATCTGAAGACCCCACGGAAGGGGTAAGTGGGTATCAAGGAGGCCCTGTTTAAGCTCCGGAGGTTGTGATGGGCAGGGGAAGTTCCTCCCCATTTTTGGGTATAAAGAAGCAAAAGTGTCTGAAAACTTTCAGATGTTTTCAGCTAAGGTCAAATTTCGGGTTTGTTCAATTTGGAACAAACCAAAAACTGACAACTGCGTATCCCTAGAAAAATTTGAGTAGTCCTGGGGCAAACACAAAGAAATCTTAGCAGCAGGATAAAGAAGGAAGAAGATGGAAGTGTGGAGTTTGTGGCAGCACAGTACCAGGTGGACCGATATCTTCTATGTTTCCGAGTTTAGAAAAATACAAAAATCACAGCCTGTTCTGATAAGCGATTGCAGAGTTTATTTACAGTTGCATCCTTAACAAAACAATGCACAATGGTCCTCCTTTAAATAGAATCTGTTCTAAGAGAGACAGGTCATCCACTGCAGTAAGAAGAAAATTCTCGTTAAGTGCCAATGCTCTGAGCTGTAGTAGAGCTTATGTTACGCATGTCGGTTGTAGACGGCTGCAACCTCTCATGCTCACCTCCTTTTTCCCCGCTCCATCAAGTCTGGGAAGAATGGCGGTCTCTGCTAATCCCCCCCCCCCCCCCCCAACCTCTCCGGCGTTCCCGGGACAGCGTAGGTGCTGCCGACCGCCATCTTGGACCCGGAATTACCTAGGCGCACGCACAAGGGCCTCTTTTGAACACGTCATGACGGGAACCTCGGGGGCGTCCCCTCTCGATGACGTCAACCTGCTAGTGTATTTAATCTGACCAGCCTTTGCCTTCTTGGAGTTAGCAAGGAGTTCCATCTTGCTGAATTCATCTCATTCAAGGACTTCCTGTTCCTGATTTTGGTCTTGGCATCTAGCGCTCTGAGTACCTGCTCCTCGGGGGCTCCCCTGCATTCCCGGCTATCCGCTCCTCGGAGGGCCTACCTGCCTGACTGCTACTAGACCTTCTTCTCAGGTCTCTCTCTCTCTCCAGGAACCATCTATTGTGAGTACCTCTACTGACTTCTACTATACGAACTGTACTAAGGACTTCGCGCGGTGTACCCCGAGCCTCGGGCCACTACCGCCTTCCTTCAGTAGAAGCCATTCAGCTTTCCTGCACTACAGAATATCAACACACCAACTACGGGAGTCACTTCCGTGTTCCGGCATCTCTACCAGTTCTTCAACATCTACTGTAAAGACATCCTCGGCATACCCCGCTCTGCGGGCCACTACCGGATCTGTATTCCTGAGGTGCCTACACTTGTCAGAGGGGATCCCCGGCATACCCGCGGGTCACTACTGGATCCCCGGCATACCCGCGGGTCACTACTGGATCTTCTCATCTGTGGCCTCACTCTGGGTATTCCCCATTGCTCAGGACTTTACTACTACATCTCCAATTCTGTGGACATTACGTTTTCCTTCTTTCATAATAAAGTCTCTACTTCTAGCTGTGTCCCACGCCACTGAGACTACGCCTGCTGACGGTGAAGCTCACAGGGCTCCTCCCTGTGGGCGGAGACACCTCTCATCTCAGCCCAGGGTTCACATTCTTACAAAAACATAACAGCTTGAAGCCAGCTATGACACATGAGTGGAAGGAAAGTGAGAGGCTGAAGCCAAATAAAATAACTTTAGATTAAGTCTTCCTGCTTCACAATTAGCCCTGAGTCAGAAAATATTGTAGGGTAGATTAAGGCTGAGGGTGTTAAAGAGAGCTGGTTGAGTGCAAATGTCCTGGCATGGCTTAATGGGATTGGGGAAGAGGGGAAACGTTACTACTGCTTTTTATTTCCTCAGCGCTCCTAAACATATGTATTACATGTAATGGTTTGTATTACACCAGCGCTTAGTAAATACATAATAAATGGGAATGTGCACATTCCAGTGCAGTCAATGCAATATCCTTTCACGGTTCTATACACCATGTGCAAGAGAGCTCTACTGAGGCCCTACTAAAGGAGCATGCCAATTAAGTAAGCGGGGAGAAGGAGGAGTTAGATTTGGATGGAAGTAGCTCTCCTATGCGGGAGAATTTAATGGTGGAGTCCTTCCCTATAAAAACCCAAGGACCTTGTTGTAGGTATGGATTTTGAGTTGCCCTTTCTGAAGGTATCCTGCTTTCATGCTTGCTCCTTGCCCTTTTAGAGAATCCAACTTTTAACCCCTTTGGTTGGAGGAAGACATTCTCCCCACCCTTCTTTCCTCATTCTGGGTTACGTTTGGAAACTAGTTTTATTTTTCCCATTCATCTGAAGTCTTTTTAGAGGTTAGTGAAGGAATGAGTCCTCATTCAATCCTGGGAGGAGGAGAATTTGGACTTCAGAGAAGACCATTTGCACCCATCCGGTGTTAACTACTATACTATCACCTGGACACTAAAGAGAGGTGTGGAGAGGTACCCTTCAGGTATCAAGAAGGACAGTGAGAAGATTGGACTGGGAAATAAGGAGTTCATTCTATTCATCTGGACAAAGGTATGTCTCATGGGACTTTAAAATGGATAATCTGAATTGGATTATAGATAAATCTGAATCCTAACATTGGAAGGAACATAAGAACATGCCATACTGGGTCAGACCAAGGGTCCATCAAGCCCAGCATCCTATTTCCAACAGTGGCCAAACCAGACCATAAAAACCTGGCAAGTACCCAAAAACTAAGTCTATTTCATGCTACTGTTGCTAGTAATAGCAGTGGCTATTTTCTAAGTCAACTTAATTAATAGCAGGTAATGGACTTCTCCTCCAAGAACTTATCCAATCCTTTTTTTAAACACAGCTACACTAACTGCACTAACCACATCCTCTGGCAACAAATTCCAGAGTTTAATTGTGCGTTGAGTGAAAAAGAACTTTCTCCGATTAGTTTTAAATGTGCTACTTGCTAACTTCATGGAGTGCCCTATAGTCTTTCTATTATCCGAAAGAGTAAATAACTGATTCTCATTAACCCATTCTAGACCTCTCATGATTTTAAATACCTCTATCATATCCCCCCTCAGCCTTCTCTTCTCCAAGCTAAAAAGTCCTAACCTCTTTAGTATTTCTTCATAGGGGAGCTGTTCCATTCCCTTTATCATTTTGGTCACCCTTCTCTGTACCTTCTCCATTGCAACTATATCTTTTTTGAGATGCAGCGACCAGAATTTTACACAGTATACAAGGTGTGGTCTCACCATGGAGCCATACAGAGGCATTATGACATTTTCCGTTTTATTAACCATTCCCTTCCTAATAATTCCCAACATTCTGTTTGCTTTCTTGATTGCCGCAGCACACTGAACCAATGATTTCAATGTGTTATCCACTATGATGCCTAGATATCTTTCTTGGGTGGTACCTCCTAATATGGAACCTAACATTGTGTAACTATAGCATGGGTTATTTTTCCTTATATGCATCATCTTGCACTTATCCACATTAAATTTCATCTGCCATTTGGATGCCCAATTTTCCAGTCTCAGAAGGTCTTCCTGCAATTTATCACAATCTGCTTGTGATTTTACTACTCTGAACAATTTTGTATCATCTGCAAATTTGATTACCTCACTCGTCGTATTTCTTTCCAAATCATTTATAAATATATTGAAAAGTAATGGTCCCAATACAGATCCCCGAGGCACTTCACTGCCCTCTCCCTTCCACTGAGAAAATTGTCCATTTAATCCTACTTTATATTTCCTGTCTTTTAGCCAGTTTGTAATCCACGAAAGGACATCGCCACCTATCCCATGACTTTTTGCTTTTCCTAGAAACCTCTCATGAGGAACTTTGTGAAACGCCTTCTGAAAATCCAAATATACTACATCTACCGGTTCACCTTTATCTACATGTTTAACTCCTTCAAAAAAGTGAAGCAGATTTGTGAGGCAAGACTTGCCTTGGGTAAAGCCATGCTGACTTTGTTCCATTAAACCATATCTTTTTATATGTTCTGTGATTTTGATATTTAGAACACTTTCCACTATTTTTTCTGGCACTGAAGTCCGGATAACTGGTCTGTAATTTCCCGGATTGCCCCAGAGCCCTTTTTAAATATTGGGGTTACATTAGCCATCCTCCAGTCTTCAGGTACAATGGATTATTTTAATGATAGGTTACAAATTTTTACTAATAAGTCTGAAATTTCATTTTTTAGTTCCTTCAGAACCCTGGGGTGTATACCATCCGGTCCAGGTGATTTACTACTCTTCAGTTTGTCAGTCAGGCCTACCATATCTTCTAGGTTCACCGTGATTTGGTTCAGTCCATCTGAATCATTACACATGAATACCGACTCCGATATGGGTATCTCACCAACATCCTTTTCAGTAAACACCGAAGCAAAAAAATAATTTAATCTTTCCTTGATTGTCTTATCTTCTCTAATTGCCCCTTTAGCCCCTCGATCATCTAACGGTCCAACTGACTCCCTCACAGGTTTTCTGCTTTGGATATATTTTAAAAAGTTTTTACTGTGAGTTTTTGCCTCTATGGCCAACTTCTTTTCAAATTCTCTCTTAGCCTGTCTTATCAATGTCTTACATTTAACTTGCCAACGCTTATGCATTATCCTATTTTCTTCAGTTGGATCATTCTTACAATTTTTGAATGAAGATCTTTTGGCTAAAATAGCTTCTTTCACCTCCCCTTTTAACCATGCCGGTAATCGTTTTGCCTTCTTTCCACCTTTCTTAATGTGTGGAATACATATGGACTGTGCCTCTAGGATTGTATTTTTAAACAATGTCCATGCCTGTTGAACACTTTTAACCTTTGCAGCTGCACCTTTCAGTTTTTTTCTATTTTTCTCATTTTATCAAAGTTTCCCTTTTGAAAGTTTAGCACAAGAGCTGTGGATTTGCTTATTGTCCCCCTTCCAGTCATTAATTCAAATTTGATCATATTATGATCACTATTGTCAAGCGGCTCCACTACCGTTACCTCTCTTGCCAAATCCTGTGCTCCACTGAGAATTAGATCTAAAATTGCTCACTCTCTTGTCGGTTCCTGAACCAATTGCTCCATAAAGCTGTCATTTATTCCATCCAGGAACTTTATATCTCTAGCATGTTCTGATGATACATTTACCCAGTCAATATTGGGGTAATTGAAGTCTTCCATTATTACCGCACTACCAATTTGGTTAGCTTCCCTAATTTCTCTTAGTATTTCACTGTCAGTCTCGCCATCTTGACCAGGTGGATGGTAGTATACTCCTATCACTATAGTCTTCCCCAACACACAAGGGATTTCTACCCATAAAGATTCAATTGTGCATTTAGTCTCATGCAGGATGTTTATCCTGTTGGACTCTATGCCATCCCGGACATAAAGCGCCACACCGCCTCCCGGGTGCTCCCCTCTGTCATTGCGATATAATTTGTATCCCGGTATAGCACTGTCCCATTGGTTATCCTCCTTCCACCATGTCTCTGAGATGCCAATTAAGTCTATGTCATCATTCACTGCTATACATTCTAATTACTTCTTAAACATCTGGCATTAGCATACAAACATTTCAAAGTTTGATTTTTGTTGTATTTTCATTCTGCTTTTTAATTGATAGGGATGTTTGAGTTTAGCTCAGGTGAGTTTTTAGTTACAGGCACTTGGACTACTTTTCTTATTATTGGAACCTCACTGTTGGGATGCCCTAATTCTAATGCATCATTAGTATCCTTTGAAGATACCTCCCTCCGAACCATGCGCTGCTGAGCGACTGTCGGCTTTCCCCTTTGTTCTAGTTTAAAAGCTGCTCTATCTCCTTTTTTTTTTTTTTTTCCATTTAAAGTTTTTTATTTAAACTGTCACAATATCAGAATCACAAGGCAACATGCATTATAACAGGGATATAACAGAGCAGTGAAAGCAGTGTATACAGCTCTACAAAAGGAAAGGTATATCCAAGCGCAACACATAATACCAAAACACGCCCTGTGATATAGAACATAAATCCTCCATTTATTATTTTTCTCCCCCCCTTTCCCCCCTCCCCCCATCTCCATACATACTGCCACAAAGAAAATTGGGTCAAATAAATGAAACTAAGAACAACCACCATAGCCTCCCCAAATAACATGGATCACCCTATACTTGAAGTGGTGCAGTGGAACAGGACGGGTCAGTAGCCTGGGTGAGTTTCCAACTGGTATATGGTTGCCATATCTTGTCAAATTTAAATGTACATTTGTGCTTGAAAGCTGTTATCTTAGACAATAAATAAATCTTGTCCACTTTCTGTTGTATGAGTGCTTTTGTGGGTACCCTGGGTTCCTTTCTCTCTATCTCCTTTTTAAAGGTTAGCGCCAGCAGTCTGGTTCCACCCTGGTTAAGGTGGAGCCCATCCCTTCGGAAGAGACTCCCCCTTCCCCAAAAGGTTCCCCAGTTCCTTACAAAACTGAATCCCTCTTCCTTGCAACATCATCTCATCCACTCATTGAGACTCTGGAGTTCTACCTGCTTCTGGGGACCTGCTCATGGAACAGGGAGCATTTGAGAGAATGCTACCCTGGAAGTTCTGGATTTAAGCTTCTAAATTACCTTTTCTAGCACCTAGACAGATGGATTCAGGACCAATGGGTTATGAACCTCTACCAGCAGATGGAGATGGAGCAAAGCTGACGTCACAGTATATATACTCCTGCAGTGACACCAGCCTGCCAGTATTCTCCGTCTCCAGCAGATGATAGATGTGCATCTCCCTTGTTTTGAAGCGAGTTAGAGAAACTGGCCAGAAAATGGGGCGAATCACCGGTTCCTCAGTTGCCAGAGGAAAAGAAGCAGATGCCACGCTCCTTTAGCATGAGGGATAATGCTAGGGGATCCAAGCATTTTCAACCCTATAGAGGAGCAGCCTTTCAGAGGACTCGGCCTTTCGGTAGATCTCAGTCCTTTTGTCCCAGACAGCTCAGATGGGGCGCGGGCTTGGGTTGTGGAACGTCCCGAGCCTCCCAATGAAAGTGTGCTGATCCATCCCTGGGAACAGGAGTTAGGGGGACATCTATCTCCTTTTTTTTTTTTTTTTTATCAGAGGTGGGTCGAAATCACAATGAATCAGCGAGTCCTGGAAGGATATGCGCTGGAGTTTTGCAGTGCTCCTAGGGACGTGTTAATGGTGTCTCCCTGCCACTCCCCACAGAAAAAGCAGGCAGTGGAGTGTACACACTGTCAAGGCTCCTCAATCTGAGGGCTGTGACTCCAGGTGCCCACATCTCAAGAAAATACAGGTCGATATTCCATTATGCCCAAAAAGGAGGGCTTCTTTTGTCCCATCCTGGATTTCAAAGGGGTCAACTGTCATTTGTGTGTGACTCGTTTTTACTTGGAAACATTGCACTCAGTGATAATGGATGTGCAGTCGGGGGAATTTGTGAACTCCTTGGATCAGGCCGAGGCATATCTATATATTCCCATCAGATTAGAGTACTAACATTTTCTGCAATTCACAGAGGGGCGGATTTTCAGAGCCCTGCTCGCGTAAATCCGCCCAAAACCGGGCGGATTTACGCGAGCAGGGCCCTGCGCGCCGGGAAGCCTATTTTACATAGGCCTCCCGGCGCGCGCAGAGCCCCGGGACTCGCGTAAGTCCCGGGGTTCTCCGAGGGGGGCGTGCCGGGGGGGCGGGCCCGGTCGTCGCGGCGTTTCGGGGGCGTGTCGGCGTTTTGGGGGCGGGTACGGGGGCATGGCTACGGCCCGGGGCGGTCCGGGGGCGTGGCCACGCCCTCCGTACCCGCCCCCAGGTCGCGGCCCGGCGCGCAGGAGGCCCGCTCGCGCGCGGGGATTTACTTCTCCCTCCGGGAGGCGTAAATCCCCGGAGAAAGGTAAGGGGGGGGTGTAGACAGGGCCGGGGGGGTGGGTTAGGTAGAGGAAGGGAGGGGAAGGTGAGGGGAGGGCGTTAGAGGATTCCCTCCAAGGCCGCTCCGATTTCGGAGCGGCCTTGGAGGGAACGGGGGTAGGCTGCGCGGCTTGGCGCGCGCCGGCTATACAAAATCGATAGCCTTGCGCGCGCCGATCCAGGTTTTTAGCAGATACGCGCGGCTCCGCGCGTATCTACTAAAATCCAGCGTACTTTTGTTTGCACCTGGAGCGCAAACAAAAGTAGGCTATTCGCGCGCCTTTTAAAATCCGCCCCAGTGTTGGGACGCCATTATCAGTTTCGGGCACTGCCTTTTGGTCTGGCCACGCACCCAGAACTTTTTCTAAGGTTATGGTGGTGGTGGCAACAGAGTTCAGGAGGGATGGGTTCCTGGTCCACCCGTATTTGGACGACTGGCTAATTCTGGAAGAGAGAAACCAGGTGACCTCAAGGTAATCTCCCTGCTGCAAGAGCTCAGTTGGGTGTTGAACCTAGCAAAGAGCAGTCTTCGACCATCTCAGTTGTTGGAGTATCTCAGTGTTCGGTTCGACATGAAGCAGGGCAGGGTTTTCCTGCTTGAAGCTAACATTCAGAAGTTGATGGTGCAGGTGCGTTTGTTGATGAACACTATACGCCAGACAGTGTGGTCCTACCTCCAGGTGGGCTGTCTCATTGGAGCCCACAGTCTCAGGACTATTTGATTTGGCTCCACCTGCCGATGGAGATCTGCTTTCATCTATGGTGATGTTTACAAGTGGATCATCTAAGAAAGGGAGTTTCCCTAAAAGCACCGGATTGGTTAGTAATCACAACAGTTGCCAGCCTCCAGGACTGGGGAACTCACTGTCAGGAACTGACAGTGCAAGGATACTGAAGTGCAGAGGAGTCTCTCTGGATCATCAATTGACTGGAAGCCTGGGCGGTCCGGTTGGCATGTTTGCAGTTCAGTGGCAGGTTGCAGGGTTGAGCTGTCCGGGTAATGTCGGACAACACAACAACGATGGTTAACATCAATTGGCAAGGAGGAACCAAGAGCCAGCAAATTTTGCAGGAGATAGACCAACTTATGGAATGGGTGGAAATGCACCTTCAGGAGATCTTGGCCTTGCACATTGCTGGAAAAGACAATGTAAGAGTAGACTTTTTCAGCAGGGAGAGTCTAGACCCGGGAGAATGTTGTCAGACCAGGCTTTTCAGTTGATTGTGGATCGCTGGAGCCTTCCATTTCTAGACCTGCTGGCGACTTCTTGTAATGCGAAGGTTCCTCGATTCTTCAGTCGCAGGAGAGATCCGAAGTCCTTGGGTATCGATGCTCTTGAGCAGGAATGGCCAGAGGACAAGATTCTGTATGCCTTTCCCTATGTTAGGCAGAATGATTTGGAGGATCAAGGGTCACAGAGGGCTGGTGCTTTTGGTGGCACCAGATTGGCCCCGGAGACCATGGTATGCAGAGTTGTGTCAGCTCCTGATGGAGTCCCTCCTCCGGTGTTCGGCACACAGGAATATGTTGGAGCAGGGACCTGTGCTTCACGAAGATCTGATTCGATTTTGTCTTTCGATACGGCCCTTGAGAAGGTTCACTTGCTGAAGCGTGGTTATTCTACAGCAAGAAAGTCCTAGCAGCAGGGTCATGTCCCATCTGAGTCAGCCACTTAAAGGTGCAGGGTCTGGAGGTACTGGCATCACTGCCAGTCCATGAGCCCCTGCGCCTTTAAGGAGACTAACTTGAATGGGAAACACCACTGCCCTTGAGCTAGACATGTAAAGTTTGATGCCATCAAAGCCTTTGTTTATTTTTGGCAGGTAATTATATATCCCTTCCCCTCCCCCCATGCCCTTTCAAAGTCCAAGAATGCCTGGGCTGGGTGGAAGCCTATTTAGTTAATTGCTCTTCCTGGGCCTGAGAGATTAACACTTGTATAAAGTTGTTTCTTGAACCACAGAGACAGAGAGTGTGTGAGAGAGCGTAGAGACAAGCCACGGAAACAGTGAAGAGACCTGAGATACAGAGCATTGCCAGAAATGAAAAGGGTTTTGTAGCCACTGCCGTGAAGACTCACATAAGATGGAGTAAGGGATGGGGGCAGCAGGGGTGGTTCTATAATGAGGCAGGGTGAGGCGGCTGCTTCAGGCGGCAGAAGTTTGAGGCGGCAAAAAAAAAATGCCCCTCTCAGAACACTGTGGCTTCCCCCTCACCTTGTCTGCCCCTGCTGTGGCAGCCGACCCAGGCCGGAGGCAACAGAAAATAGGAAGGTCGCTGCCACAGGCTGCTGCCGCCGGAGGCCAGGCCGGCGGCATGAAGGAAGAACGCCGCCGCTGCAGGAGGCTAGGCTGGCAGCGAGGAGAAGGGACGCCGCCGGAGGCGTGAAGGGACGCTGACGCCGCCAGAGGCCAGGCCGGCGCACCGGCGGCAGGTGAAGGGAGGAGGGGCAGGGCGGAGCAAGAGGAAGCAGAGCAAGAGAGGGCGGGGCGCCCTCTTATCCCTCGCCTCAGGCGGCAGATTGCCTTGAGCCGCCCCTGGGGGGCAGGGGGCAGTGGGGGTGTTGGCCACAGGGTCCATCCATGTTAACCTTGAGCCCCTGGGACACACTAATGCAATGACCATTGGTAAATGAGAAGGATTAAACTTCCTGCTTTAAAAAAGAAAATGCCCAAAAGAGTTTCCTTGTGGAACTCCTAAGGTGCGATATGTACAGGCAACAGGTCAAGGTGCACTTAAATGTGCTTTTTAATCAGGTCGGTGGTGCCTAAAACAACGTTACTTTTCGGCCACATTTTCCTGTTCTCCGACCGCATCTCTTGGTCTCTGATGATGGTCTGTCTCTCCATACAAAGGATTCCCCTCCTGCTAGGGGAGAATAACGTGTTCAGTGCTTGGATCACCCAGCAGGTTCTTCCAGCTAATGAGTGGCAAATGCACGGGTGCTGGTACAGAGAGAGGCAGCGCCTCTGCATTCGCTCGCGTAGCCTTCACACCAGACCCTGGAAAGCGTAGGCCTCAAACACCCTTATCCGCAGGTTCCTCCAACAGCGAACGCTTAATTAAGATTAACAACTTTCATTTTCTCTCGAAGTTGTGCGTTCTGTGCTGCTGGGGGAAAAAAAAAAACTAAAAAAGAAAAGCAATGTCTGCTGTTTGTTAATAAAATAATTTTATTATTTTTAAAGCGTCGCCTGGGGACGCCGGTGTCACAGGCCTGCTGCACCGCTGACTCTAGGGAAGGATTTTGTATTTCTAATTGTTTCATTCTCCACTGCCTCTCTGCAAACTCTCTCTCTTCCCTCCTCCCACATCTCCTCCTTTGCTGCCAATTTAAACCAGTAAAGCTGTAAATGCAATCCTGTGGTTCAGTAAGGAAGGGAGAGGGGTTCCAGTTCCCTGTGCAGAGATATTACCATAAGGTTTCACCACCATACACAAAGTCGCCGCGGGCGCCATTTTCAGCCGCTCCACAATGGGACAAAGCCCGCGGGATACTTTTCACCCACAGAACTGAGCCAATTTTCAAAGATAAAAGCAGGCGCACAGTTTCGCTTTGAAAGTGGTACATGTGGACATCTGCACCAGCTTTTTTTTGTGTGTGTGTGCACAGGTAGGTTCTCTTTGGAAAATGACATGCGGAGGCTTGAAACCACAGAGGTCGGCACTCAGCCACGGGCTGCCCAGGGAAGCTACCCGGGGACATGTATTCGGTGGAGCGGCCGCACCGCTCAGTGTCCCAGGAAAAACCCAAAGCTTTAGGAGTAAGATTTATCTGGAGAACTTTGGGACTGCCGCTCAGCATGGCTAAGGTTATCCGCATAACTTCAAAAAACCGAGTTATCCGGACGGCCTGGAATCCCATGGACTCCTTCACCCCTGACCCTTTATCCGGATAACTGTTTTCTCAGTAATGTCTTACCCAGGTACAAGTTATCCAGATAGATGGGAATTTTAAATCTGGGGATTTGTCTGGGTAACCAGATAAATGCCTCTGACTGTGGACCTCACGAGTTACACACATTATTTTCCCATTCTTCTAGAACATGTGCCCCTGCAAACGTCTCCCCTAGATGTGGCTAAAACTAGAACTCGCTTTGTGAAACAGCAGTGCATTCTTTTAGCAGTACGGGTGGGGCAGACAGGTGTGAGACCGCCAGTTACCCCAAGCAAATCGCTATTTGGCTGCAGAAATAGCTTTCAGAATTGTCCTCTGTGAGGTAAGAACCGAGATAATGCTGAAATTGTCTCTATTGTTTCTTCTCTGCTCTTGTAATGATTTGTCTTTTACAACCTCCTCCATTACTTGGGCAGGACAGGTACAATAAAGTTTCCCCGAATCATAATTTGAGACTATGATTTTCCTAGGGTCGGAAAGCACCACGGGCAGTCCTCGCATTCTCTATCGCCCACAGCTTTGTGACTTAAACTCCCATGCATGAAGGACCAGTCCACATCTCTTCCTCAGTAATTCAAAACAGGGCCTGGATAACTCTTTCTGGGCAGGTATAGGTAAAGGCTGCTTACAATACAACAGTTTCCTCCAGTCTGCTCCATTATGCACATGACAGGGCAATCCTACTGGGAGCTCATGTAAGATACCATAGCAGCCTTTGAAGAAAGGGTTCCCGGTTTGACCTCAGAATGGATTAAGCAACCCTGCTCTGGCACTGTTCGCAAACTAACAGCTGCGATTCCCCTGTGAACCGTCAGGAGGAGGACGGGCAGCTTGATCCAACTCTGTTGATCACAGACCTTATAAATAATGCTGGTTGATATTGCTGGAAAATCAACAGGGCCCATCTGATTTACACATCCCACAATCAGCTGCTCCTTCTGGTGAGCAATGCAGGTCTGCACAGGCCTGCCAGGAGCGACGTGTGGAAGTGCTGTACCTGCCGAGCCAAGGCTGAGAAGGAGCAGGGGGGAAACGTGGCTCCTCCTGAAATGCTTCGCGACCCTGCTCACGGAGAACGGAGAGGCCGGCCAGGAGAAGAGAAGGAAGATAAAAACATAAAAGAAATGTTGATCTCTATAAATGTCTCCCCTATTTCTTATAAGCAGGACGATACTCCGACGGAGCGCACTGTTAACCTGCTCTTGGACGCGCGTTTTCCCTTACCCCTTATTCAGTAAGGGTAGGAAAAAGCGCGTCCAACCCGCCGAACCTAATAGCGCCCTCAACATGCAAATGCATGTTGATGGCCCTATTAGGTATGTGCGCGGGATACAGAAGGTAAAATGTGCAGCCAAGCCGCACATTTTACTTTCAGAAATTAGCGTCGACCCAAAGGTCAGTGCTAATTTCTTCCGGCACCGGGAAAGTGCACAGAAAAGCAGTAAAAACTGCTTTTCTGTGCACCCTCCGACTTAATATCATAGCGATATTAAGTCGGAGGTCCCGAAGAGTAAAAAAAGTTTAAAAAAAAAAAAAAATTTGAATTCGGCTTGCGGCTGTCGGGCCGAAAACTGGACGCTCAATTTTTCCGGCATCCGGTTTCCAAGCCCGTGGCTGTCAGCGGGCTCGAGAACCGACGCCAGCAAAATTGAGCGTCGGCTATCAAACCTGCTGACAGCCGCCGCTCCTGTCAAAAAGGAGGCGCTAGGGACGCGCTAGTGTCCCTAGCGCCTCCTTTTGCCCAGATCTACCGCCAGACCTAATTTAAATACTGCATCGCGTGCACCGGCGCGCGCGCCGGGAAAGCAGGCGTTCGCCCGCTCTCCCACAGACTTTACTGTATCAGCCTGAAGGTGGGCTAATAGAGGGGATGCTAATTGTTTTTCATAACTTATTTTTTTTCCTGTTTAAATTCAATTTTCTTCTCCCCTACTATTGTGAATGCCATAATTCTGAACAGTATGTTCTGTAAAAATGTTTGAAAATTCAATAAATAGATAATAAAAAAAAAAAAAGAAGTGTTGATCTTAATTTTATTTTTATTGAATTTTCAAAGTATACAGCAAGAATATCTTGTTACAGGAAAAGGACTTCATGATGAAACCGTAAGAAACCCCCCCCCCCCCACACACACACACGCGAGCAAATCCAAATATAACATGAGTGCTTAAACTCCAAAAACATAAAGAGGAGAAGCAAAGAGTTCTGGGCTTGAACAATAAAGTTAAAAGGAAATTGAATAAAAAGGAGGAAGCAGCATTACCTTGAAAAAAATCAGGAGAACAAAGTCAGTTAGGGTCCTTGAGGAGACTTCTTGAAGTCTAAGAAAAAACACAATTGAGAAGACTCAAAGGAAATATATTTAAGACTGTTCAACTGCAAAACACCTTTACAAGGAAATCGAATTATGAAGGACATTCTGAGGGCCAAAGCCTTTGAACGCATAGCAAGAAACTTTTTCCTAGGAGCCTGAGAAGCCCTAGAAAGATCAGGGAAAAGCCAAACCTTTTGACCAGAAAATAAAACTGCTCTGTTCCTAAAGGAAAGCTTCATTATAGAATCTCTGTCATGAGAGAAGGCAAAAGTAATCATAAGCGTTCCTCTAGATAACTCTTCCGCATCAGTGGGTCTTTCCAAAACACCTGCAAGGTTTTGAGTAGTTGCTTGACCATCTACTTCAGGCCCTTCTTCCACAGAAAATGGTAGGAAAAAGGCTTTAGAGATAGGAGGAAGTGCTTCTGAGGGTAGTTGCAAACTCTTCAAAAGATATTCCTGAAAAAAGGAAACTGGATTCAGACAACAAGCAAGAGGGCCCCAGCTTCTACGGTCCGGGGTACTGATACGCAGGCAAAAGGGGAAAAGCCCGGAACTGCTTCTACGGCCAAGTCCATAAGCAAAGCACGGCAAGCAGCACTGCCTGAATCTTTCAAGAAGGCTCATCACCCAGTAAAAATGGTGCTAGCTGCAGGTTTTATAAACTTCCATCATGTCCACTCTCAGCCACTCCTAGCTGAAGAGCCCTAACCTGTGTAGCCTCTCATCAGAGAGGAGCTCTTCCAGCCCTTCCTCTCTTCCCATTCTTCTCTGCACTTTTTATAATTGTACTATATATTTCTTTTTGAGATGGAACGACCAGAACTGCCCATAGTACTTTTGCACTTTCTATTTGTATTTATTAAAATGTATTAATTGCTTGTACCAAGGCCCTGAGCGATATACATTAAAACATACATAACGGCAAAAGGCTGGAAAAAGGCAAAACAATTAGTAAGGGAGCAAAGCGACTCTTATCTCTCTCCCCAACCCCCCCAAAAATAGAAAAAAAACATATGGGTCAGGGAGACTGACTCAGATTTCCTTTCCTTTAGTCCTAACTTCTGGAAACACAATTACAGTTAATGCAGTTGTAATTTTAAACAGTCAACCACTAAGGGGCGGGTGACCCAAAGTGCAGAGTATGTCCAGCACACCTTCTACTGATAAGGTATTGCATAGCATACGCTGTCAAACTCATTAAATACAAAACATTAACATCATTACATAGTAGCTCCCCTAATTGAAGAACCATGAACATATAACATTAACTTCTTATATTTATTTATTTGAAGCTTTTTTATACCGACGTTCGAAGAACATAACATCGGTTTACATGTAACAGGTAGAAAAATACATTATAACATTTTAAACATAAACAAGGAACAGGAAGTATAATGAACATGGATAATACATGAGGAGAAGATCATCTCAAGATATTTCACCCGTACCAGTGACTGCTCTCCTAGCTGGAGAACCAATGAAGGAACGGTCGTCACCACTCTCCAGTCTGGGAACACCTACACCTGGGCCCCTTCTGCAAGGCCAACACCTACCCATGTGGGGACAATGCAGGTGGGGAGGCATACTATACTGGTCCTACCAGCAAGTTCGTCCATATCATGCCCGCTTGCAGGGAACACACTGGACACACACGGGCCCCTTCCAACAGATATCCCAATCATGGGAACACTACTAGTCAGGAGGTAGCTATTCCACCAGCAGAGACTCCCCTGCCAATATCGGCAGGGGACAACAACAAAAAATACACCATACACCACAAAACCACATTACATTTCCGTGGGTAAAATGCCCCATCAGACATGGTCTCTGGAGATCCCTGAGTTATGGAACAATGCCATGAGTTTTTGAAGCACTATAGGGATAAAAGGAACTGAACACAATCCCTCTCCACAACCCTAGAAAATAACAAAAATTTAAGGCACATTTCCAGAAATCAGAAAGAAACATGAGCTAGTGAAAATGTTACATTAATCTTCAAAAGAAGTGCAAAGATCACCAAATATTTATATTTTAGAGCATATTGCAGTTTTTATAGATTTTCATATTTCGTTAAACAAATGCCTAAGTCTGAAACCACAATAGTAATTATATTAACAATATTCCCACCCTGCACATAGGATTAAAAATCAATAATCATAGTTGAAGATAACATAAAAGCATCTTCATCCTATCTTCAATGGCCAGGTGGTATTTGCTTGAAGACCAGCAATTTACTTATTTATTTATTTTTAAAAACTGTATGCCACAATATAAGGTTCTAAGTGGTTTATATAAATGAGCACATACATAATTGCATACATCGATATGAACAAATGAATCATGTGTTAAAAGTAACACCTTAAAAGAAAACAATTATGGTTACAATTTGTTCTAGTAATGACTTATAAATTAAATGCATCCTTAAATAAATATGCTTTCAGGTTCTTTCAAAAGACCATAAAACTAGTTTCCTTGTGAGCTGAAACTGACAATCAGTTCCACCATGTTGGTCCCATAACTGAAAAAATTGTCTCTCTAATTTCTGCCACCCTAATTACTCAGAAGCTCGGGATGTCTAATAAGCATTGACCTGAGGACCTCTGTGTTCTGGTCGGTCAACAGAGTTTTAACAATGAATTAATACTGGCCGGGGCTTCACCATCACAGACTTTAAATTGGATTCATTGTTCACCAGGGAGCATTCACAGGGAAGACACATCAGGACAGGTGAAATATGGTCATATTTTGAGGTGCCAGTAAAAATTCTGGCGGATAAATTAACAAAAAAAACAAAACTTGACGAGCCTTCAATGTATATTTAGGCAATCCTAAATCGATAGAATGACAGTAATCTAGTTATATTACTGAGGTAGATTCTGTAAAATAAGGAAGAAAAAAACCCCACTCTCTCACCAAAGGCAACATATTTACAATATCTTCAGTAATTACAATTTCTTATCTGCAAACTCAGTTTAGCAGCAACAACGCAGCTCTGTCCACCCTCATATTAGGAATGGAAATACTCGTTACTCACTCATTCACTGGTGGCAGAGGGTTATAATATTCAGGTTGAGGTTTCTTGGCAATAGCTCAGTTGAGCAGTAAGCACTCAAACTGGAAATTGTCCACAAATCTATCCTGCTATTGGTGCTCCCTTCCAACTCGACTGGTGATGAACACACCAGAGGCTTCCCAATCCCCACATGGTCTCCAGCACTTAGCAATGACGACTCCATCCAGGTCAGACCGGTGCTCGCGTTTGCATCAAAATACATAGGGGTGCAACACTGTTGGGCTGCTGGCTGGGGTAGTTGAAAGGTGTGACATTCTGCATACTCAGCTGCCCCCTTCATGATGCAACCCATGACAGTCAATTGTAGTTGGCCATGTAGGTAGAAAAGGCGTACTTCCTCAACTACTGGGGTCACCAACACACATCTCATCAGCAGCGTCACATTTAGGTTTGAAGCAGCCCCCACTTAACAGGCTGCTAACTAGTTCTCCAGTCCAACACAGTTCGATCTTCCTCCAGGCGCAACAGTGGGCTGCCGTCTCCCACCTGGGATAGATCGTCCATCATGCTTCACTGATTTAAAGACTGGAAAAATCACAGCCTTCACGTTCTGGTGGTACTCCTCACTCTCACAGCTACAAGGGTCAGTGCCTGCATTTCCACTTGTACTCTGCTGCGATCTGATAGCTCCTGAATGGCTGGGTGGTAATGACACTTTGCTCATCTCCACAATCCTGTGTATTTCAGTCTTCTTCTTGTACGTTTGGCACGCTTTGGCTCTCCAACCCATCCCAAGGGGGGAAAGGCATCATCTTGGTGTGTCTTTGTGGCTTTAGGATAAAATTGCCAAAAACACACAAATAGTGCACAAAATATGGTTCTTCTTCATGTCATCCTCCACCAAATAGATACCTTTGGGTCCTTGCTCAGGTGCCATCTGTACCCTTTCTTCAGTTTGGAGCCAGAGCGTAGGGGCCACATAGTCTCCAGGGCCACTCTCACTTCCTCAGACCTCTCACTTTTCTCTCCATTCACCACACAGTTACCCACTGGGATGCCAGGGTTTCACTAGCGGGGAGAAGGACAAGCCTCAGGGGTCCTAAGTGCATGCTGGGTGGGAATCGGTACCCAGTCATTCAGATTCAGTCAGTCTCAGTAGTTGATATACTCACTCCTTGATGTATTGTCCAAGATGGACACTTGGACAGGTGTTCAAATAATACTTTTACTTTAACCTCAGAGCAAAAATCACAAACTACAAGTGGTACAAGTGGAGTGAAAATCCAAATGCTTTAAGACACTTTCTTCCCAACTCTGAGTTAATGTCCCATGCCCCTTCCTGGTGAGAGGAAAGATTGAAAATTCTCGTTGCCAAAAAACAGGCAAGAAGATTGTGACAAAAATGTCTTCACATCCAAGAATAAAGGAAACTTCTCCAGAATTAGTTACTTCTTGACAACTAGAATCCCCACTTTAGCTGAGTGACGGGCAAAGTAGCACCTTCTACCAATCCTCTCAGGCAAGGGGCATAAAAGCCCTCTTGAGCTGGGTGCAGGTCAAAAATCAACTCCCTGAAAAGGCAAAACTCTCTTCTCATCCCCTCTATCAGCTGGACTGTCCCTCTCCCAGGACTGTAAAGGCCACTGACCAAGTCCAGACCCTCTGGGACAGGCTGTAGGGGCTGAATTTGGGGAACCACCAAAATCACTCCTTTTCACCCTTCAGAACTCAAGAACAAAATCATACATTGCACATGATGAACCCGATTTATAAATAGGGAGCAAGGCCAATCCCAGCACCCTGGGATGAAAAAAAATCTTAGGGCTGGTCTTAAAAATACGATACCTTAGTCTTATAGCTGGAAAAAGGTAAAGCAACGAGTAAGGGAGCAAAGCAACACTTACATGAACATATAGTTAGGATTATTTTTGCCTATACACATCACTTTGCACTTGTTCACATAGAATTTAATCTGCCACTTAGATGCCCCATTCACCAGACTCGAAAAGTATTCTGTAATTCTTTACAGTCCGCCTGTGTTTTAATCCGAATAATTTTGTGTCTGCAATCTGATCACCTCAATCATTGCTTCCTTCCCACATTGTTAATTGATAAGTCAAACAACACTGGTCCCAGTTTAAATCCCTAGAGCACTCTACAATTCACCTCTTTCCATTGGAAGAAAACTGATAATTTATTTCCACTTTCTTTCCTATCTTTTAATGACTAAAACCATTCTACAATAAGATTTGCCTCCTATTCCATGACTTTTGAATTTCTTGAGGATTCTCTCATGAGGAATTTTATGAAATGCCTCCCAAAACTCCAGATACAACTTTATCGACCAGCTCACTCTTATGCACAAGCTTATTTATACCATCAAAGAATTCTAGTAGATTAGCAAGGCAAGACGTCCCTTTGTCAAATCCATGCTGGCTCTTTCTAGAAAGCCAAGTTTATCATATGCCCAGCAATATGCTCTTAACCATAGTTTCCACCATCTAAACCTCCTGCACAGTGGCACGCAGTACTGCCACTCATTCCCTGTGTCAATCACACCTTTCCTTACATTAAACATAAATTGCGTTATACCAAGGACTGCCGTCAAGAGCCTGTCACTGATGACACTGCAGAAAAGCAGCCAGATCCCATGGTCGTCACTGGCCGTAACAATCCAGTGAAAGTCCACAACTCGCTGCCGAGCCCCTCTTGACTTGTTGCAGCAAATGCCAGTTTTTTTAATTCATTACAAACGTCTTGTCCTATTAGACACTCTGAAGTTCGTCTGCTGCAATGACAGAACTGTTCTTACAGGTGCTGTCAGGTTTCTGGCTGGCTGCCATCGGCTATTAGCCACCTGTATTTCTTACTAAGGTGCTGTGCTGCTGAGGATCATTGCTGCAGGCAGACAGGCTGAGGAAAGTGCTGGTGAAATAGATCTGTAAACCCACAGGACAGAAATCTGCAGCCTGCCTTTCCCTGCCGGCAGGTTTGCAACAGAGCGTTCTAAATTCCAAACATGGGAGCGCCGGATCCACGGGAGAGCAGGAGCCGGCTCCGGCCTGGCCCTCCATTAACCTAAGCTTCTTGCATGGTATTACTTTAAAGGGTGACTTTTAAAAGGCTTTGAACACTGCGCCGGGTAAATGGGCAGAGTTCAGAATATGATAAAGGCTCGGGAGGGAAGGGCAGAGAGAAGGAACAGAAATCAGAGGCCTGACAGATTAAAAGTGACTGAAATTTCAGACGGAGGGGGGAGGAGGGGGGGGGGAGAAGAAGGAAGGGAGAGAAGATATGGGGGTCAAAAGAAGAAAAGCTGTAAGGAACCAGAACTGAAGATTATCAGCTATCAACGGGGCCAGACCATAGCGGCTGACATTTAAAAGTGACGATGGTACTGACATACTAAGAAGCCTTTAACGCAGGGAAAAGGAAGAGTAAAGAAGGGAGGCATTGGAGGTCCATATTCAGCCGCTGTGCGGCTCGGTGAGTTAATCAGGTAAACTTATCTGCCTAACTTAGCCTGCATATTTTAAGTTGCTGTACACCTGGATAAATTAATCTGGCTAGCATTAGGGCAGGTGTAGATAGTTAGCCAGATAAATTATCCAGCTAACTCAACTCATCCTCGATAAGCTCTCAGAATGCCCCTAACTTATCCGGCAAAGTTTTAGCTTGAATAAGTTATCCAGCAAAGTTTAGCTAGTTAAGTGCCAGAATCTTCATTTAGCCAGATAACTTCTGACTTGTCTGGCTAAATGCCTTTGACTGAATATGGACCTCACAATCTCTGGATATGAGTTAGGGAAAAATAAAAAAAAATTCAGTGTTGTATTTTATAAAGTAGCTGAGGGACAGACTGGTTATGACTGTGGGTGTATAGTGTTAGGATTTCGCCTGTTATACAGCCTTATCCTACCTTCATGGTGCCTCCCCACCAGCAGAGGCCCTCAGTATGCCTCATCACTAGTCTCATCAAGCTCCTCCTCATTGCCCTGCCACGCCCAAGTCCCAGCTTGATATTAACCTGCCCCGCCATTCTAGCCCTGTCTTCTCATGGTGTCACTTCTGGCTCTGGGGCCTGACCCTTGTTCTGCCTTCCCTTGTGGCCTATGAGCCCTTCTGTCTTGCCTTGAGACCCTTGGGCCTGTCTTGCCTTGTTCCCTTGTTAGTTTTGTTCTGTCTGTTCCAGAGTCCTGTCTTTGCCTTGTCTCACCCTTATCTTGCCTAGTTCCAGCTCCTGATTAGCATCTAGTCTTGCCTTGCCCTGCCAGCCAACTCTGCCTGGTCCAGCCTGCCCTGCCTTGTCCAAGCCTCACCTGTGTGAACTCACCACTATGATGTACTGTCGCTGCAGAGACCTACTGGCCCCCAGAACCCAAGGGCTGAACCTGCGGGGGAGAGAGCAGGCTGGGCGAAAGACCGGACCTTATTGTGTCCCGAGGTCTGCCTTGCAGTGCAATGCCGCTCCCCAGGTGGGTTTCCCGGACTCCAGGACCCAAACATATAGGATATGGGGGGAATAATGATAGCAAGGGAGTAGGTTAATGGTTATTACTGTTGGTGTGGAAGACATAGGATGAAGAGTGATAGCAAGGGCAGGCTAATGTTATTGCCTGTAGAAAGGATAGACATAGGGAAATAATTGTGGATATAGTCCACTACATGTACATCAAAGTGGGAGCAAGGAACAGGTGGGCTACTACAGGCCCCTTAGTTTAAGATAATGGTCAAAACCATGGAAACTATATTAAAGAAAAGGATAATGCAGCACCTTGAAACAGGGCACCAAGCCATGTGGTTCACAAAGGGAAGATCCTTCAGACAAAGGGAGGTGCAATAGACATTGCCAGTCTGGACTAAATGAAGGCTTTTGCCACTGTTCGGCACAGAAGACAGGTAAACAACCTCAACGGTGTGGGAGTAGGCCAGAATGTGTAAACTAAGAACATAAGAACATGCCATACTGGGTCAGACCAAGGGTCCATCATGCCCAGCATCCTGTTTCCAACAGTGGACAATCCAGGCCATAAGAACCTGGCAAGTACCCAAAAACTGGTTGAGGAACTGGTTGAGCGGCAAAACACAGACAGTGGCAGTAAAGGAAGCCCATTCTGGTGAAGGGAAAATGAGCCATGGAGTGGTCCAGGGCTCGCTACTGGGACCAATTCTTTTCAGTATTGTCATTAACAACATTGCTGAGAAACATCAGGGAAAACACACTTTGTCCGTGGATGATACAAACGCCGTAACACACAGGCAAGGGTGAAAAAAATGAAAGGGAATAAAAAATTGGAAGACAGGTCAATAGATAAGAACATAAGAGCAGAGAGGAGGCTGGAAACTACAGGCCGGTTAGCCTCACTTCGGTGGTGGGAAAAGTGATGGAGACACTGCTGAAAGAAAGCATAGTGAACTATCTACAGACAGAAGAATTGCTGGACCAGAGGCAGCATGGATTCACCAGGGGAAGATCCTGTCAGACTAATCTGAATGACTTTTTCGACTGGGTGACTAGGGAATTGGATCAAGGAAGAGCGCTTGATGTCATCTACTTGGATTTCAGCAAGGCTTTTGATATGGTCCTGCACAGGAGGCTGGTGAATAAAATGAGAAGCATAGGAGTGAGTGCCAAGGTTGTGGCCTGGATCGTAAACTGGTTGAAGGACAGATGACAATGTGTGATGATAAATGGAACTTACTCTGAAGAGAGAGTGGTGTTAAGCAGAGTGCCGCAAGGATCGGTGTTGGGACCGGTCCTGTTCAATATTTTTGTGAGCGACATAGCGGACGAGTTAGAAGGTAAGGTTTGTCTGTTTGTGGATGGCACTAAGATCTGCAATAGAGTGGACCCACCGGAAGGAGTGGAGAGAATGAGACGGGATTTAAGAAAGCTGGAAGAGTGGTCGAAGATATGGCAACTGAGATTCAATTCCAAGAAGTGCAGAGTCATGCATATGGGGTGTGGAAATCCGAAAGAACTGTATTCGATGGGGGGTGAAGGGCTGATGTGCACGGAGCAGGAGAGAGACCTAGGGGTGATAGTGTCTAACGATCTGAAGTCGGCGAAACAATGTGACAAGGCGATAGCTAAAGCCAAAAGAATGATGGGCTGCATAGAGAGAGGAATATCGAGTAAGAAAAGGGAAGTGATTATTCCCTTATACAGGCCTTGGTGAGGCCTCACCTGGAGTACTGTGCTCAATTCTGGAGACCGTATCTCCGAAGGGATAGAGAAAGGATGGAGGCAGTCCAGAGAAGGGCGACCAAAAAGGTGGAGGGTCTTCATCAAATGACTTATGAGGAGAGATTGAAGAATCTAAATATGTACACCCTAGAGGAAAGGAGGAGCAGATGTGATATGATACAGAGTTTCAGATACTTGAAAGGCTTTAATGATCCAAAGATAACGACAAACCTTTTCCGTTGGAAAAAAAATCAGCAGAACCAGAGGTCACGATTTAAAACTCCAGGGAGGAAGACTCAGAACCAATATCAGGAAGTATTTCTTCTCAGAGAGGGTGGTGGGTGCCTGGAATGCCCTTCCAGAGGAAGTGGTGAAGACCAGAACTGTGAAGGACTTCAAAGGGGCATGGGATAAACACTGTGGATCCATAAAGTCTAGAGGACGTGCATGTTTATTGAATACCCTTATTCAATAAACATACACACGGTTAATGCGACTCCAACATTGCTCTAAGCTTCAACGGCAAGAGGTAATGTGGAAAAAAGGATTTGCATTCACAAAAAAAGCGGGGAGTAGCTTGCTTGTTACGGCAGTTACTACCCCAAACCAAATAAGCCTGATACTTCACTTTCAATGTATGCATAGCTCTCTGCTTCAATGGCAGGGGGAAATGAAGAAAAGTGGATCTATACAGAAAACAACCAACAAGGACTGAATTACATAGTCTGAGTAAACAAATAAGCATGGGTGTAGCTTGCTTATTACGGTGGTTACTACCCCTAACTAATTAAGCTAGATATTTCACTTTGATGCAGTTCCAACACTGCTCTCTACATTAATGGCAGGGGTGGAAGGGAAATAGAACCAAAAGGTTACTAAGGGCCAGGAGTAACAGATAAGTATGAGAAAAAAAAAAGTGCGAAAGCTTGCTGGACAGACTGGATGGGCCATTTGGTCTTCGTCTGCCGTCATTTCTATGTTTCTATATATAAGAAATGCCATGCTGGGTCAGACCAAGGGTCCATCAAGCCCAGCATCCTGTTTCCAACAATGGCCAATCCAGGTCACAAGTACCTGGCAAGTACCCAAAGATTAGATAAATCACAAGCTACTATTGCTTATTAATTACTGTCATACCATAGCAGTTTATGGATTAAGCCTCTAGGAACTTATCCAAACTTTTTTTAAACCCAGTTACACTAACTGCTGTAAATAAACATGTGGATAGAGGTGAACCGGTAGATGTAGTGTATTTTGGATTTTCAGAAAGCGTTTGACAAAGTCCCTCATGAGAGGCTTCTAAGGAAACTAAAAATTCATGGGAAAGGAGGCGATGTCCTTTCGTGGATTACAAACTGGCTAAAAGACAGGAAACAGAGAGTAGGATTAAATGGTCAATTAATGGTCAGTGGAAAAGGGTAAACAGTGGAGTGCCTGAGGGATCTGTACATGGACGGGTGCTTTCCCCCACCCAACTGCACACTCAGGAACGTTTCTTTGCAGTATGTGTAAAAGTGGGAGTGTGAAATCGCTTCTGCCTTTACTTTTATGCATACAACTCTCAGAGTACTTTTCAAAAAGGACGTTTTACACACGTATATGCTTTTGAAACGTATTCCCTTCGTGTTTCTTTATTATTAATTCTATAGGCATCCAGAGGATGAGGCCTATGCTTCCGAAATTCTGCAGAAGGAAACGCGCATTTAAAGAGCAGATTTGTATTTCTTGAGTACGTTTAGTTACGGAGAGAGGTGCTCCTAAGAGGCACAGAGAAGCCGAGTTGACATTGGAGATTTCAGCAAGGTGTCCAACATTAGGGATGTGCCCACAAAATATTTTCATTTCATTGGGTTTTCTCATTTTTTTTTCTTCTTTTGCTTTCAGTTTTTTAAGGTTTATTTCAGTCCTATTCATTTGCTGAACTGAAATAAACGTTTAACTGAAAAAAAACAAAAAACCCCCCAAAAAGGACTCCCCCCGGGTCCCTGCTTTTCCCTTCTATGGGAGTCCCCTAAACAGTAAGGAGCAGGAGCAAGCCCCTGCTGGGTCTGCTCCTACAACGGCATTGCCTGGTTTTGTGACCAGCGCCGTGAAGAATATATTTACTTATTTGAAAGGTTTAGATTCCGCCTATAGCGAATATAAAACAGCACGTGCAGGTCCCAAAGCCATGCAGTGTCACTACATGAGTGGATCCAGCAGGGCAGGAGCAGCTGGGGCTCACTCTTACCCCTTTCTATCCAGGACACCCCACAATAGGACCTCAGGGAGGGGGGCAGGGATTGGATGTGCTGGTAAATAGTGTGCGCTGTTTGCTAGCATGCACTATCTAATAAAAACATAAACATCAGAGTCGCTGTTAGAAATTTTTCAGACTCAGTTCACTTTCAGCTAATTCCATTTTGAATGAACCAAAAATCGACTCATTTGTTGCATTTTAGGTGAAATAAATGCATATCCCTAGCCAACATTTTAAACTTTTGGCGAAACCGTGAGCTCACAGAAACATTACACTCGAACCGCATAATATTAAATTACACATTGTCCTGAACCCTGAGAGTAACAAAGAATAATTAACCTAGCTTACACACTTGCCTGGTAGCACGGTGCAATCTTCTTGTAGATCCTGAAAGTAGAGAAACATCTTGAGGAAAAAAATACAAAAAGTTGAATGTATTTTGCGTAAAGTGTGACATTTTGAGTAAATTAAAATACACGTAGATGATTCTAAATATACAGTGTTAATTGCACATCTGTAAAGAAGGAAAGTTAGAAAAACTAGAGACACTACTTGAGAAGCCTGTAAAGAAAAGAAGAAACGAATCCCCCGCGATAGAAGGAAGGAAAGTGATTACAGACCTGCATGACAGATCTGGTGAGGGAGAATTTCCATAAGGAAGAGAGAGAGAAGATTTGTTAGTTTATTTTCATTTTTCAATGTTACTTTATAACATCGTGATTCATTTTAAATGCATTTATATATCTGATTTTATTGAATTCTTCTTGTCAGTTCAGTTTGAATAAAGATTAAATTTAATTTCACTTGTGATTTTTATTTTTAATTTAAAATTTTAAAAAATCTATCATAAATATTTTCTTTTAAATGTTACACATCAGCCTCGCTCCCTAGGGAAATGGAGAAAGGTGTTAGGTTTTCTTGTGCTTCCTCACAGAAAAGTGTTTTTTTTTTTTTGGTGGGGGGGGATTTATCTAAAGAGAAGCTCGGTAAATTGTAAAGAGGAATTGTCTAATTAAGGGAGACTCGATGGCAATAATTTGCCTTTCGGTGCTGGAATGTTCACCTTACGATCATCGCCTGCCATCGTGCTCTGTGTTTCTAAGGCTTGCGAGGCCTTCACCTCGGAGCATAACGTGGAACTTTCCAGAAATGGGAGTTTCCGTGGGAGAGTGTGCTGGTTAATGGTCCATCCTTTTCCCAAGGTGCACTGAGCACGCGAGGAGTCAGAGGAGAGTGGGCACAGGGTGCTGTTGATCGCCTGGCTCCTCCTCTGCTCTGGAAGGTCACTGTTGGGTTATCCTGCCTGCCAGGCTTCAGGGTTGGAGTGGGTTCCAGAAGGGACCCTGAGAGCGGGGCTGCGGAGGGGGCCACTGCCCCTGGGCCAAGGGACGAGGAGGTTCGGCCACAAGGCTTTTCTCACTGATCAAGCATGGAGCTGGATTTTTAAGTGTTCTGGATTCAGACCAGGTTTCCGAGGAAGGTGGGGACCCGTACGAAGCATCAGGAATTCAATTCTTTGAAGAACTGTTTTCTTTTCTGCATGTCTGTCCTGCTTTATGGACTTCAGAAAAGCTGTATTTCTGTTTTAGAACAGCAAATCTTTTTGTGCTATTTTTATTTGTGAAATGGTGTGCGCGATTCCCTTGGGCCTGGGAGCAGCGCACCGGAGAATTCTGATTCCAGGGGTTGTGCCATACTCCGCAGGTTGTGCCATACTGCGCAGGAAATCCCCGTAAACTGGGGATTAAATCCCGTAAGAAAAGGAAATCCTCACCTTCAGCAGTCTTAAAAGGCCATATCCAGCATCAGCAAATTAGAGCGGGGGGGGGGGGGGAAATTGTGCTGGGAAAAATATTTATTATTTATGAAGGATATGCAGACCAAATATTCTCATTTTGGGGGTTTTTTTTGTTTCGTTTTAACATTTATTTTGGTCTGATTATTTTGCTGAAGCAACACAATAAAAGAAAAGAAAACGAAAAACCGAAACAAGCCCTCACTGCCCAAGGCCTTCCCTCCCCTCCCACCTACCTCTTCCAAGATAACGGGGCCCCAGACTCTTCCCATCCTTCAAGCTCTATCAGGGCCTCCTTGGGTCGCTCCAAACCTACCGCTCCCCCCCGACCGACCCAAGAAATAAGCTGACACCAGGAATCTCCCTGTCCCCCATCCTCCCCTTCCTTGGGGGGTCCTAGCAATCCCCATTCACTCCTGCACCACCACATCTGTTTAAAAATGGCTCCCAGCCCTGAGACCAGCGCCACAGCGAGGTCTCTAACTACTATGCTAAACTGGCAACCCACACAACCTTAGCTCGTTGGTGGGTCCGCACCCAGGGCAAAGATTACACTGCAGGAGACCACCCGATGCCCAGTTATAGGGATCGGCAGTTCAACCCACGGTTTCAATGTGTCTGAGACTGAAAAAGATCCTAGAACGAAATAAAGCAGGATTTGAAACACCGCCCCTCTTCCAAAAATAAAAAAAATATGAAAGCAGGCCTGACTTACTGCATCTGAATTGTGACCTAGAGAGCCCAGGGATGACTCTGAGATGTGATAGAGGAAGAGAAGGGTCTTACAAAGGGACAGGTGAGGGATGATACTGGAAGCAATAAGACTCCTCTTTGGAAAACGGCTCAACATAAGCAGATGAAAGTGTGACACAGAGAGAGAGAGAAAGCTAATAAAGCAGAGCCTGTGTTAAACGGAGACTCGACTGTGAAATGAGGGAGCCCTGGAAAGTTAGGAGGAGAGAGGATTCCGCTCCCCAGCACCGCAAGTGCCGGGCTGCTCCCTTCAGCCAAGTAGCAGCCCCTCCCAGACGGAGTGGGGAGGGCATTGTGGACATTTTGAAGGGAAGGCGGGAGTTGTGAGGAGCGCAAGGACAAAATATCTGCAGTGTCTCTCCTCGCTAAAAAGGGGATGCTGCGTTTAATTAGAGACTGCAGAGGGGGGGCCCTGAGCCGAAGGTCTGCTTTTTCATTTCAAAATTAAAAATAGAAGGCGCGCATAAATAATGGAGGACGGGAGGTGCAGGCCTTATCCCCGGGTGTGCGCAGACTCAGAGCCGCTCGTTCCACCGCTGCGGCAAGGGCTGGGTGGGGGAGGGGGCGAGTCCGGGAATGGGAACCAGCCTGGGGCTCCCAACGACTTTGCATTTCCTTGTGGGGGATAAGGGTTTTACAAGAAAAGTCAGGCCTCCTATATATTTATTTTTATATTGCGCCTTATTCCATGTTCCAAAACCGAGCACATTATAAAAACAAGAATAATGTAACTGACGAACATAACTACAAAAAAACCCGAATATGAAACGAGTCAGACGCTTCCCTGAGAGTGGGGAAAGATGACACAGCTGCCAATTATTTAATTAAAGGGCTCTTTAAACGAGACGGGCCTTCAGCAAAACAGTCCCGCTGCTTCCTCGCAAAACAACTCAGTGTAGCTCCCCTTGCACCTCTGCTCCACGAGGGCCCTAAGTTACTCTTCCAGCATCAGGGATGGGAGGGAGAGAGGGGGGTGGATGAGAACCTCGGAGGAGGAAAGAGGATGGGGTACAAACCAGCCTGGAGAGGTAAAATGCAAGGGAACGGAAAGACCGGGACAGGAACAGGGGTGCAAGAGAGCCAGGAGGAGGGGGTAGGAGTATGAGAGAGTCCGAGGGGGGTTAGGATGTGTGGAGGAATGCCGGGGGTGGTGATGAGGAAGGTGAGAGTGAGGCCACCCTCCTGAGGCCATAGCCAGTCCAGATTCTGGTTCAGGGCAGCACCCCACACTGCCACCAGGACTTAGGCTCTGTCAGTTTGAGGCGGCCGTGACAGAGTCCCGCTACCCTGGGCCTCAGGACCTGGAGACGGCATTGCCACTGTCCCAGGACCTCATATCTCAGAAGGGTGCATGTGGTGGTTCTTCACAAAAATGCAAGGAGGAGGCTGGGAACCACAGCCCAGTTAGTGTGACCTCTGTGGTGAGAAATTAATGGAGTCGCTGCTAAAACAGAGGAGAGCGCGGTTTCTGGAAGCCAGTGGATTGCAAGATCCGAGGCAGCAGGGTTTTGTTTTTTTATTGGGTGACCAGGGAGCTGGACCAGTGGGGAGCACAGTTCGGTGTAAGTGACTTATAAATAAATTGAGTGTCCTTGGTTTGGGTCCTAGAGTGAGTGACTGAGTTAGAAACTGGCTGAATGGGAGGTGACAAAGGGTGATGGTGAATGGAGTTCACTCTGAGGAGGGGTGGCCGTTACTAGCAGTGTACCTCAGGGATCAGTCCTTGGACCAGTTCTTTTCAACATTATCATGAACAAGATTGCCAAAGGATTGTTGGGAAAGGTTCATCTTTTTTGTCAATGATACCAAAATCTGCAATAGCGTAGACAGCCAGGAAGATGTGAAAAAACATTAGGAGGGATCTAGCAAAGCTCGAGAAATCTGGCTACTAAGACTGAATGCTAAAAAATGCAGAGAAATGCATTTAGGATACAAAAATCCAAGGGAGCGGTATAGTAATTTTTTCTACGCATAAAGAGTGGGATCTAGGGTTCATCATATCGGATGATCGTAAGGTGGCAAACAGCTTGATAAACTGATTGTATAAGCTAGAAAGATGCTTGGCTGCATAGAGAGGAATGGTCAGCAGAAAAAGGGAAGTGATATTGGCCCTGTGACCTCACTATCGGGCCAATTCAGTAAAGTCCCCGGGAGAGCGGGCCCGGGCGCGCGCATAGGCCACTCTCCTGTGTGCGCGATTCAGTATGCTAATTAGGCCCGGCGGTAAAACCAGGTAAAAGGAGGCGCTAGGGACACTAGCGCGTCCCTAGCGCCTCCTTTTGGACCAGAGTGGTGGCTGTCAGCGGGTTTGACAGCCGACGCTCAATTTTGCCGGCATCGGTTCTCGAGCCCGCCGACAGCCATGGGCTCAGAAACCGGACGCCGGCAAAATTGAGCGTCCGGTTTTCGACCCAACAGCCACAGGCCGACTTCAAATTTTTATTTTTATTTTTTTACTTTTGGAAAGTTTCGGGACCTCCGACTTAATATCGCCATGATATTAAGTCAGAGGGTGCACAGAAAAGCAGTTTTTACTGCTTTTCTGTGCACTTTCCCGGTGCCCGAAGAAATTAGCGCCTACCTTTGGGTAGGCGCTAATTTCTGAAAGCAAAATGTGCTGGAATATCTAATAGGGCCATCAACATGCATTTGCATGTTGCAGACGCTATTAGGTTCGGGGGATTGGACGCACGTTTTCGGCCCCTTACTGAATAAGGGGTAAGGGAAAACGCGCGTCCAATGGCGGGTTAAAGAGTAGGAGCGCGCTGTACTGTATCGGCCTGTTGGAATCCTGTGCACAAGTCTGGAGACCGCACCTTCACCAGGATATAAACAGGATGGAGTCGGTCCAGAGGGAGGCTACTGAAATGGTCAGTGGTCTTCGTTCTAAAGCATATGGGGATAAACTTAAAGATCTAAACACGTACACCCTAGAGGAAAGGTGGCAAAGGAGAGATATGTTTGAGACATTTAAATACCTCCAAGGTTTCCATGCACAGGAGATGAGCCTCTTTCAAAGGAAAGAAGGCTCTAGAATGAGGGATCAGGGGACAAGGGTGAAAGCGGGTAGACTCGGGAGTAATCTAAACAAATATTTCTTTACAGAGGGGATAGTGGATGTGTGAAGCACTCTCCCTGTGGAGGTGGTGGAGACAAAGACAGTATTTGATCTCTGGTAGAAATTGTAGACTTCTATAGGCCATTTGATTTTTTTCTGCAACCACATTTCTATGTTTCTAGAATAGTAACCGGCAAATACAATTTATTTTGTTATCAGCTTCTCATTCTATTCTCTTATTCCTGGACATTAGAATGCAACCAGTTTTTTTTCAGTCTCAAATTTTAAGGAGAAAGACCCTGAATTACATGAAACGTAACTTTTAAGAGTTAAATACAATAACAACATCATTGTAGTTTAGTGAATGCATGCTAGGATACTGTTTTTCTTTACTTTTATTTTTTTATTTTTAAAGAACTGAATGGAATTCATTAACACCCCCAAACCATTTAACCTTACATTAAAAAGAGAACGCCATCTCCCTTTTGAAAATAAGATCCTCGGTTTTACGGCTGCTTTCTCAGTCTTGTCTCATTTATGTAAAGTGCTTGAACATTGTTTGCGTGTGAAGTCTCTGAGACACAGTGCTTATTATCTACTGGGGGAAACCGTATGTATATATATGGAAGAGCTTTTCTTTTGATTTGAGCTGGGGGAGTCATTTTCTTTCCATTTGTTAATGCTTTTTCATTTATTTCGTTTTGGTACAAGTTAAAAAGTCTTAACACACACAGGGAGGACAACTTTAAAACAACTGCACATGGCGGCATATGTGCATGATCGCGTACGAGGCCTGTTTGCGCCACGAATAGGGTCCTTCGTTTTCAGTTTAAACCGATTTTTCACCCATAGATTCACAGATTTTTCCAAACGCGACCCTTGGTTTAAACTGATTGTCACCCTTAATTTCAGGCCCGATTAAGGCCGCCAGCCAGTGCGGGTCAAAGCACCTGTAGCATTTCAAGTCCCGCTCCACGCCAATGAAAGCGCGCACCCTCCAGCGCTGCTGATGTGGCATTCTAAGTCCCGCCTCCTCCTCCCCCAGGCAACCGAATTACCCGCGGCTCAGTGCCATCCCATGCAGCTTTTGAAGAGGGCCACGCCCACCAGAAGCACTTCCTGGCAAACTCCCTGGCCTTGCCTAAAAGCAGAAGTGCAGCAGGGCCTCCGGAGGGGAGAGAAGCCTGGAGCCACCACTAGTAAGGATGCATGCTGTTACAATGGGGAGGGGGGAGCTTCTCAGAGGGGGTGTGGGGAGCGAAAGGGACCTGGCAGGGAATGGAGGTCATAGAGATAGGGATGCTGCTGAGTTAGGTGGGTGGGAGAATCTGTTTAATATTTTATTGCCCTGGCTTCTGTCCCCCAAAATAAACTCCGATATTTTCCCAGAAAAATGAGTCACATTCTTCCTCTGATTTCCTCCTGCTTTTGTTCTTTTCATAATGAGCCCTGATAAATTCCTCGGAAAAATAAAATACAACAAAAACCAAAAACGAATGTCCCTACCCATGAAATATGTATGTTTGTAGGCCTTTGTGTGATTACAGGCAATGCATCGAAATCACATATTTCAAGCCATTGAATGCATGCATTTTACCCACCTATTTTTAAAATATGCGCGCATATACAGTAGTTTATGTGCAAAAATAAAGTACAGCTTCCTCGTGTGAGTTGGGATTTACATGTGTAAATTGGCGTTTTTTTAAAAACATATGCACGTGAGCGAAATTACCAGGGCACCAGTTTGCCCAGTGCTTTCCCAGGTCATCAAGACCATCCTGATTCTTCAGCCTGAACTCTCTCCAGTTCACCCAGACCTCCCACTCCATCAGTGTTACTCAATAAACCTAGGGATGTGAATCGTTTTTCTGACGATTGAAAATATCGGAAGATATTTTCAAACTTATCAGAATTGGGGGGGCCCCAGAAACCGATAGGAAAACCCCACAACATTTTTTGTGGGGTCTCTTATTGTTTTTTTTGGGGGGGGGGGGGGGGCGGGAAGAAAGGGCACTTATAATTAAACCCCAAACCCACCCCGACCCTTTAAATTTAATTCGCATCCCCCACCCTCCTGACCCCCCGCCCCAAAATTTTTAATGGATGGCCCGTGCCATCTATTGCTCCTACCATGTGACAGGGGCCGGCCAATGGCACGGATACCCTGTCACATGCTAAGGGCAAAGGGTCATCGGCGCCATTTTGATTAGTAGCAGCCAATGGCCCGAGAGCAGGAGATCGCTCCTGGCACCCCCCGCTGGACCACCAGGACCTTTAAAAATTGGGGGGGGGGGGGTCGGAAAGAATTAAATTTAAAGGGTCGGGGTGTGTTTTCTTTTTTTCGGCACGACACAGCCGATTAAAATGGGTAAGAATCGCGGGAACGAAGATTTCCCGCAGTTTTTACCCGAACTCGATATCAGAAACGAGTCCGATACCGATTCACATCCCTAATAAACACCTCTTTTATCGCTTACGCCAGAGAATTAGCAGGTGTAACAATACACAAGTAAGTTGGAAAATGTATGCACGTCTTTTAAAGCAGCAATTTTCAAGTTTAACTATTGGCCTCCTCCAGGAACACTGCAGACCACTGCTTTTCGCAAAAGTAATACCGAATACACAAGCAGAGGCTACTTATGCGCGAATATGTTAAGTTTTTCGCTCGTAACTTTAGAAAATTCATCTTTAAAACAATTTCTCATCCAGTGGCCAAACTTCCCCCATCCCTCCGGCCTCTGGTCTGAGGCATCGCCTGAAGCTGCAGCCTCTTCATGCCCATGGGTGTCACTGCCTCTCCCCCCCCCCCCCCCCCCAACCCCCTCCCTGCCTCTGCTGCTCCGAGTTTGTAGCAGCGCATACCTGCCTGGCTCACAGTATCCCAGCCACACAGCTCCTGGTGCAGCCACCAAACGAAATAATGAAAGTTACGCGAGTTAGTCGAGCTGGGCTACACTAAGAACATAAGAAATTGCCATGCTGGGTCAGACCAATGGTCCATGAAGCTCAGCATCCCGTCTCCAACAGAGGCCAAAACCAGGCCACAAGATCCTGGCAATTACCCAAACACTAAGAAGACCCATGCTACTGATGCCAGTAATAGCAGAGGTCATTCCCTAAGTCAACTTGATTATTTATTTTTATTTCTTATTTATTTAGATTTTTATATTCCGCTTTTCGGCACTTCAAAGTGTATATCATTAATAGCAGTTAATGGACTTCTCCTCCATGAACTTATCCAAACCTTTTTTGAACCCAGCTACACTAACTGCACTAACCACATCCTCTGGCAACAAATTCCAGAGCTTTATTGTGCGTTGAGTGAAAAAGAATTTTCTCCGATTAGTCTTAAATGTGCTACTTGCTAACTTCATCGAGTGCCCCTAGACCTTCTATTATCCAAAAGAGTAAATAACCAATTCACATTTACCTGTTCTAGACCTCCCTGTTAAGGATAACTCCCTTGAACAAAATATGCCTAGTTCCTTACAGAGCCCAGGCCTTGTTGATGGCTGCTCTCAAATTGTGGACTATTTTACCCTCAGACATCCGGACAGAAGCCAGCTATCTCGCCTTCGGGAAGAAGGCAAAGACTTGGATCTTTCCGAATGCCTGTGGATATATTCAGGCTCATTTCGGACATTCTGCTTTGTCCTTTCCTCTTGATCTCTCAGGGCATGTTGGGCATTAGCTGTTTTGCTTCCCGTTGATACTAAGTTGTTGAGTAGTTGGGCACAGTGTGCTTACTGTTGTGAGAGAAATGTGTGATATTCCAGGTATTTGGCTTGACTTAATTTTTGTCACTGAATGGTGTTTGTGTTTACCGCATTTGTTGTTTTGATTTTATGTTTTATGCTAATCATATTTTTAACACCAGCTGTTGGTGAAATTGTTCACCATGTCGGATGGTTCTCTGGGAAAGTGAACTATAAAAATGTTTAAATAAATAAAAAACAAAATTTTGCTGTTTTTTTTTTTTAATGTCATTTTGGATTAGAAACAATACAAAAGGAAATAAATATGGGTGGTGTTTCCTGTCCTTTTTAAATAACACACCCCAACTAAACTGTAAGTAAATTGTTCTCACCATAATAAAGATGTATTTATTTATAAAGTTTTAATATTCCACACATTACCAAACAAATTGTTCGAGGCGGATTACAACAATAAATATAAAGATGTTTCCATAAGCCCAGTCCTTAAAGCCCTCACATCAGGTGCTGAAACCTCCAGGATACTGCTATATTATATTGCACAAAGGAAAAAAGCTGAAAAAACGAGGCAAACCAACCACAACAATACCGCTAAATTGTGAAGAGTGGAGGGAAAACTGATTCTCAGATTGCAAGGATTCCTTATTGTGAAAATACAGCTGTACAGATGTGCAAAACAGGAGACATATACATCAAAATGCATGAATATGATAAAATAAAAGCAACAATTAGTACTTTAAAAATTACCCAACATGGCCACGTTTTGGCAAATCACCCACATCAGGAATATGCGCTTCCAACATTCTTTACACAAACAAACAATAACCATCAAAGACAAATGTAATCATACAGCAAGAGCAGAGGAAGAAATCAATTAGCCCACAGACACTGAAAACTCGACTGGCAACACTAGAGGCTTGAGGACCAATGTGGTGCTATCAAATAGCCTACGTATAACTCCCAGAGGGGTAAGGGTAAGAAGACCAGCTGCAAATGCTGGTTCCACTGGCTGCAACCCATAATAGCATAAAGAGCAGCTGCCTGTCGTTATCCAAATGTAAAGATTCAACAAAGAGAAAACCCTGTGTGTGTGTGTACACATTTTATTTATTTAGCATTTTTCTATACCGAATTTCCAATAACAGAATTATTGATCAATTCGGTTTACATTCTCAACAATAACAATGACAAGTAAATGTCTTACAATGAACAGGTCGAATTAACTTGGATTAAGATATATGGGGTTAATAACATAATTAAAAGGTACGGTGCCTAATGTAGTCTAGCTAAACAGGTGGTATTATAATGTTATTAGATAATTAGACTGCCAAAGAATATGTGATTTCTAGAGAAGGTCTATATAGTTCTCTAGCGTGTTCCCACGGAGGGGATCATTGGCAGGGATATTCCGCAAGTTGATGTTAAGGGAAAGCTTGTAACATATGTAAGAGAAGCTTGCACAGCTCTGCCATGCTGTATCTGTTCTGTGGTGTGTGTGAGAGAAGCTTCCTCTGCTGCTGCCTGTGCTGTCCCTGTTCTATGGTGGAGCAGTGTGTGAGGGAAGCTTGCACTGCTGCTCCCTGTGCTGTACCTGTTCTGTGGTGGGGCAGTGTGTGTGAGGGAAGCTTGCACTGCTGCTGCCTGGGCTGTACCTGTTCTGTGGTGGAGCAGTGTGTGAGGGAAGCTTGCACTGCTGCTCCCTGTGCTGTACCTGTTCTGTGGTGGAGCAGTGTGTGAGGGAAGCTTCCTCTGCTGCTGCCTGTGCTGTCCCTGTTCTGTGGTGGAGCAGTGTGTGAGGGAAGCTTGCACTCTGTAGTCTGTGCTGTGGTGGGACAGTGTGTGTAAGGGAAGCTTGTACTGCTGCTGCCTGTGCTGTAAAGGTTTTGTGGTGGGGCAGTGTGTGTGAGGGAAGCTTGCACTGCTGCTGCCTGTGCTGTAACGGTTCTGTGGTGGGGCAGTGTGTGTGTGAGGGAAGTTTGCACTGCTGCTGCCTATGCTGTCCCTGTTCTGTGGTGGGGCAGTGTGTGAGGGAAGCTTGTGCTGCTGCTGCCTGTGCTGTCCCTGTTCTGTGGTGGCTGTGGGGCAGAGAGAGAGAGTGAGAGAGTGTGTGTGTGTGTGTGTGTGTGTGTGTGTGAGGAAAGCTTGTGCTGCTGCTCCCTGTGCTGTAACAATTCTGTGGTGGGGCAGTGTGTGTGAGGGAAGTTTGCACTGCTGCTGCCTATGCTGTCCCTGTTCTGTGGTGGGGCAGTGTGTGAGGGAAGTTTGCACTGCTGCTGCCTACGCTGTCCCTGTTCTGTGGTGGGGCAGTGTGTGAGGGAAGTTTGCACTGCTGCTGCCTACGCTGTCCCTGTTCTGTGGTGGGGCTGTGTGTAAGAGTGAAACTTCCTCTGCTGCTGCCTGTGCTTTACCTGTTCTGTAGTGGGGCAGTGTGTGTGTGTGAGAGAGAAGCGTGCACTGCTTCTGCCTGTGCTGTATCTGTTCTGTGGTTCGGCAGAGTATGTGAGGGAAGCTTGCTTTGCTGCTGCCTGTGCTGTCCCTGTTCTGTGGTGGGGCAGTGTGTGTGAGGGAAGCTTCCACTGCTGCTGCCTGTGCTGTCCCTGTTCTGTGGTGGGGCAGTGTGTGTGAGGGAAGCTTGCACTGCTGCTGCCTGTGCTGTACCTGTTCTGTGGTGGGGCAGTGTGTGTGAGGGAAGCTTCCACTGCTGCTGCCTGTGCTGTCCCTGTTCTGTGGTGGGGCAGTGTGTGTGAGGGAAGCTTGCACTGCTGCTGCCTGTGCTGTCCCTGTTCTGTGGTGGGGCAGTGTGTGTGAGGGAAGCTTGCACTGCTGCTGCCTGTGCTGTCCCTGTTCTGTGGTGGGGCAGTGTGTGTGAGGGGAGCTTGCGTAGCTGCTGCCTGTACTGTACCTTTTTTTTTTTTTTAGCTGCGAATAATCTCAAAAATGTCAATCTGGCAGCCTTTTTATGCACAAAATAAACAAACATAATTTACGAAAAATAAAAAATTATCCTTTCCATACAGGAGAAACCTTTCTGACAAAACACAAAGGCAAAATATCTCAGCAGGGTTTGGAAGTGCTGTTTTGCTAGCATCCCAGAATGCAATTCTGTTATTCAACAGCTCCCCTAATAGGTGTGAGCCGTGGGGCCTACTGAAATGATTGCTGTGCAGGTGTTCCTGAATGGCACTGGCATGAATGGAAGGGAAGATGAGACTTCCAGACATAAATAATAATCATCAGAATCATTTACATGTGGATTTTTTAATTTTTTTTTCTATTTCACATGGCATTTCCAGGCACTTCTCAAACACTTATTCGGTAAGACCTGCAGGAAGGCAGGTCTGTGGCCAAAACTCAGAAACTCTGCAAATTTTTCACGGTAACCATTTCTCCCTCTCCTTCCCCTCCACCCCTCCCATGCTGGCCCTGCTTTGATGGAACTGCTTAACATGCTGTTGAAATAAATATTTCCTTGGGCTGTCATTAACCCGGGCAGCCATGATTATTCCGTCGCTGGGGGGGATGGCACGCCGCTACAGACACACCAGTTAGATAAATGCAAGAGGCACATTTCACCGGGACACATGTATGGCCGCAGCTTTATTGCGTAAGAAATATGCAGTAAAGACCTAAGTACCCGAGCCACAATAGGTAAGTCTACGAAGATACCCATTAGGAGGCGGTGTGTCCTCTCTTGACCCCGGGGCTAGCCACCACTTGGCAAGGTCCTATGCTTCAGCGAGGTATCCTCATTGGGCATTCCCGGTCACCCACCGTGCCCACGCAAGGTGACGGTCTTACTGAAGGAGCATCCTGTCTGCCGCCGCACCGGGGCGATCCCGGCCCTGGCAACAGACAGCCAACAAGATAAACTGCCTACGATGCACTCCAATCAGAAATCCCCCTCCTGGTTCGGGTACCCCCGCCATAGAGCCCAGGTGGCTCTAAGCTTGCCCGGGACCTGTGCAGGGCCCATGTCCAAGCATTTAAGGACAGATCCTGCGCCGTGTCCGAAAGGTGCACACCATCCTTTTGGAATAGCTCTTCACGTTCAACACAAAGCCCTTCGTGTCTGATGTGCAGACCCCCCCCCCCCCCATGACGGTCAACAGAGTTCCCAATTTGCTTGTTTCGCTTTGGCATCCAATACCCCCCAAAGCCGCGAATCCCAGAGCCGGCAACGTAGAAAGATTTCGGACCACACAATCCTCGTCCTGGGCAACAGGGATGAGATAACATGCGACGTCGCTGCTCATTGCGTCTAGGAGTAATCTGCCTGGGATGGCCTCCAGTCTGCTGGCCCCCAGGTGAATAATGAGCACTTCGGGGAGGGATGACCTGGTCTGAAGAAGAGGGATGAGCTGACTCCATCGCATTGCCATCGCACGAAAACTGCAAGTGGCGAAACTCAGGTGCAAACCGTCGCCGAGGAAAGCCTAGAACGATACAGCTGTTGGTGCATTTACAAGCATATTCTTCCCCGCCCAAGCACCCCTCTTGGTCCAGGTTGCAACCCTACTAAGGTGTAGAAAGGCCCGGAGAGCCATTAGCCTGCTTAATATAGGACAGGTAAGCAGGTGAGCGCCTCCTCTGGGAAACCAGAAGCTGCAGCACGTGAAGCAGCTCCAATCCAGAAAGAGTGTGTTCCGAACTACTCTGCCCCCTTACCTGCTGCCTCCAGGGTGCATCTCAAAATGGCAGCAAACAGGTAGAGAGAGAATCGGTGTGGACCAAGAACTGTATTGCTCCAACTGGTCGGTGTGCAACATAATGTGAGGCATTTGCAACGGGGCCTCTGGGCCATCCTGGGACTGCCGCCAGCACACCTGATGAGCCACGCCCCAGTTGGTCTGTTTTGGAACTCCTAACCCGCATTGGCAGCCGACCTTCTCCGATCGATATGTCAAGTCTGCGGCCGGCCACAGCAACCAGCTCAGTTACCCTCAGGGCAGCGGAGAAAGCAATGGAGAATGATGCACGGAATAAAGCTCCTTCAGATTTGTCCGTGACCGAAGATGGGAGAACTCTCCACGACGCCCGTGCAGGATTAGCCTGTGCCCTTCAGTAACCCCCCCCAGATTTCACCCTGGCCCAGCCAGATAGGACTTGCCTCACTGCAGAGCACTCCTGTGCTTTGACGAAAAATGCATATCCCGTCAAGTTGTCCTGGACTGTGCCGCAGGATGTGCCTCACTGCCGAGCTCCCACTATGTACTCCACCATCTTATACAGCAAGGCAGGACTGAGCTGTTGATTCGAGGCATCCAGAAAGTCCTTGACCTCTTTGAAGCCCTTCAGGCATGCCCGCCTGGTAGATGGTGCAACTGACTGTCGCAGCAGGTCGAATGCATCCTCGCTCCAATGCTCCAGAGTTGTGCTGGCACGGGCGTCCCAAACTTCTGGGCATCCGGAGACGGCCTTTGGAAGTCTTCCCACTTGCAATGAGAAAGACAGCCTGCAATCTCAATGGGCAGCCCAGGGATACGTTTCACCCTTGCAAGAATTTGAAGACCATCGACCTCAGGAGCTCCACAACAGGGGCATTTGGCAGCCTGCAGATTGATTATCTGCGCTGTAGCCATGTTAGCAAACCAAAAGACCACTTTCTGGTTGGCCAAATGCTCACCCCAAACATGCAGTGACACCACCACCGGGAACAACTCCAGGAAGGTAATATTTGATGTGATTCATGATGCTACCAAGCTTCCTGGCCATGTCTCAGTGCACCAGGCTTCTTGGTAGTAAAGGCTGAAGCCTATGCCTCTTGATGACATCTGAAAAGAGCTCCAGGTCGTAGCTAGACACTGTACCGTTGAGATCCGCTAAGAATTTCTCCCAGGCCACCAGTACCTCCCGCACTGCCTGTGTTACCCTCAATCGATGGAGTCAAGAAGCCTACGCAAAAACGCCCTGCCTATAGGAATCACTCTACAGACAAATGCCAAGCACACAATGAGGGACTTAGCAATCACTAGGGTCGCCTCGCGAGATTGGTGGGCGAAGCGAACGAGTTCAGACAGCTTCTGGATCTTGTTGGCGAGTAGCCTAAATACCATGCCAGCGGAGTCCAGCTCAATGCCAAGAAATGTGAGCATCCTGGTTGACAGTTCTAGTTTATCTGCAGCCAATGGTACTCCCCAGTTCGTGAGCCATTTTTTGAAAGCTGTTAAACAAGTACCCAAACACGCACCGGAACCGCAAGGTCCAACAAACAGAAAGTAGTCCAGGTAGTGTACTATGCTCGTTAAGCCTGCGTGCCATGCCAGCTCCCAATGCAGGAAAGCCTTGAAGTAGGCACAGGAAATTGAGCAGCCCTTTGGCATACATTTATCAAAATAGTAAGCACCTTCAAAGTAAAACCCCAACAAGGGGAAGCTGTCCGGGTGCCCAGGCAATAACCGAAAGGCAGACTCAATATCAGCCTTAGCCATGAGGGCCCCTTCCCCACAGTCACGTAAGATGCCCAGTGCTGCGTCAAACGAAGCGGACCAGACTATGCACATCTCAGGTGGAATAAAATTGTTTATTGCCCTGCCGGCCGGGTAAGACAGGATATGTATCAGCCTATACTTACCCGGCTCCTTCTTTGGCACTACCGCTAAAGGCGACAGAACCATCCTTCTGAAAGGGATCTGAGCAAAGGGACCTGCGATTCTCTGCAGCCAACATAGACCTCTCCTCTTGTGCAAGTTTCATAGCAGAATGAGGGGTTTTTTGGCTGAAGCTGCAAATAGGAGACCTTCATAAGGTATTCTGAAAGCCCATCTGAAACCGTTTCGCAATGTGTGTGCCGCCGGCGGATATGGGTACCACTGCAAGCCCACCTCCAGCTGCTGCCACCGTACAGGGGTAGGGACCCTTCCTAAGTCACTGTTTACCCCTTCCTGCTGGTGGGTTTTTGGGACACTTTGAGACAGGATGCCCTCCGGCGCAAGTGGTGCAAATAATGTTTATATTTGCAATCCTGCGTGGAACACCCTCCTTTTATTAAATCGCCAACAGGCTTCAGCGACTGCTTGCGTCGCCTGCCCCGGACCCTGAGCATTACCCTGGGAATGAAAGGAACGGTTGCCTGGCTGAGCATCAGTACCACTGGCTGTCATGTGTGTGAGCCAAAGTTCCACATCATGAGAGCCCCAGGACATACTGGGAGTTGTCGGCCATCCTTTCCCTGAGTCTCTGGTCATAGTTTAGCCAGGCAAACCCCTCGTAAGTAGTGTGAGCATTCACGCTGGTGTCCAGATAGGACCCCGTCGCCAAGTGCTGTGAGGAATCTGCCCGACCAACCATGGATGCCAAACGGGCAAGAGATCGCACCCAATTAATCAGGTTCCTCGGTACTTGCTTGGCACCAGAAGGCGGCTCGTGTCTCCTGTGACTCCTTCGTGCATCCTCCCCTTTCCTTTGTCCCTCCGACAGGCTAAATATTATCTACAAACTGCCTGCACCGAAAATGGCGCCGGAGGGAGCGTGGCACACCTTGCCACAATTGCTTGATGGTGTCAGCGGAGGAAGCTGGAGCACCACGGGGAGCCCTCGTCCACTGAAGAACCACATGAACCCGAAGAGGACTCGGAGGAGGCACTCCGACTGTCCAACAAGTTGGAATGGCGAGAGTGCCTCCTGCTCCTCAAATTATGCTTGCGTCCTTTCCTCTTGCCTTCCTCCCCCAAATTAGTAGCACCGTCAGCCATGCTCGACTCTGCGCCAACGACCCAGAAATCTTTGCTATATCATTCAGAGACTCACTTTCTGCCATCAAAGCCACTGTCAGTGGGTCAACAGGCTGCGCCGACATCACCTTCATAGATGGGATGCCTTCCATTTCATCAGCTGGACCTGGAAATGCCGCTCCAGACGCAGGAAGACCCCGAGCCCAGGGGGGGGGGGGGGTGCATGGGTGGCATCACAGGAGAAGCACTGGCTAGTGCTCTGTGGGCTGGAAAGCTAGTCACCTGCCCGGCGCCACATCTTTAATGTTAACGTTTCCGTGATTCAAATACAGGGGATGATGTAAATACAGTGGAATGCGGATGGACTAGATGGCCTTTGATATTCCCCAGTCCTGTTTTTCTCTGATTACGGTATATTGAGTACACATTGTTTAACTTTAAAACCCATTTTTCCCTTCACCTAGGTCCTTTCAAGATTGTAAGTGTGCTCATGTTTCAAGTCACTAGTTCATGGAAGGCAAAGGTTATTTTTGCACCTTGTTAAGGTGATTGGGCTTTCTGTTCCTGGCCAGTGTCTTAATGTTGAAGAGAATTAGCCCAAGGCAGCCTCTATGAAGGAATTAACTTGCCTCTGTAGGAGAAAGCATGTAATTGATATTAGACCATCTTCAGCCATTTTCTTTCAAGCAGTTAATGTAAAAACATTGTTTCCAAATGAAACTGGGAAAAGAGGTTTTCTTATACTGCATTTATTTTGCACTTAAACCAGTTTATATTAAAGTGTAAGCCAAAATGTCCACTTGTCACATAAAAAAAAAAAAAAAAATACCCAGAAACACCACCATAACATTGATGGAGACGCAAACATACAAAGGACAACTTAAAAAGACAATAAACAAGAAAAAATTAAAAACTTGGGAAAAAAAATCTTTGTGTCTTTTAAATTCCACAAATCCAAAAAGTGAACTTAACGTGTGTAAGTTTGCTTTGAGCAACCTGGAGTAATTGGCCAAGCAGGTGCACGCATTCGCTCGTGTAAAGTCACACCTCCTCTGTGGAGGGCGTTGCTTCTGTGCGAGCACGTACGTGTATAACCTTTAAAATGAAACCGTCTGTGCCCACCCCCGGAACACCTATCCGCAGTGCCCGTAAAAGTGGAACCGGGCTATACCCTGTATACTGTTACACGCACGGAGCCTGGCTCAATTTTAAAACAATCACTTATGCACATAAAATTGTGCTTTGTGCACGTAAACGGAGTTGAGAATGAGTCCCAATGCGATTGTCCGGAAAATCTCGGCACTTTTCATGAGGGTACCTTGCGACCCCACCCTAAACCAGGGCACCATGCAAACATTACAAGGGTACAGGGATAAGGAAGGAAGGAAAGAGGACCTGGCGCCAATAAAATGCCAAACTGCGGTGGGGGTTTTCCAGGATGTGGGCACCTGGCCCCCGAGAATGAGAGCGAGGCCACCAGCCGATTTCACACAGACCAGCCGGGCCATCGCAAAGGGGTGGGCAAAACAAGCCATGGTGGGGCTGCCGCAGGGGCCTGCAGAAGAGGATTGCGGTGGCAGGCCCCAACGATCTCCGGAAATGAGGGGGGCATGGGAAGCCAAGGGGGAGAGGGGAAGATTTGGGCAGGGGCAATCTGGCCCCTCTCACCCACTCTGATGATTTTGGGGTAGGGAGGAGAGGACTCCCCATGCACCCTCCAATCATTTTGAGGGTGAGACCTCCCCCCCATGGCCTATGAGAGCCCAAATTTTAAATCCTGCCCTGACTCTTGTCCAGGGTGCGGTGTTCCCAGCCATGGTCCGGCAGCAGTTGGACTGAGATGAGGAAGATCCTTCCTCCCTCCCTCTCTCTCACGCTTTCAGACCCCAGGCCTATCTTCATCAAGCTTTCCTGTCACTTCCCACCAGCTCTCCTCCCCGTCTGCTCTTCTCTGATCTCCTCGCTCTGTCTGCTCCAGCTCCACCTGCCTCTCACCCTGTAATCTCTTTCCCCTCCCCCCCACGTATTCTCCCCCCTTTCCCTCCATGTTCTTGTTCCTATTTCACCTCCTGCTTTGCAAATGGTTGCAATATCATTGTGTCCCTAACGGGGGTTGAACAGATGGGGGTTAACCCTTACTCTGACCCCCCCACCACATGGCACAGATTCTCGGTTTCAGCCAACAGGGCACGAGGAGAGCATCCTCAGCTCTTAGCTCAGATTTTCCATTTGATCTTAGCCTCTACCGGGCCAAGAAGTAGTTTAAAAAAATAAATACAGAAAAAAAAAACAAACCAAAACCACCTTTAAAAGCAGAACTGCAGCGAGTGAAGAGCTCGGAGCTTGCGCTTTCACCATTCGCATCTGCAGGAGTGAGTCACTCACTCACCGCGTGCCTTCCTCCAGCCTCCACCTGGGTGGGGGGGCGCTCCACGGGCTCCCAATGCATGGGAAGAGGTTCGGCACCACTCCCTGTGGCTAATGAGTTGGCAGTGCGGCAGGGACTCCCGGCTGGGAGCACACTCGAGAACATTTGGGAAGGTTTAGACTCCACTGAGCAGCTTTACCTACGCTCTCTGCCTCTGCATGTAGTTTACCGAGTGAAAAACAAGCAAGAATACCTTGTCCTGTTTCTGCATGAATCTTTTGACCTGCATGCGTGTGCCTGTCCTGCATGGGTGGGGCCACAAAAGAATGTGTTACTCTTCGGGCCAGGAACCTCTCGCCGGCTACCTCTTTCACATTCCCTCTTATTCCCAGGGCCGGATCCTATGGAGAGAGGGGAGATAAACTTCCAGAGCCCAGTGTGACAGGGGTGACCTTCTTACGCCTTCCTCGGTTGCTCTTGGTGTTCCCTTGGGCAGGACACTTGTCCTTAAGATGGGTGCAGAGAGTGTAAAAGAAATACTCGGGAGTCGCTGTGTTAGTTCCCAAAGTTAAAGTCTTTACTGTTTAATACTGGGGATGAATGGCACAAAACTCAACCTGCAGCACCACAGACTCCTCTTCTCAATTACTTACAGTCTCCTCCCTCTATCTGTGCAGGACTCACGTATCAGGGCCAGGGAAACATCCGTTCTCTTAGATTAGGAAAAGTAGAGATCCCAGATGGGCAGGGTCTTTTAGGATGGTCAAAACCCCTTCCAAAACTGATAGAAATGTTACAGAGCCTCTGGCACAGAGAGTAAATCTTCTCCCTCTCTCTCTCTCTGCCCAGGGTGATGTTCCCAGTAATGTTTGCTTTCCTTTTACCCATGTGGTTAGCAGATCTTCAGGATCTCTATAGTTCTTATACAATCTCTTTAGTTCTTCTCCCTGGATCCTCGATGGGAAGGATCCCCTTGAAACAAGCAGCCCTTTTACTTCAGACAGGATGCAAGAGCAGCCAAAACTTCCTCCTGGATCTGCTAACAAAATGCTTTCTTTTCCCCAAACTGATATTAAGACTGGAGTTGTTCCTCCCAGCAGCTCACCAGCACTTCAGGGGCTGGTCTTCCCTATCCTTGGGCGTCCCAGACACAGGGTCCCCCGATCCCCGTGCCCAAGAAAGGCCCAGGGGTCCAGTGAGGCTCCTCAAATGCCTGAAAACGACCCAGAGGGATATCCCAAGCAGCCAGTGAGCAGACTGGAAAAGGAAAGCCCTCCCGACCCTGGTCGGGACCACCAAGCAGGGCTTGCCTGGGTCCTCTGACTGGGCCTGAAAAATAACTTAGAAAACCCCTCCTCTTTACCTCTGTACTGTATAAGACCCCCACTTCAGCTCTGATTTTCTCCCTCACTACTTTACAAACAGGACCCTCTGTGCTTATCACAGGCTTTCTTGAATTTGGTTACTGTTTTGGTTTTTTTTGCTTCCACTGAGAGGCTCTTTCATGTCTCCACCACCCTTTCCGAGCAGAAATATTGTCTAATGCTACTCCTCATGCTCTCCGCCTGGAGCTTCACCTTCCACTGCAAAATGTTTCCTTCTTGTGCATTATTTATACCTTGGAGGTATCTGAATTTCTCTATTACATATCCCCCCCCCCCCCATGCTTTCTCCTTTCCTCTCGGGATATTCATATTTAAGTCTCATGTCCCAGAGCTTACGGTACAGGCCCTACACCATGACCCCTTCTCTCGACTGCCTCCACTGTCCATATCCTTTCGGAGATGCTGCAGCCTCCAAAACCTGGACACCCTGACAAGTGTTGTGCACTGCCCTCTGAATGACCTGGGCTCTATTGCCAGGTCAGATCTTCCGTTTCCCAGGGCCGGCTGGGGCTGCTGCAGGAACAGTGTCCACAGCCACTGGAAGGGGGAGAGGGAGAACCAGTCATTGCCCATGGCTGACACCTAGTGGCCAGATTTAGGGCCCGTGAGGGTGGGGATCCAGATAAAGACCTGGTACATGGCCCCCAGCTGAGGGCTCGCGTTACAATCCCTAGAATAAATGTGTTGGGAGGGGGAAAATCCCTTACTAGTTACGAAGGAAGGCTCAAACTGCTGAATCCCAGCTACAGTTCAAAGCAGGGGAGAATTTATCATTTTTTTTTCTATAGGCCAAGCCTCTCCCATGCAGACTAGCATTTCATCTGAAAAAGTTAAGGAATAGTAGTGGGAATGTGCAAATAGCCTTTTCCTCTTACCTGCTTCTAGTAGCAATTGGGCATGCAGGGGTCTTCCAGTTTTGCTGAATGTAGCTCTTGCATAGTGGTATAGGAGCCCCTGTGTTAGAAGCCCCGGCAGTATAACCTAGGAGACCTTGGGGTTGTGGAGAATCCTTGTGGTAAGAAAAACCCACAGCAGATCTGGGCATGCCCTGAAGAGTCCAGGGGAAAAGGGGTTCCAAAGAGAGGAGGGAAGCAACAAAAGTCAGGCACAGCCTGCATGGAGAGAGTGGGCACCATTAAGGTCTCTAGCTAGGCCAGGTAGTGCTCCCGGGGAGGAACAAGTCCTATCTTTGCAGAAAGTGGACTCAAGCCCAGCACCACAGAGCGTACAAACCATGCAATTGCACAGGGCGGCACACCCAGTGGGGCGGCGTCAGGAGCAGGGAGAGGCCCGTGCTGCCGCCCTTGGAAGAAGAGGGGCCCATGTTGCCACAGGCAGACCTGATCCTATCGACAGCAGAAGAACAGGAGGCCTGTGTTGCCGCCGGTGGACCCGATCCCAGCAGCGGCAGAAGCAAGAGGCCACAGCAGAGGAAGCTCGTCCTTTAGCTCCTTCTCCGGTGCTGGCCCCACGGAATTGAACACTCACGGTACTAGAACGTCCTGTATCCTCGCAAGATGAGAATGCGGGAAGTGCTAGCACCGCGAGTGTTGAATTACCACAGTGCTAGCACAGGAAGAGGAGTTGCAGAACAGCTTTTCTCCACAAAGGAACAGGCTGGCAGTAGCAGCGGAGCAGGAATGAACCATGGACCCTGACTGCCTGGTCTGTATGTGTATGTATGTGAATGGGAGGGCTGCCTGGAATGAGTGGGTGTGTGAATGGAAGATTGCCTGTGATGGCTGGGTGTGAGAACGGGAGACTGACTGGGAGTGAATGGGAGGGCTGCCTGGAATGAGTGGGTGTGTGAATGGAAGATTGCCAGTGATGGGTGGGTGTGAGAACGGGAGACTGACTGGGAGTGAATGGGAGGCTGCCTGGAATGAGTGGGTGTGTGAATGGAAGATTGCCAGTGATGGGTGGGTGTGAGAACGAGAGACTGACTGGGAGTGAATGGGAGGCTGCCTGGAATGAGTGGGTGTGTGAATGGAAGATTGCCTGTGATGGCTGGGTGTGAGAACGGGAGACTGACTGGGAGTGAATGGGAGGCTGCCTGGAATGAGTGGGTGTGTGAATGGAAGATTGCCTGTGATGGCTGGGTGTGAGAACGGGAGACTGACTGGGAGTGAATGGGAGGGCTGCCTGGAATGAGTGGGTGTGTGAATGGAAGATTGCCAGTGATGGGTGGGTGTGAGAACGGGAGACTGACTGGGAGTGAATGGGAGGCTGCCTGGAATGAGTGGGTGTGTGAATGGAAGATTGCCAGTGATGGGTGGGTGTGAGAACGAGAGACTGACTGGGAGTGAATGGGAGGCTGCCTGGAATGAGTGGGTGTGTGAATGGAAGATTGCCTGTGATGGCTGGGTGTGAGAACGGGAGACTGACTGGGAGTGAATGGGAGGCTGCCTGGAATGAGTGGGTGTGTGAATGGAAGATTGCCTGTGATGGGTGGGTGTGAGAACGGGAGACTGACTGGGAGTGAATGGGAGGCTGCCTGGAATGAGTGGGTGTGAGAACGGGAGACTGACTGGGAGTGAATGGGAGGCTGCCTGGAATGAGTGGGTGTGTGAATGGAAGATTGCCAGTGATGGGTGGGTGTGAGAACGGGAGACTGACCGGGAGTGAATGGGAGGCTGCCTGGAATGAGTGGGTGTGTGAATGGAAGATTGCCTGTGATGGCTGGGTGTGAGAACGGGAGACTGACTGGGAGTGAATGGGAGGCTGCCTGGAATGAGTGGGTGTGAGAACGGGAGACTGACTGGGAGTGAATGGGAGGCTGCCTGGAATGAGTGGGTGTGTGAATGGAAGATTGCCAGTGATGGGTGGGTGTGAGAACGGGAGACTGACTGGGAGTGAATGGGAGGGCTGCCTGGAATGAGTGGGTGTGTGAATGGAAGATTGCCAGTGATGGGTGGGTGTGTGAACGGGAGACTGACTGGGAGTGAATGGGAGGCTGCCTGGGATGGTGGTGTATGTGTGTGAATGGGAGCCTGCCTGGGTTGCACATGTGTAAGTGTGTGTGTGAATGGGAGCCTGCCTGGGTTGCACATGTGTAAGTGTGTGTGTGAATGGGAGCCTGCCTGGGTTGCACATGTGTAAGTGTGTGTGTGAATGGGAGCCTGCCTGGGTTGCACATGTGTAAGTGTGTGTGTGAATGGGAGCCTGCTTGGGATGGGGGTGTGTGTGCACATGCATGCACGGGAGCTTTCCTGGGATGAGCAGGAGGTGTGTGTGTGTCAATGGGAGTCTGCGTGTAAATGGGAGCTTGTCTGGGGAGGGGTGTGTGTGAGAGAGAAAATGAGGGGGGGGGGGGGGCAGGTGGATTCCAACCTGCCAGCAGCTGAAATGAAGATGAGGGCCTGGGGCTGCTGGTAGATCCCAACCAAAGAAGAGCTGGAGATGCCTGCGGGTTTGTCTGAGAAGGGTGTGTGGGTGTGTGGAGAGCGTGAATTTTAAAAAACTTTTTTAGTTTTATTTTTCAGGTGTTATATCTGCTGTTTTGAAATATTTTATTGGTGTTTGGGTCATTTAAAAAAAACAACTCGTATATGAGTTTTTAATTATTTGATCTTGAATTCATCATCTTTTTTGAAATAATATTATTAGTATGTTTTTAGTATTATGATTATGTCTTTATTTTATTTCTTGATTTTATTGTTTGATGTTTGAGGAATGGTGATTGTTCTGTTTTTTAATTGTTGCACTGCATGGAGAGTCTGGATTCTTGTGGTTTCCAGTTCAGTTTTTGTCTGTGTTTGTATTTCTGCTTTATGGTTACTCTATTCTGTATTTAGTGAAGGTCTGTTTATCTTCTGCATGTGTGACTGAGGTGAGGCAATCTCCTAATAGGAAGTGTATTCGGGCTTTCGGAGGGTCAAGCCCACACCCAACACACATCACAATAGGCCTAATACCATATGGGTTCCAAGTGTCTTTTGCAGGGATTTCTGGTTGGCATCACAGCAATGCATGTAAATATTTGTACCTCAGAATACTGTATGTGGATATTTTTCTTGTAAAATCTAAATGCATAACTCTTTAACTGTGTGTGTGGAATGGGGTGGGGGGTGGAGGCAAGATGTGCAAGGCCATTAGGTTCGCCCATGGCACCTAATACCCTTGCACCAGTCATTGCTATGGGAGGGGGAGGGGGGTCAGTTTTTTAAAGTTTGTATCACTGCAGGGAGCTGGGTTGTTTTTTTTTCTCTCCAGGAAATTAATGAACTAGAGGGGGGGGGGGGGGGGACGACAGCACAGTAATTGTTTGCACAGGACAGCAAAAAACCTAGCGCCAGCCCTGGGTGGACTAAAAAAAAAAAGTGAGGCAGAGGCACCATCTAACAAAAGTTCAGCTGGAACCCAAGATAGAAAGCTGTGAGTCAAAACCCTTAGGAGGAGTGAAAAGAGACAAATCTTTTCCAAGAGGCCAGGGGGTCAGCAAAAAGCTGAAATTGTCTATGGGTCCAAGTGGAAGTACAGCTTGTGCCGGAGGAGAGTGCATTGTACTCCCCCCCGAATACGTCTGAAATTAAAAAGAAAACTCCATGGAGTTTGAAGGGCCAGCCAGTCGACATGACTGGCAGGCCGGGATAATACGGGCCCAGGCACGAGCGGAAGGTGGCAGGTCCCTAGGGGGTAGGGACACCATAGGAAAGGGTGGAGGGCCCGGGAAGGCAGGGGTCATCCGAGGGGCAGGCAGCTGGGGGGAGTTAGGGTCAGGAGGAGGTTAGGTGGCTACCGGCAGGGTAGAGATAAGGGCAGAGGGAGGAGCTGAGGCTGAGCTGGCCAATCTTGATTGGCCAGTGAGCCGTGCTCTTGGCAGGCGTTAGGGTCTGCCTCGGAGCAGCGCGGCACAGTTCTTCACTGTGGCGCGGCTGCTCCAAGAGGCAGAGGCCGTTTTCCCTCCCACCCGCCCTTATTGTTGTCTGTTATGTTTTGAATTGAGTTGGCTGTCGCAGCGGATGGCCCGAGCCAATGCTGGCGGTTCACTGTTTATATTCGATGTGATGTTGGATTCAGGGGACAATTGAAGAGGGATGTACAACGGAAGAGTGGTTTGGTGGTGGACTCCTTGCTAGAAGGTGGCGGGAGTCTTCTGACAGGCCTGGCTACTTGCTCGATGGCGGCGGTGGCCCACTGGATTGGGCTCCTTGCTGAAAGGTGGTGGGAGCCTGAATCTGGTGGAGGAGGCAAAGGCGAGCCGAGGGGCTGGTGTGGAGCCGTCTTGCTAGATGAGTGGCGGACGGCTGGAAGCTTGTTGTTGTTGACTTTGTAATGTTATTGGGGCTCGGGCCTCCAGGTTATTATTAAAGCTGCGGCCTTGTTAACCCAAACCCCATTGTCTGTGATTATTGAGGAATGTAAAAGGGTGGATGTGAGAGAGAGATGTCCTGGATGCCCGTATTAACAAGCTTTGAGCATTTAGGCTGGCCTGCAACATGGTAAGAAGTCCGTTCCAGGGGGGGGGGCTTGGGAAGCTGGGGATGAGAGGGGACGCCTGCCCGAGGAGGAGGAGTGGAGAATGAAGTGAAGAATGGTAACACATCTGTGGGCGAACAGGAGAGGTGGAAACCCAAGGCCGCGATCTGAGAAGGCGGCTTACACGGCAATAGCAACGCGGAAGGACGGCGAGGCATGGAGCTGAATGCTGACCAGATCAGGGTGCTGAGGCCTGCAAGGCGCAGGAGGGAGAAGGCAAAATCGGTTTATTTGAAAGCATTTATTACTCACAGCTATGCCAGGGTACAAAAAACAAAAAAGAGCCAGACAACCAATGGGAGACGGATAAGCGAGAAGTAATTATGTATTATTAACAGGATGCGCATAAAGTAAGGCCGGACATAATTTTCAGACAAAGAAATAACAAAGCAGCGTGAAAAACGCCCTGAAGTCACTGTTTAGAGAGCGAGCCCAGCTCGTGTCCAAGGCTTTCTATTCCTGACATTTCAAGAAGGGGGGGGGGGGGGGGGGGAAATAGCCACAGAAAACCAGTGCTACAGACACCACCTGTACAAGCAGGGCTGTGGGGACTTTTGCCCATCAAAAAAAAAGACGACTCGGACAAAAGTTCTAGAGTGCATTTTTTTCCCCTCTTTGCAGAAGTTTTTACTGTGCCCTGGCTATCAGGAAATTGGCACTTAAAAATGCACTCCAGCAAATTGGGGTCTGCAGGAGCATCCTCAGCAGGAAGTCACCGGCACTCAGGCCTCTGGTGCCAATCAAGCGCCTCTCGCAGCCATGGATCCCGCCCCACCTCCTCTGACCCGGCCGGCACAGCGCCTGCCTCGTTAGGCAGCTCGCCGGCTGTGATTTATGCAAATGACTCATTAGCGGGGGCTTCCTGGGGCCCAGCCTAATGGCTGCTGTTAGATCCTATGCAGATGATGCTGTGATTATGAATGGCAGGGAGCCGTCACCTGAGCCTCAGAGAGCGCTGTAAGGGTAAAGAGGTTGTTCTTACGTTTCGTGTTGAATATTTATAATCGAAGCGCTGTGATTATTGAGTGCTCGGTGCCTGGGTTTTTTTTGCCGGTGCTAAGCAACCTGCGCTGAACTGTAGTAAACCCATGCAAGGCTTCCGGGAGATAACCAGTCAGACCTTGCCCTTTAAAAAATGCCCTCCCCCACCCCGTGACCGGCTAGACGCATAAATATAGGCGGGAAAGACTGGGCAGCACCGGTGGGCACTGATGTTCCGCGCTGACCAGCTAAATTTAAGCCACTAACCACAGCTGCACAAAGAGCAGCCCTAAATGTAACCGGCCAAAGACATATAGAAAGACATGGTTTAATGGAACACAGTCAGCATGGATTTACCCAGGGCAAGTCTTGCCTCACAAATCTGCTTCATTTTTTTGAAGGGGTTAATAAACATGTGGATAAAAGTGAACCTGTAGATGTAGTGTAGGCTTCTAAGAAAACTAAAAAGTCATGGGATAGGAGGCGGTGTCCTTTCATGGATTACAAACTGGTTAAAGGACAGGAAACAGAGAGTAGGATCAAATGTTCAATTTTCTCAGTGGAAAAGGGTAAACAGTGGAGTGCCTCAGGGATTTGTACTTGCTTTTCAATCTATACTAATAAACGAAGCTTGACCGACGTGCCGCAAATGCGCAGTAGAGAGCAGCTCTACTGCGCATGCGCGCACATCGGCCAGAGCGCAGCGTGTCAGGAAAAAAAATGGCGCCTGCTCCTTAGGAGCAGGACCGGCAGCGGCAGCGAGCAGGACCGGCGGCGGTGACGACGACGAGCAGTAGCTGCGGCGGCGACGCGCGCGCGAGAGGCAGGGAGGAGCAATAGTGGCGGCGGCGACGCGCGCGCGTACGAGAGAGGCAGGGAGGAGCAGTAGCGGCGGCAGCGTGCGAGAGGCAGGGAGGAGCAGTAACGGCAGCGGCGCGCGCGCGGGAGGGACACCCCCTGTCTGCCGGTTGTGGATGAGCTGGGAGGAGAGTGAGCTGAGGGGAGGTGGGAGAGAGTGAGGTGGGAGGGGAGGGAGAGAGAGTGGGAGGGGAGGGGGAGAGTGAGGTGGGGAGAGAGGGAGGTGGGGGGAGGTGAGAGGGAGGGAGGGAGGAGAGAGAGAGGGAGGTGTGGGGGGAGGTGAGAGAGAGAGAGGTGGGGGGAGGGAGTGGAAAGGAAATGGACCAAAAAAAAAATTTTAATGTAGCCCGTTGTTACGGGCTTAACGGCTTGTATATATATAAATGATCTGGAAAGGAATGCGATGAGTGAGGCTATCAAATTTGTGAATGATACAAAATTATTCAAGCGGATTGTGATACATTACAGGAGGACCTTGCAAGACTGGAAGATTGGGCATCCAAATGGCAGATGAAATTTAATGTGGACAAGTGCAAGGTGTTGCGTATAGGGAAAAATAACCCCTGCTGTAGTTGCACAATGTTAGGTTACATATTAGGAACTACCACCCAGGAAAAAGATCTAGGCATCATAGTGGATAATACTTTAAAATCGTCGGCTCAGTGTGCTGCGGCAATCAAAAAAGCAAACAGAATGTTAGGAATTATTAGGAAAGGAATGGTTAATAAAATGGAGGATGTCATAATGCCTCTATATCGCTCCATGGTGAGACCGCACCTTGAATACTGTGTACAATTCTGGTCGGCACATCTCAAAAAAGATATAGTTGCGATGGAGAAGGTACAGAGAAGGGCAACCAAAATGATAAAGTGGATGGAACAGCTCCCCTATGAGGAAAGGCTGAAGAGATTAGGGCTGTTCAGCTTGGAGAAGAGACGGCTGGGGTGGATATGATAGAGGTCTTTAAGATCATGAGAGGTCTTGAACGAGTAGATGTGACTCGGTTATTTACACTTTCAAATAATAGAAGGACTAGGGGGCATTCCATGAAGTTAGCATATGGCACATTTAAAACTAATCGGAGAAAGTTCTTTTTCACTCAACGCACAATAAAGCTCTGGAATTTGTTGTCAGAGGATGTGGTTAGTGCAGTTAGTGTAGCTGGGTTCAAAAAAGGTTTGGATAAGTTCTTGGAGGAGAAGTCCATTAACGGCTATTAATCAAGTTTACTTACAGGCCGATACAGTAAATTCTGCATGAGAGCGGGCGAGCGCGTGTATGGGCAAACACAAAGTTGCTACTGTATTTTCTAACCAGCGCGTAATGTTTATAAAATATGAGCACATATGCATGCATAAATCACGAGCCATGCAAGTTCAGCCTTCTCTACGCTTATCCAAGACTCTGCTAAAACGTGTTGTTCCTTTCTTTATAACATTGCCAAAATCCGTCCTTTCCTTTCGGAACACAGTACCAGAACACTTATCCACTCTCTCATCTACTCCCACTTTAAACTATTGCAATCTGCTCCTCACAGGTCTCCCGGCAAGCCATCTCTCTCCACTGCAATCTGTCCTAAATTCAGCTGCGTGACTTATCTTTCGCCAAAGTCGCTGTGCTCACATATCCCCTCTTCTGAAGTCACTGCATCGGCTCCCTATCTGCTCCTGCATACAGCTCAAGCTCCTCTTTTTCACCTACAAAAGCCATCACTCTGCAGCACCTCACTACCTCTCCTCTCTCTCTCATCAGATAAGTCACTTCTATCCGTGCTCTTCTCCTCTACTACCAATTCCTGACTCCATGCTTTCCACCTGGCTGTGCCGTGTGATTAGAATAGTTTTCCTGAACTGGTGCATCCTGCTCCCTTTCTCGCCCATCCCATCAAAAGACCCACCTTTTTGAAGCTGCTTTTCAATCTTCGGCTTGTCTGCTTTTAGCCTCATTAACTTTTTTTTTTTCTTTCCTTCTTTTAACCGTTGTCTTGCCTTATGAAATACCCCAAATCTCTTGTTCTGTCTTTATTAGATTGTAGGCTCTATTGGGCAGGGACTGTCTTTTTTTGTGTTTTGTACAGTGCTAGGTGTCGTGTAGCGCTATACAAATGTAACTGAGAGCCATTTTCGGGAAGTACCAAGTGGTGTAGGTTAGCATCCGGGGAGGAGTTACCATTCAAAGTCATCCCCCCAGAAAGGCTTTATAACAGCTCTCCCCCAAGAGTTTGTGGGCAATCCCTTATAGTTTGCTCAGAGTTAGGAGGTGGAGAGGAGCTTTTCCTGTTATTGTTTTCTAGGGCTAGTCAGAGGAGCCAGGCAAACCCTGCCTGGGGATCCTGCCCAGGGTCGGATGTCTCTTTCCTGTCTACTCACAAGCTGGTAGGGATATCCCTCCGGGTTGTTTTCAGGCATTAGAGATTTTTCCTAGTAGGAGCCTTATGGACACCTGGGCCTTTCTGGATTCAGGGCACAGGGAACCCTGTGTCTGGGATGCCCAGGGATAGAGGAGATCTGCCCTCAAGAGGTGGTGGGTGACTTGCTGTGAGGAGTAACTCCACTATTAATTTCATTTGAGGGACTGGGACATTGTTAAAAGACCCAGCAGGAAGATTGTTTTAGCTGCTCCTTCCTTCCTGCATCGGAAGTCATCTGCATCTAGGGAGCCCTCCCGTCAGGGATCCAGAAGAGAGACAGCATATGAGAAACTGTAAGATCCTGAAGATCTGCTTACCATGGGTAAAAGAACTGTAAATACCATCAAGGACACCTATCCTGCATCTTCACCCTGGGGGGAGAGAGCTTCAGATTCTCTGTGTATAGACTGGAATTGGCCATCTTTGGAAAGGATTTTCCCAGACTATTTTAGGATTATCCTGCCCTTGCCTGTTTAAAAGATTCCTGCACAGTCCAAGGATAAAGACTGTAACCAAAGAAAGAAAGTCTGTGGTGCTATTTATTGCGCCATTATTGACCGAGCTTCTGAGCAGTAAAGTTTTATTTTGGACTCTATCCCAGTGCGTCTTGCGAAGTTTTTGGCACATAGCACGCAGTGAAGAGACTACCCCACCCCCAGGGATCTTTCAGTAAGGAGGAAGTCGCCCCTGCACTGGGCCCAGAAAGTAAATCTCCCCTCCCCCCAACAAAAGAATCCACCCCCTGCGGAAAGAGTCGCATAGAAGAGTTAGGCAGGGTTCCTGGCCCTGAGAGTTACAAATTCTTTTATGGCCCCACCGGCATGGGGTTACAAAAATGTTAAGTAGTAGCACTAGTAATTATAAGCAAGTAAAGACTTATGCCCATCACTTTGGCAGGTTGTAAAATATCAACTTACTTGCATTAATGTTGGCCCCCTCCCTGGAACGCCCCTGGCCTGCCCATTTTCTACACCTACAAATTTGCTCACAGACCCTGATTTATGTACATCTGTTGTGGTTTTTAAAATAGCATGCACTGGCGCATATGCGCGCAAGTGCTCATTTTTACGCATGCAATGTTTGAAACTTCAACTTTAAGCATTTTCATTAGGCCATATGCAAATAGTACGTTGTTGCAAAAGGCAGCAGGAAATTGGAATCAATCTGGGCTATTCTGCAATATTACTAGTATCATGATAATTTACAGTAGGGATGTGCATTCTTTTCTTTGGTTTGTTTAAGTGCGCACTAAATCGAAGTTAATGCACAGTAAAACGAAAATGAAAAAACCAAACTGAATAGTAAAAATAAAACGAAATGAAAATAAAAACAAATATTTTCTGGCTTCATATACTAATTGGACAGTTTCCCTGCTCCTTGCAGCTCCCCGTCTAGTCAAGTCAGAAAGGTTGCCTGTGGTTAGTCAGTAGTGCCTGTGTGCAGTCATCAATCACTGTGAAAACAGCTGTCTCATCCGGTCTGAATGGCCGGAGATGGTCCCTTACATCTCCTTCCTGGGCAGGGTTCAATCTTGTAAAAGAAATGGGAGAAAACAAGAGACCTAGGAGTTAATTGAATGGCAGGGCCGCCAGGAGTGGGGTATATAAAAGGATTCTTCAGCAGGTGGAAAGATGTGACCACATGGAGTTTCCTTAACTTCCCACTCCACTGCAGGAGCCCTTTGCATTTTCTTACAGGAATGCAGCTGAGAAATAAAATACATTTAAAAAAAAAAGGGAAAGTAAGAAGGGAGGAGGAGGAAGGCTGCTGGGTGATAGCTGAAGGAAATTGGCACAGCATTACAGAGCCGTTCATCTCCAGGTCATTAGTTCAAATCAGGCTCAGGTGATTATCATCTGAAAGCCCCACGATGGCTTTACATGAAATTAATTCCATTCCCCCGTTGAAAAGTGCCCAGCTTGGCACAAATCAGCAGCCTTAGCAGAGAGGTCAGGCATGGAGAATGAATTAATCCCCCAGCCCCAAGGGGTAGTCTCCCCATGGCAGAACCAAGGCACATTGGTGGGACAAGGCAAGGACGCCCGTCCCATGGAGGACCTCAGCTTCCAGTGCTGCCCAGCTGACAACAACCGTGAGCAAAAACTAATTTACTAGAACTTATTTTTAAATTAACAAGTCTTTTATTTTTTGTTTATTTACTAACATAATAAAACAACAAGGTTTTCTCAGTGACCACGGAAAAGTGATTGCTAAGTTGGCTTTAGTCATACATTGGAGCACACCTCACGACTGTCAGCTCGATACAGTAAAGTTCAGTTGAAGATTTCTCGTCTGTAACGAGCTCGCTGCGCACAATTCGGACGCGTAAGGCAAACCAGCGATACAGTCTCCAGTTTTGCGCGTCCGTAGCGCTTCTTAAAACAGACGTGTAACCCTTCCCGCACCCGGCATGTAAATGAACGAATTAGCTGTATAATGAAGGAATTAGCTATTCCTCTCCGATACCGTAACGGGCACTCAGGTTCTCTCATTAGTAACGCACTGTTTTGCCGCGGCCGTAACGTGTTAGTTTACCGCCTCCCCCTAGTAGGAGTTAGGACTGTGAGTCTAGTAACAAATCCATCGACACCGCTTAAGACACTCAAAAACAATAAAACACAATTTAAAAAAAAAGCGATACAGAGATGATCGAGAAAATGTAATGATGTGGGACACATAAAACCTGTCAGAAGAAAAAATAAAAATTTTTAAATACCTGTCGGAGGGCTGTGTGGGTACAGGCGGCGGCGGGAGCCGGGTGGTCGCGTGTTAAATCTAGGCCGCGGGCGGGTGGGCGCCTGTTCCAGGCGGCGGCGGCAGCGGGGGGACACGCGTTAGTTCGAGACGGGCGGCGGGTGGTCGCGTGTTAAATCTAGGCCGGGTCCGCACAGGCGCGCATTCATTCACTGCCGGTGGGAGCTGCCTCTCCGGCAGCCCCCACCGGCAGTGAATGAATGCGCGCCTGTGCGACCCCTGCGATTCGGCGCTCAGGGCGTGACGTCACGGCATGTGACTGCCTTGAGCGCCGAATCGCAGGGGTCGCACAGGCGCACATTCATTCATTCACTGCCGGTGGGGGCTGCCGGAGAGGCAGCCCCCACCGGCAGTGAATGAATTCATTCATCCAGGCGGAGGAGCCGGCTGCTTTCGCCACCGGCTCCTCCGCCTGGATGAATGAATGAATGCGCGCCTGTGCGACCCCTGCGATTCGGTGGTCGCGTGTTAAATCTAGGCCGCGGGCGGGTGGGCGCCTGTTCCAGGCAGTGGCGGCGGGGGGGACACGCGTTAGTTCGAGACGGCCGGCGGGTGGTCGCGTGTTAAATCTAGGCCGGGTCCGTACAGGCGCGCATTCATTCATCCAGGCAGAGGAGCCGGTGGCGAAAGCAGCCGGCTCCTCCGCCTGGATGAATGAATTCATTCACTGCCGGTGGGGGCTGCCGGGGCAGCCCCCACCGGCAGTGAACGAATGCGCGCCTGTGCGGACCTGGCCTAGATTTAACACGCGACCATCCGCCGCCCGCCGGCCATCTCGAACTAACGCGTGTCCCCCCGCCGCCGCTGCCTGGAACAGGCGCCCACCCGCCCGCGGCCTAGATTTAACACGCGACCACCCGGCTCCCGCCGCCGCCGCCTGTACCCACGCGGCCCTCCGACAGGTATTTAAAAATTTTTATTTTTTCTTCTGACAGGTTTTATGTGTCCCACATCATTACATTTTCTCGATCATCTCTGTATCGCTTTTTTTTTAAAATTGTGTTTTATTGTTTTTGAGTATCTTAAGCGGTGTCGATGGATTTGTTACTAGACTCACAGTCCTAACTGCTACTAGGGGGAGGCGGTAAACTAACACGTTACGGCCGCGGCAAAACAGTGCGTTACTAATGAGATAACCTGAGCGCGCGTTACGGTATCGGAGGGGAATAGCTAATTCCTTCATTATACAGCTAATTCGTTCATTTACATGCCGGGTGCGGGAAGGGTTACGCGTCTGTTTTAAGAAGCGCTACGGACGCGCAAAACTGGAGACTGTATCGCTGGTTTGCCTTACGCGTCCGAATTGTGCGCAGTGAGCTCGTTACAGACGAGAAATCTTCAACTGAACTTTACTGTATCGAGCTGTGTGTGAGTAAAACGTGTTCTAGTATGGCCCAGAACCAGCAACCTCCTGGCTTAGAAGCAAGAGCGACACCTGCTGACTGGACAGTAGAGGCTGCTCTCTTTTCTCAGATGGTACGCGGCCCAAAACAGTGGGCTGAATGCTACGCCTGGTGCAGTAAGCAACCTCCAGCACACACAGACATCAGTCCACTTGGGAATTCAGGATTCCCCTACCAAATATGCATGAGATGGATTTGTGTGCGGCTGAAGCCATGAACATGCGCGTTTATTAGGGATATTCTGGAAACTCAAGCAGCTTGCTGGGCACATGGACTGGAGGTGGCCTACCCCAGGGCACTTTCCATCTGGTGTCTTCCAGGCAGTTTCTTTTGGGGGTAACAGAGTTACAGAGAGAAACCTCTGTTTCTGCATGCAAATCCCAATTTGGAAAAGAATTTGGGATCCGTGTGTGTAAAAGTGCGTGCAAAACAATTTCACGTGGACTTTTTATGTGCATGGTAAGTTCAAGCATGGAAAATAGTGCTGGTGGGCTACCCATGTGCTCCCCCCACCAGTCCCCACCAGTATAAAACATCCAGGTCCAGCTTCCATCCCTTCTCCCCACCCACTGAAACAGTGGCCTCGCTGGTCCCCCCAGGAATCCCCTGACCTCTCCCCCTCCCCCCAGCCTTTACCCCATTGCGGGTCAGGGAGTAGGAGCGATCCACAGGCATTCCTGCCGCAATGGCCCCCAGTCAGCCCGAGGCTGGCGCCATTATATGTTGTGCAGCAGTTTTCTGCCATTCAACAAAATGGCGCTGCCCTTGGCTTCACTGGTGGACACTTTCAGAAGTGCCACGGAGGCGTGACGGGATAAGGACTGGCATGGTGGCGGGGGGCAGGCCTTTAAGTGGGCTTGGGAGATCTTTGTTTACATTTTGTCAATCTTGGGGTTTTTTGGGGGGGTTGGTTTCAAGTGAGCTAATGAAAAGGAGAGATTGTGATGGGGAGAGGGACAGAGAGTACTGGGTTCAGGTTGCAGGGGTGGGAGCATAGTCTGCTGGGATGAGGGGACAGAATCTGATGGGTCAGGGTCTGCTACGGCGGGCCTGCTGAGGGAGGGGTGGGGGAAGGGAGCGGTGGGGTCTGGCTGGTGAGGGAGGGATTGATCTGGGGATGGGGAGACCAGAGTGGGCTAGGGACTGAGCTGGAGTTTGGGGGGGGGGGGGGGGGAGATCAGAGAGTGCTGGGTTCTGGCTGGGGGGGGGGGGGGGGGATACATTGTGCTGGGGCTGGGCCAGTAATGGGGGGAAGGGAGTAGTGGACTTGGGCTGATGAGAGAGGTCAGAATGTGCTGGGGTTGAGTGTGGCAGGGAGGAGCAGAGTGTGCTGAGCTCAGGCTGGGAAGGGGGGCTCAGAATGTGCTGGGGGAGAGTTAGGGAGAGGGTCAGAGTCTGCTAGGGCTAAGCTGCCAAGGGGAAGGGAGTGCTGAGGTGAGGCTGGGCAGGTGGATCAGAGCGTGCGGGAGGGGAGAGCTGGGTTCAGACTGTGGAGGAGGAGAGTGATTAGGAGCCTCTGGTGAATTTCCACGGGTTTCAGCCAGTCTTAAATATTCTTAAGATACGCACCAGAAAACCAGAATTTTTAAGACACCACTTACCTAGAGTTGTGTGATCTAAGTGACTTCACCGTCACCTTCTGAGCGCCCTGCTTGTGTGATCTTTGCGGGTCACTGGTATGCGATCGGTGTGATGCTAACATGATAACTTGCATCTTCTTCTTTCTAGGATGTGTCTTGTGTCTTGGTTACAGATCAGAAGGTGGGTTCTTTAATTTCTTACAGGCTGATGCAATATCGGCATGCGATATTGCATCAATTGATCATGACTGAGCGCCCGCTCCCTTAATGCGCGCCGGTCCGCCTCTCCCGGGCGCCCGATTTAATATTTAAATCAGGTGCCGCGGAAAGAAGGAGGCGCTAGGGGAAACTGCGCGCCCCTCGTGCCTCCTCGGCAGCGGGGGCCCCGGGAGAGGTGGCTGTCAGCGGGTTAGGAAAACGGACCCTCGGTTTTAGAGCATCCGTTTTCTTAACCTGTGCACAGCCGCGGCTTAGGAAAAGGGGGCGCGGTTCCGTTACTTGAGCGTCCCTTTTTCCTAACCTGACCGCCGCACCTTTTTTAAAAAATTTTTTCCTGGACATTCTAATTTTTTAGTTCCTCTTACTTAACATCGCCACAATATTAAGTCGGAGGAAGAACAGAAAAGCTGTATTTTCTGCTTTTCTGTACACTTTTTTGGCTCCTCCAAAATTAATGCCTGCTCAGGGGGAGGCGTTAATTTGGGCGCACACTTTTTTTTTTGCATGGGGGGAAATAGATAATAGCCTCATCAACATGCATTTGCATGTGATGAGCACTACTACCTACACACGCGATTGGACGTGCATTTTGGACGCGCTAACCCCCCCTTTGCATCGGGGGTTACGGACACGCATCCAAAACGCGCGTCCAACTGCGGATTGAGCGGCGTGCTGTAACCAGTGCAAGGTACTGCATCGGCCTGCTAGAAAATACAAGGAGCCTCCTGCACTACATGTCCCATAATTCACCTCACTGTTCAGGCCTGGTGAGTGCCATTTATAAATAATTGTATTTAATTTCTTTATTTGTCAACCCTTGCCATGTGCTGGAAGGCTCAGACCGAGAATTAGCAATTCTGTAAATAAATTAAACTTTCCCATTTTAAAGAAACAAATATTAATACTAAAACAAGTGTTTTGTGCAGAACATCATGAAAACAATTAAATCACACATGACAAATTTACAGAAGTACAATCACAGTGTATTAATTCATAGAGCCATAATTACATTTCATTAACCGATGCATAAATTCATCTCTCTGGAAATTTGCTGATAACTTATTTAAATGAATTCTTTGCCGCATGCACATGGCAGGTATTTCTTTAAAATTAAAAAAGCCACTTGTTAAGTGAGTGAATCACAGGACTAATATGTAAAATATTCAGACTAGCACGTACACTCCATTACACTTGGGGTGGGCTTTGAGAGAAAACCTAGTGGTTTGTCTGCAAGTCCTGAGTGAAGGATTCTTGCACTGGTTGTCTGCATATCTAATAAATTGAGATTAAATCCACAAAAGAACAAAGTACTGTGGACAGGGGAAAAAAAAAGACCCCGGAAATTTGAATTCTGAGGTGACCCTTTAAGGCACAGCTCTTCCTTTCAGCTGTCAAGTATTCATTCTGGGATTTGCGTTGGACTCCAAACTTTCAATTGAAGCTCAGATCCTGGCACTAGACAAATCAGCTTTCTTCCCCCCCCCCCCCCCCCCTCACCAGCTCTGTCGCCTTGGTCCCTTTGTGAACGGCTCGGCATTTTCCACAGTCATCTGGGTTGGTGCAGTCTCTTGCCGGGATTACTGCACCTCGCTCTACATTGGAATTCCAAAAAATACTCAACTGGTGCCTGCGGCTCCTCCAGAGTGCTCCTGCCTGACTGATGCTGAACGCACATCAATCTGAAAGGATCGGGCCCTCCCAGTCATCTCTTCCTTCGCTCTCCTCTCCTTCTTGATGGTATTTGGACCTTTCCAGGCAGTTTGTCCTTTCCCCTGGCACTTCCCAGTTCACCGGACCTCCAGGTTGCAAGAGCCTTCTCTCTCCTCCATCTTGCAGCTCTGGGGGAATCACCCTGGTGGGAGAGGGCTGTGAGACTACCAGGACCCTAGGGCTTGGTATCCTCTTCAGCTCTCAACAATCCACCCAAGGTCACGCCAATCCTCCTTCCATCAGTTTTCTCTCTCTACTTTACCCCTCCCAATGGGGAGTGGAGCTCCTCCGCCTTATGTAGTGACAAAATTGCAAGCAAAATCGCACGACCAGAGTGAACTTACCAAACACACCCAGATATTACACTCTGGTAATGCATAACCACAAGTGCACATAAGAAATAATTTGTGCTGTGATAAGGAGCATTTCTCAGGAACTACCTCCCAATTATATAAACATATGTTGGCCCTTTATGTCATCATCAAACTCTCCTTTTCATTTCATATAGTCCATTTTCTTTTTTAAATACTTTTAATATACTTTCATACAAAAGACTTAGCTCATCAAATAGAGCTGCAGCGAACAATCCGTCCTGGCAGTCGCGTTTCAAAGCTGTATCTTCTTCAGGGGCATACTTTCTTTCAAATAACGCTGCTGCAAACATGGTTTCACACTGTTACCAGCCAGATGTTTTTAAAAGAACAGTTTGCCCTGAAAAACCATGGACACGAACATCAGCTTTCATGGACCAATCAAAAAAATTCCCAACATGGTCCTTAAATAAAAGAGAACCAGTCCAAGGTTTCATGTATCCTGGACAGCAACTGTCGTTTTTAAAGTAACATCAGGACATGCTAGAGACAAAGTTCCTGGATGGAATAAATGACTGCTTCATGGAGCAATTGGTTCAGGAACCAACAAGAGAGGGATATAGTTTAGATTTAATTCTTAGTAGGACGCAGGATTTGGAGAGAGAGGTAACGGTGGTGGGGCAACTTGGCAATAGTGATCAAAACACGATCAAATTTAAATAACTGGAAGGGGGACAATAAGTAAATCTGCAGCTCTAACACTAAACTTTCAAAAGGGAAAATGAGGAAAATAGAAAAAAAACTGAAAGGTGCAGATGCAAAGGTTAAAAGTATACAACAGGCGTGAACAATGTTTAAAAATACAATCCTAGAGGCGCAGTCCAGATGTATTCCATGCATTAAGAAAGGTGGAAGGAAGGCAAAATGATTACTGGCATGGTTAAAAGGTGAGGTGAAAGAGGCTATTTTAGCCAAAAAAAGATCATCCAAAATCGGTAGAAGGATCCATCTGAAGAAAATAGGAAAAAGCATAAGCATTGTCAAGTTAAGTGTAAAACATTGATAAGACAGGCAAAGAGAGAATTTGAAATAAAGTTGACAGTAGAGGCAAAAACTCAGAATAAAAACTTTAAAAAATATATCCGAAGCAAGAAACCTGTGAGGGAGTCGGTTGGACCATTAGATGACCGAGGGGTTAAAGGGGCTCTTAGGGAAGATAAGGCCATTGCAGAAAGACTAAATGAATTCTTTGCTTCTGTGTTTACTAATGAGGATGTTGGGGAGATACTGATTCTGGAGATGGTTTTCAGGGGTGATGAGTCAGATGAACTGAACCAAATCACTGTGAACCTGAAAGATGTAGTAGGCCAGATTGACAAACTAAAGAGTAGCAAATCACCTGGACCACATGATATGCATCCTAGGGTTCTGAAGGAACTCAAAAATGAAATTTCAGATGTATTATTTAAAATTTGTAACCTATCATTAAAATCATCCATTGTACCTGGAGACTGGCCAATGTAACCCCAATATTTAAAAAGGGCTCCAGGGCCGATCCGGGAAACTATAGACCAGTGAGCCTGACTTCAGTGCCGAGAAAAATAGTGGAAACTATTCTAAAGAGCAAAATCACAGAGCGTATAGAAAGATATGGTTTAATGGAACACAGTCAGCTTGGATTTACCCAAGGGAAGTCTTGCCTCACAAATCTACTTCACTTTTTTGAAGGGGTTAATAAACATGTGGATAAAGTGAACTGGTAGATGTAGTGTATTTGGATTTTCAGAAGGCGCTTGACAAAGTTCCTCATGAAAGGCTTCTAAGAAAACTAAAAAGTCATGGGATAGGTGGCGATGTCCTTTCGTGGATTGCAAACTGGTTAAAAGACAGGAAACAGAGAGTAGGATTAAATGGACAATTTTCTCAGAGGAAAAGGGTTAACAGTGGAGTGCCTCAGGGATCTGTACTTGGACCGGTGCTTTACAAGTTATCTAGAAATTATCTAGAAAGGAATATGATGAGTGAGGTTATCAAATTTGCAGATTGTGATACATTGCAGGAGGACCTTGGGAGACTGGAAAATTAGGCATCCAAATGGCAGATGAAATTTAATGTGGACAAGTGCAGGGTGATGCATATAGGAAAAAATAACCCTTGCTGTAGTTACATGATGTTAAGTTCTTTATTAGGAGCTACCACCCAGGAAAAAGATCTAGGAGTCATAGTGGATAATACATTGAAATCGGCTCAGTGTGCTGCAGCAGTCAAAAAAGCAAACAGAATGTTAGGAATTATTAGGAAGGGAATGGTTGACAAAACAGAAATGTCTTAATGCCTCTATATTGCTCCATGGTGAGGCTGTACCTTGAGTACTGTGTACAACGATGTTCACTGCATCTCAAAGAAGGTACAGAGAAGGGTGATCAAAATGATAAGGGGAATGGAACAGTTTCCCTATGAGGAAAGACTAAAGAGGTTAGGACTGTTCAGCTTGGAGAAAAGACGGCTGAGGGGGGATATGATAGAGGTCTTTAAGATCATGAGAGGTCTTGAACGAGAAGAAGTGAATCTGTTATTTACTCTTTCAGATAATAGAAGGACTAGGGGGCATTCCATGAAGTTAGCAAGTAGCACATTCAAGACTAATCAGAGAAAATTCTTTTTCACTCAATGCACAATAAAGCTCTGGAATTTGTTGCCAGAGGATGTGGTTAGTGCAGTTAGTATAGCTGTGTTTAAAAAAGGTTTGGATAAGTACTTGGAGGAAAAGTCCATTAACGGCTAATAATCAATTTTACTTAGGGAATAGCCACTGCTATTAATCGCATCAGTAGCATGGGATCTTCTAGGTGTTTGGGTACTTGCCAGGTTCTTGTGGCCTGGTTTGGCCTCTGTTGGAAACAGGATGCTGGGCTTGATGGACCCTTGGTCTGACCCAGCATGGTAATTTCTTATGTTCTTATCCAGAATTGTTCTCTACAGTTCAGTCGCGCGGTTGTCTCCTCCCCGCAGGAATGGTTGTCCATATCCTATGAAACTGAGTAAACTGATGCTGAAAATCAACACAATGTTGAGCGCTGGGGCCAGTAAGGCAGCAATGTTGAGCGCTGGGGCCAGTAAGACAGCCTGTCTTCAAGCCACCCTATTGTTCTGTCAGATCGAGTAAACTTTGGTTCTTCGTTTTGAATGGCTCCTTATACAGTGACACTGCTCTGCCACTCTGAGGCCACGCACGCCAGCTGAAGCCACGTCCTGCATGCTTGTAAGGAGCAAGGACATTCTGTTAGGGACGGAAAATGGACACCCCCTTGACACTTAATTCTTCTACCACATCTTTTGTCCTACCTTGTAATATCTTAGTACCTCCCTGACGTGCCTTAAATACCCCTCTGTCGTATGCATTTTTGGTATACTTTGACGTGCTGTTAAATAAATAAAAAGGCACAGAGGTTAGGACCTTAAAATAGTTAACGCTGGCCTGTTGTAAGGCTGCGCTTCCTTTCATTTGTTGAGAAGTCACTGAATGTAAACGCTGACCTGCTGCAACATGCCTTGAGCTCACTTGTTGGAAAAGCGTGAAAAAAAAAACCGACAATCATGATTGATGGTGAGAAAAATCCAGAAGCATTCTAGACCAGGCTCCCATTGTTTTACTTAAGGTAGAAACTCCCTTCCTGTAGCAGTGGGGTCTGCCTAACTCGTCTGTCCTCTGGCCTTCCTGCCTTCACAGTCTCCAGCTTTTTCCAGGGAACTTGACTAAAGCACCACTGGAGACAAATTCTTGAGAAAGGGGTCCAGGGGGAATCTCCCACCGGGCCTACGGTGGAGCCTGCAAAACTTGGGCTGGGATGGAGTCAGCAGCTGGGATGTGGCGGATAGAAAGGAGGGTGATGAGAGGCTGTAGGGGACAGGAGGAGACGACGAGGGCCCTGCAAGACAACCGAGAAGTGCAGCGGGTGGCGGAAGGAGTCTGACAACACGATGACGCTTATGTGAAAAAAGCAGATGCTGAGCAGACAACAAGGCCAGTGAGGACACGTGTAGGTGCAGAAGCGCAGTGTTGTGGAGTTTTTGACTTCTGATGCTACCGAGCGCAATGTCAAGTAATTCAAGTGATGGCGATTCCAAAACCCAAGGCAGGGAATCAGCCGATATTAATCAGGGCTGTATTTGTCAATAGGCACACTAGGGCCTGTGCCTAGGGCAGGCTGACTGAAGAATTGCTGTCTTCCAGCTCTGCTGAAGTTCACTCAGACCCCTGCTTCCTAATTCGGCTGCAGGGAACAGGAGGGGCAGAATGGAGGTTCATTAGGAGGTGAGGAGAGGACTCGCTGGGGAGCTTGTGTCTGTGAGAGAAATGGGGGGCCATGTTTGGGTGATTGAATGAGAAGGGTTACGTAAGTATATGAGAGACTGGCTGTGCGTCACATAAATGTAAATTTGCATTTCTAAATGAAAGTAGGGGTGGATTCTCGTATTAAAACTTGCCGCGGGTACAAAGCACCTGCAGACAGCTGTGCATGCTTTATTTGCGGGTACTTCCCTCCCCTGTGAAAAATAAGGTGCACATAGATCTGAAAATGCAATCCACGTGTACACTTTTCCTCCCTTGGCCAAAGCACGTCCTGGGAGTGCCTACTCAGAGTGCGGCCAATGGTGCGCACGTCGCAGAATAGCACGCATGCTTTTAAGCGCATTAAGGGAGGGGAGGTTTCAGGCTGTCTATTTGCACGTGCAAGATGGCTTTGAAAATTGCCCTCATCAACAGAGAAAATCCGGAGGGGGTATTTGTGGGTTTGCCGGCAGCAAATGAAACGCAACGAAGATTAAGAAATATTATGAGATGAAGATACCCAAGGACCCTTTGCCGGCTGAAAATTCTGCAATGAATTCATTGGAACTCACAGCCCAGCAGATTTCCTGAGAAATGCGTGTACCTTGACAAATAAATATCCGTTAGACAGTACAGTACATTTGTGGCCTTAAAGTTAGGCTAAGATTGGTACTGATTGGTATATATCTAAAAAGCATACAAAAGCTTCATTTAAATAGAGAATGGTTAAGAGGGAGAGAAAAGTGGAAAAGGGTTATCTGCTGGAAGAGGCAGCGGAGGACACCGTAAATAAATACAGTCGTTAAAATGAACAGCGTTAGCAGGGATGGAAATGCTTCTTTTGATTAGACAAGGGACTTTGCAGCCCAACAGATAAAAACGGATGGTGGTGGAGTCAGCTTTCTGCGTGCTGCTGCTGTACCGGCGCGGTTTTAAATTATGCACCCTGAAATGAAATGGGATTTCAGTAATTCTCGGCAACTCTCACCGGTGAGGAGCTCGGAAACTTCTCCCACTTTACTTTGCTCGTACCCTTTTAGTCAAAGGGCAGTAAAAATGAAAAATGTGAAGCCGGAACTTGCAGTGCCTCATTTATAGGAGTTGCTATTGCCTAAGATTCCCGCTCGGTAATGCGACGAGAACTTGCCCAAACAAAGAATTAGGCTGCTGGCGAGCACGCACACACCTTCTGCTTCAACGATTCCCAAAGAAAGAAGCGGGATGTGCAGTTCTGAATTGTTGTTGAGAGTAGTGAGACAGAGGCCCGCCGGCTCAGTGACTGCACCATACCTGGGCTTAGGGCTGGGGATGCCCTATTTACAGCCCCTGGGGAAAGGGAATCGCGGGCACTTCTCAAGGGCACCACCTAGTGGCTGGATTCGGACCCATCAATACGGGGTTCCCGAAGGAGCCCTCATCGGTGGTCGTTTTTATAAGCTGTTGAATTTTTCTGGGTGGGTTGATGTCGCCATTTCCGTTCAAGTTGTCTTAATTTCTGTTTTTTTTTTTAATTCTAAGTTCGTTAGTCTACCAGGGGGCATAATGTTCACGTGTTTGGGTTTTTTTTTAATTTTCAAAGGACATGATTTGTCTAGGCTTGCAATAAGTGCAGTGTCCCAGGTTGATACTAGACCTGTGGTGGTATTATCTGTATTTTTATGGAGTATTTTACAGATTACTTGATTTTATATTTCGTGTTCGTATTTTATGTTAGCTATAATTGGACATTTATTATTTAATATGGTGAAATATTATGAATGTACTTTTGTAATCCGCCCTGAATATAAGAAGGGCGGACTAGAAGTATTTTAAAACAAATAAATAAATAAAATAAAGACTGTCGCTGCAATGACTGAAAATGTAGATGATTTTTTTTTTTTTTTTTTTAATAGATTTCATTATTCGTTCTTTTTTAAATCCAGGCTCAAGGCGAGTAACTGTCCCGTTACTGTAGTTATTGCCCGGCCCACGAGGATTTGCAGTCTAAGGCTTTTCCCCTTAGATGATGAAAAGGTGTTTTAGTAAATTGGGCTCTAAGTTTGCACCAGAGGCAATGGAAGGACTTGCCCAAGGACAAAAGGAGTTTCAGTGGGAGAAGCGGGATTTGAACCTTGAGCTTCCCTGGTTCTCTGCCTGCCCTGTAATTTGGCGAGGGGACATGGAACGGAGGGAAAGGGTCCGGGTACTTGCGAATGAAGTCTTATGGTGCCAGATCCCAGCCCTGCTTCCGAGTCAGCCAAGAGCCCAAAGGAGCAGGATGAAACTGCAGGATCAAAAAAACAAATAATATTAAACAAACAGTCAAAGTGAGGAACTGTAAGCCAGGGAAATAAACTGATAGGGCAGGCTCCAGAAAGGGGGTCACTTGTAATCATGAAGCCTTTCACTGTCGGCAGGCTTCCTTGTGTTGTTGTTAGAAGAGATATCGGAAGCGTTGCTGGCGATTTGATCGCCTCGCCGACATTTCATTTCAGGGAGCAGAAGAGGAGGAATGCGGTGTCCTTAGGACAGTGGTTCTCAACCTCTTTTTGGCCGAGATACACCTGACAGATGGTTCTCACATGCGTGACCCGCTGAACATGTGACCATCACGGGGCTAAATGTAAACATGCACTCTGCATCCACAGGAATCCCCTCAACCCCCAGCAATGAGTGCAGAGCAGATCTAGGGCATTACCCTGTACAACTCACCATACACAAAAGATATTCTGGTTCTGATGACATCTCAGTAACAGCAAAACAAACTCCTTTTACTACCAGGCACAATAGCCTTCCTTATGAAAAGAGAGTAATTTACCACTAATGCATAACCTATTGAGAAAACACAACAAATAAGATTGATACAAATGCCTACACGCTAGTAAAATACCTCACCTCCGTCTCACACACAGAACTGGCCTTCACTGAGTACAAAAAATAACACAAATTATAAATATGGAGAAAGAAACTGGAATGGAAAACCAAAAACGCCCCTCTGCATGCAGTGCGAACCTGGAGAAATGGAAAGAGAAATATAGCACCTAACAGACTCTCAGGATTTGCAATAATGCACACAAACTAACCCGCACAAAGTTACACCTGTATTATGGAACACACTCAAGCAGTAACAATCCTATCTATGAAAAGGCAACACTACAAATATTAAACCAGGCCCTAAACACTAATACACTTCCTATAAGAACATAAGAACATGCCATACTGGGTCAGACCAAGGGTCCATCAAGCCCAGCATCCTGTTTCCAACAGTGGCCAATCCAGGCCATAAGAACCTGGCAAGTACCCAAAAACTACCGGTAAGTCTATTCCATGTAACCATTGCTAATGGAGGGGTTATTCCCTAAGTGAACTTAATAGCAGGTAATGGACTTCTCCTCCAAGAACTTATCCAATCCTTTTTTAAACACAGCTATACTAACTGCACTAACCACATCCTCTGGCAACAAATTCCAGAGTTTAATTGTGCGTTGAGTAAAAAAGAACTTTCTCCGATTAGTTTTAAATGTGCCCCATGCTAACTTCATGGAGTGCCCCCTAGTCTTTCTACTATCCGAAAAAGTAAATAACCGATTCACATCTACCCGTTCTAGACCTCTCATGATTTTAAACACTTCTATCATATCCCCCCTCAGTCGTCTCTTCTTCAAGCTGAAAAGTCCTAACCTCTTTGGGAAAACAGAATAAGCCAAGCTGCTATAGAACCCCACACAGAAATAATTGTAAAACTATACTAAAAATGTTACAAAAAAGCTGATGAGCAGAATAACATTCAACAATTAATAACTCATAAAATAATTTAAAATTGGCCACATACCAATAACTATTTCAAGCAGACATATCACATAATACCCAATAAATAAAAGGGCAGTCAATCAAGAAAAATAAATATAAAAAAGCCACCTTTACTTACCCTCTCCAGCAACTCTCTTACTCCTTTCCCTTGCAGCTCTCTGGGGCCCAGTGCTGCAGAGATCGGGTGCTCTTGTTTCGAAAAAGAGAAGGCAAGCCCCCTGCTGATGCTGCCCTCAGACAGCGACCGGAGGGTGGCTTTTCCCCCAGGCTTGGCTCCATCCAGGGAACGCCATTCCTTGCTCGATTTGAAGCAGTCTTACACTAGGTCCCCTTGAAGGCCACGACAGCAACAAGCTCCCGAGTCCTAAGGCCCGGGCTCCCCCCCAACCTGGAGCCCCGGCCACTTTCTCAGGACAGAAGGCAGGCTAGTCCTCTCCCTGTGAGAGGCCAAGCAGAACGACTTCTCCCTTGAAACGAGAGACCTGAAGAACCCTGAACAAGGAGCATAAGGGAGCATTTTTGGTACACACGGACACCTGCCACTGGGCAGGGCCGGTGCTAGCGATCGTGCTGCCCCGTGCAAATAATTTCCTTGCCGCCCCCCTCCCCCATAAAATTCCATTTCACTAAAATGTGAAGTCTAGGCGATACCATGTAAATACATAGCAAGCATTTTATTACAGTCACGGGGGCCTAAAACCGCACATTTCCACACTGTTTTTCTGTGAGAAAATTCACATGGGAGTAGCTGAGTCCTGCCATTTACTAAATCCCGGAGGAATTTTCCTTGCATTGCCATGGCCTGTCCAGGCATAAGTAAGTAGCACGCTATTCCAAATGCCTGCTAAACAGTCTTAAACATGCAAGCTAAAAGTTAGCGCCTAGTCCCCTATCTGTATGTGGTTCTGAAAAATCGGTTGCATCATTTGGTTATATTTTATTGAGCCTCAGGCAAAATCTTTTAAAGTATCTGGCTTAAGAATGTAAGAAAATGACTACATTTTATGCAGTATGGACACTGAAAGTTATAGGCAAAAGTGAGTCACAAAAGGTGAGACCCGTCTCTTGCCCAGTGGCGGGCCTGGAAGTGAGTTAGAAACATACGAGTCTGAGATGCAGTTATGAGTGAAAGGGAAGGGACTACAACTGCGACAGATTTAGGCACCCCTAGGCCCTGCTGCCCCCCTGTTATCCGCCTCTTCCCTCCCCCCCCTCAAGGTTGGACCAACAAGGGGCAGAAGATCTAAGTCCTCCCCCCCCGCCCCCCTAGATTCCTGTGGCAGTTCAGGGGTAGATCCTGTGGCAAAAATTTAAAAACTTCTGAAGCAAATTGGCAAACATTTCCATCTTTTATATTACATTATGAAAGTAAAGTAGTTTTACACTATATTTATTAGTACAATGTATATTATTTTATGGGAAGGCAGCAAATCTTCAGCTAGCCTGCTGTCCTAGGCACAGCCCTAGTGTGCCTACTGACAAATACAGGCCTGCTGCTACAGATTTTCAATAAAATTAAATCAATGAAATATCATAAACATAAAACATATTAGCAGTAAAAATAAATGAACTGGGCAGCTGAAAAAAAAGGCATACAATAGGCATATATGTAGGGTCCAGGAAAGATTCAAAACATTCATTTCTAAAAGAACAGCAATGTGCTCACATCTTTTAATAAACCATTATTTGGCTTGGCTGCTTGTGAGTGAAGGTTCATGAATCCTTAGTGAAACACATGATTTGGTGGGAGAGGTTACGGTGTTAGGGCCACTTGGCAATAGTGATCATAATATGATTAAAACTGACTTGATAACTGGAGGGAGGACACTAAGGAAATCTACTGCAATAGCATTTAACTTTCAAAAGGGAGACTATGATAAAATGAAGAAAATGGTTAGGAAAAAAACTGAAAGGAGCAACTACAAAGATTAAGAGTTTACATCAGGCAAGGACCTTGTTTATAAATACCATCTTGGAAGCCCAGAACAGATGTATTCCACACTTTAGAAAAGGTGGAAGCAAGGCTAAATGATTAATGGCATAGTTATAAGGTGAGGTGAGAGAGGCTCTTTCAAGAAATGGAAAAGGGATCTGAATGAAGAAAACAGGAAATAGCATAAGCACTGGCAAGTTAGATGCAAAGCATTGATAAAGAAGGCAAAGACAAAATATGAAAAGCTTACTACAAAAGAAAAAACTCATAATAAAAACTTTTTCAAGTACATTCAAAGCAAAAAGCTTGCAAGGGAGTCAGTTGGATCATTAGATAATACTGCGAGTATGGACCCTTGGAGTTGGCGTAACCTGCAGGGAGGAGCCTTGCAATTCCCCACCAATATCAGCCCCCGTTCCCCTTAGGTTGAGCCCTTGTGTGCCGGGGCCGGCCAGGCTTAGGCGCGAGCCTCTGTGGAGGTGAAAATCCAATGAGTAGAAGTTGCAGGCCTGGGTCCAGTGCAGAAGGGATGCAGGGCAGAGAATAACAGCAATGGTATCCAGGCAGGTGTCATCCAGGCAGGTGTCAATGGCAAGCAGAAGGCAAACAGGGTCATGGAGCAGACCATGGTCAGTAGCAAGCGGAGTCCAGTATCCAGTATCCGGACAACAGTCAGTAGCAGGAGGAAGGTAATCAGAGTCATGAAGCAAGCCAATGTCAAACCAGAGAGATCCATCCAAGGGTAGGCAGGGCTGAAGCATGAAGACTAGAACCCAAGGAAGGCAGAAACTGAAGACTGACCAGGGTGACGGCAAGAATGGAAGACAAAGACGAGGAACTCAGGAAGACAGGAACTGAAGACTGACCATGGATGAAGACAAGAACTGAAGACTAAGACAAGAAACTCAGGAACAAGGATCGGAGCACAGGAACAACGAACTGGAACGCAAGAACAAAGAGCTGGGTTCCAAGGCATAGATGATCTGCTGATATGGCCTTTTATAGACCCAAGCTGGTGATGTCATCCGTGAGCGCCGCTGGAGATTTCCCGCCGCGGGTCCTTTAAGAAGCCGGTCTGGCGCACACGTGCCTAGAGAGGGCCTGGGAAGAGAGCAGTGTCTGAGAATTGCAGCACACGGAGGGGGAGCAGGACCAGGGTCAGCAGGAGCCGCTGGAGCAGAAGGAATGTGGCGGTCAGCATTGCTCTCCCTCAGGGGTCGATCCCGGTGTTGGGACAGTGTCTGGTCAGGTTGGGGGCGCAGGTAAGGCTGGTGGTCCATGGGTCTGCCCCACAGACCGCCGAATGCAACAGATGATCAAGGGGTAAAAGAAACACTATGGGAGGACAAGGCCAGAGCAGAGAGATTAAATTATTTGCTTTGGTCTTTACTGAAGAAGATGTAAAACAGATACTCGTGCCAGAAATGATATTTCAAGGTAATGATTCAGACAAACTGAAACAAATTTCAGTGAACCGGGAAGATGTAATATGGCAAACTGACAAACTAAAGAGTAGCACAGCACCTGACCAGATAGTATACGTGTCAGAGTGCTGCAAGAACCGAAAAATGAAATTGCAGACCTATTATTAGTAATCTGTAAACTATCATTGAAATCAGCTACAATACCTGAAGATGGGAGGGTAACGCCAGTTTTTAAAGAGAGTTCTGGGCATGATCCAGGAGCCTGATATTGAAACTATTATAAAGAACAAAATTAGTGAATATATGGAGGTCATGGTTAATTGGGACAAAGTCAACATGGATTTAGCCAAGGAATTCTGCCTCCCCAATCTGCTACATTTTTTGGAAGGCATGAATAAACTTGTGGATAAAGGTGAGCGAGTTCATATGGTGTATTTGGATTTCCAGAAAGCATTTGACAAAGCAACTCATGAGAGACTCTTGAGGAAATAAAAAAAAGTCATGGGATAGGAGGCAATGTTGTGGATTGAGAACTGGTTAAAAGATAGGAAACAGAAAGCAGGGCTAAATGATCAATTTTTTCAATGGAGAAAGTTAAATAGTGGAATGTCCCAGGGATCTGTACAAGGACCGCTGCTTTTTAACATATTCATAAATGACCTAGAGAACTACAAGTGAGTGGGGTTGACAACTGCCTCCAGATTTTCAGGACAGGTTGATCCAGGCCTAGTTTTACCCCATTGCAAGCTGGGACTTATTCTGATTTCCCTATTGCATTCCCTAATAAAATCAAGGCTATAACTAATTGCATGCGGGGGGGGGGGGGGGGGGGGGGGGGAGTAAAACCAGGACTGGATCAACCTGTCTTGAAAATCTGGAGCCAGTTGGCAAACCTACAATAAGGTGATCAAATTTGCTGATAATACAAAATTATTCAAAGTTTTTAAATCACAAGAGGATTATGAGAAATTGCAAGAGGACCTTGCAAGACTGGGAGACTGGGCATCTTAATAGCAGATGAATTTAAAAGTGATGCACACTGCAAGGTTCCACATTGGGAGTCACCACTCAGGGAAAGTATCATGAATACTACGTTGAAATCCTCTGTTCAGTGTGTAGTGGTGGCCAAGAAAGCAAAGAGAATGCTAGGGAGTATTAGGAAAAGAATGGAGAATAAAACAGAGAGTATCATAATGCCTCTGGTATTGCTCCATGGGACGACCACATCTTGAGAATTGTGTGCATTTCTGGTCAACACATCTCAAAAAATATATAACAGAATTAGAAAAGGTACAGAGAAGGATGACTAAAATGATAAAGGGGATGGAATAATTCCCCTATGAGGAAAGGCTAAAGAGGTTAGGGCTGTTCAGCTTGGAGAAGAGACGGCTGAGGGGGGATATGACAGAGGTCTACAAAATAATGAGTGGAATAAAACGAGTAAACGTTAATCAGTTGTTTACTCTTTCAATCAGTAGGGGACACACAATGAAGTTACCAACTGATACATTTAAAATTAATAAGAGAAAATATTTTTTTTTTACTCAACGCATAATTAAACTCTGGAATTAATAGATAGAAATGAAATGATGGCAGAAAAGGACCAAACGGTCCATCCAGTCTGCCAGCAAGCTTATGGTAGTATTTGCCGCGCCATACAAGTCACCCCTATACTTATCAGTTTCCCAGACTGTCAGTCAGGGTCCTTGTTGGTTGCTGTCCGAGTCCAATTCCGTTACCTCTTGCCATTGAAGCAGAGAGCAATGTTGGAGTTGCATTAAAAGTATCAGGCTTATCAGTTAAGGGTAACAACAGCCACATCAGCAAGTTATTCCCATGTTTGTTTCCCCTTCATGCTTATTTGTTTTCCCAGACCGTAAAACTCAATGTCCTTGTTGATTGCTGCCTGAATCTAATTCCCCTTTTGCTCTTTTCCCCCTGCTGTTGAAGCAGAGAGCAACGATGGAGTTGCATCAACACCATAAAGGCTTATTGATTAAGGGTACTATCCGCCACACCAGCAAGTTACCGTCATGCACTCTTTTCTTTATTTCCATCCTCTAACCTTTAGGGATCCACAGTGTTTATCCCATGCCCCTTTGAACTCTTTCACTGTTTTTGTCTTCACCACCTCCTCCAGAAGGGCATTCCAGGCATCCATCACCCTCTCTGTGAAGAAATATTTCCTGACGTTGGTTCTGAATCTTCCTCCCTGGAGTTTCATTTCATGACCCCTAGGTCTACTGCTTTCTTTCCAACGGAGAAGGTTTGTTGTTGATTGTGCATCATTAAAACCTTTCAAGTATCTGAAGGTCTGTATCATATCTCCCCTGCTCCTCCTCTCCTCCAGGGTGTACATATTTAGGTTCTTCAACCTCTCCTCATAAGTCATTTGATGGAAACCCACCACCATTTTGGTCGCAGTTCTCTGGGCGACCAAACTGGAAGGTGTGGTAAAAGCTGTTAGTGTAGCTGGGTTTAAAAACGGTTTGGACAAGTTCCTGGAGGGAAAGTCCATAAACCATTATTAAGGTGGACTTGGGGAAATCCATTACTTAGCCCTGGGCTAAGAGAATGGAATCTATCGACCTTCTGAGATCCTGCCAGGTACTTGGGACCTGGATTGGCCACTGTTGGAAACAGGATATTGAGCTTGATGGACCCTCAGTCTGACTCAGTATGTCATATCTTATGTTCTTATGCCACCATAGCCCAATACAGGCCAGCTGCAATTGAGCTGGGAGCCCATAGAAGGGAAGAGGAAACTACTGGGCCAAGGTATAAAAAAAAGAGCGTTATTTTCACACACACAGACATGCAAATAATTCAGTACTACAAGGTGGTAAGAGCCAAATTAGCATGTGTCAAATACCTGTTAAAAAAAACAGTATTTCCAAGAAATCTGGTACTGTTTTGCAGACTGCCCTCTGCTGGGCACTTCTCATTGTCACATGGCATTAGACTGGCAGTGCTGTCGTTACAAGGGTTTGTCTGTTGAACGGCCAGTGGGCCTCGGAGTAGATTAGAAGCTTTGCCCTGGAGTCGCCGTGATGAGGTGTATGAAAAGGGGTCGTGGGATAGCTCTGATCAGCAGCTGTTAGCACTTCTTCTTCTTCAGGGAGGCCCTCCCCCTGACATGCTAGCCTGGATCTGCTTTTTCTAACTTCTACCTCAACACACTTTGACCCTTTTAACTGGAGGCTGACAAGAGAAGGTTGGGCTCGATCCATAGGCACAGGAGTCAAACTAATGACCTCACAGCTGCTCTTCTAATAGGGGGAAACGTTACAGTATATTCACTGGACGTGAGAGCGCCGGCAACTATCACAAGACTTCAAGTGGCGACAAATGATTGACGACTTTCCATTAAAACTTGGTTCTTGGTCGGAGCTGCAAGGCTGCTGACCCAGTGATCCAGCAAAGTAGAACCGGCGATAAAGGCATTTTCATGTATCAGTTCTGATGGGAGTCAGGGGCACTGCAATCCGTTCTGCTGTACTAAAACTTCTCTTCAGCATCCAGAAACAAACACGAGGCTAGTAATTGGGGGAAAGATGTGTTTGTTTTAAAAGCTAAACGCTGTGTCCTTGACATTTTTTTTCCCCCCACCGAATGTTTTCTAAGCAGAAAAACAAAAACTCCAGGAATTGTGAACATAAAACCTCACACCCAGCTGTGTCTTGTTCCTTCTAATGCTAGCTCAGCTACTGCAATTACTGATCTACCAGGTGGCCACAAACCTAAAACCTGGCAGCAGATAAAGGCCTCCAGGCCCATCCAATCTGTCTGTTTTCCTTGTTGCGTGCAATAGCATAGACCCTACTGTACTCCCAAACTCGCCCTCTCATTTGCACAGCTAAGCATCCTCTCTGTGCCTGTCCCAGGCTTTGGGAATTTCTAGTAATGCTGTGTACCCACCGCCTATGCTTCCTCTGTCCATTCACCACTCTTTCTGGGAAGAAATGTTTTCTTATGTTACCTCCAGTCTCACAGCTTTACAACCTGCTCTCTAATTTCTTTCTTGTGCATAATTTAATGTATGTCCTTGATCTATTTGAATCTCTCGGCCATAGCCCCATTTAATATACACATCCCCTCTTAATACGTACACCCTTCTCTAGGCTGTACATATTAAGGTCCTTCTGCTTTGCCATAATGGGCTTCTGGTGCAGACTCCACCCCAATTTGGTAGTCATCCTCTGGATGACTCTAGCCTCTCTCTCGCTATAAGTATCTTTTCAGAAACGTGGCCTCCGGAAGTTTGTCACATCAATGATTTCTACAAAAGATATCGTCACTTCCACCTTTGTATCCCCCTGACTCACCACCACTTTGTCACTCTCTATAGTAAACTTATGGTCATCAAATATGATTACCCTCAGGACCCTCTTCGGTTTGGTCATCAGTACCTCAGCCCCAATTATGCACTGCTTCCCTGGATTTCTGCATCCCAAATGCGTGGCAGTGCTTTTCTATGTAACATTTTAGCTGGCTTTCTAACCCCTCTGCAATATCGCTAATTTGAAGAGTACAATCCTCTTTTTCCATGTACCTTCTCCTCCTGTTCCCTGCCACTGGGCAGTTTCTAACTTTGTTTAGTACTTTTTGAGTCATCCCATTCTGCTTTACCTTGCTTACGAATTTTCTGTTTGTGGTCCAGATGTTTCTCCTGCTTCTCAACACAGTGATGACAACCAGCCCCATGTGCTAGGCTTACTTTTATACTGTTTTGAAGGAAGGGGCAGAGCCGTGAGGAAATGTGAATTGAGCTTGCTCAGTTCAGCGTGTACATGCTATTTTATCAAGCGTGCACTTGCTATTTGCTTTACATATACTCTTTTTGCGTTAGCATGATTGCTACAAATGCACACGTATTACTGAGAGTTTGTTTTAGCACATGTCTTAAAGCATTTAGTGCATTGCATGATAAGAGGTGTTATAACAAGCATGCTAAACAATTTTAGTCATGCATATTAAAATAATTTTAGAGCAAGTTTTCGGTACATAGGCCCAAATATCTCACAAGATGCTGTATGGCCCATCATACCAAGTATATGGGAATCACTGCTGTAAAACAGAAGGCACGTACCATGTCGACATCTGGGATTTTATGTTCTGTTTTATTGAATTGTATTTTATGTTGAACTGTTCGTTGTGTACTTTCACCTTGAGGGTGTGGTGAGTTACAAATGTGAGCAAATCAATAAAAATATCAATGAGAAAATAAGTACAGTAGATCAGACAGTTCAGATACTACTCATCCGGGGGATGTTCGACAAGGCGGAGTATTAAACTATAAAAGAAAAACAGATACTAGAAGAAAAGCAAGAGGTTTCAGGAAGACAGAAATGATAAGGACTACAAAATTTGCAATTTTGCACTTGGGTACTTCTAACAACAGCTGTGAGAACCAGAGAAGTAAAGAACATGAACAACAACAAGGAGAAGATGAGAGATTTCAGACAGGAGCTATTTAGCTAAAACTTGGACACCAGAAATGCCAAGTAAAGAGAGCGCGTCCGTAGGAATAACAGAGAAATCAAGTTGTGCGCAGGAGGTGACGTTATGTTTCTGTGGGTGGACTCAGCAGAATATTTCAAGCCGGGTGGGGGGATAAGGAGAGCATGCATGAACTGTACATGCCAACCAATCTTTATTTTCAGGTCAATGGACAGCCTAGATTGGGGGGGGGGGGGGATTTTAAAAGGCCATGCTTACTTGCTTTGAAGTCACAATCATGTCAACGGCAGTGACGCCATCATGGCTTTGAAGCATGTAAGTAGGTCCTGGACACAATGGCCAGCGGGCGAGGGGACGTAGAGCCGAAGGTACGGATGTGTTCCTGCCCCTGGCAAGTTTCAGGAGAGTCTGGCAGTTCTTCTGCCAGGATGGACTCTGCACGGCTTGCCCGATCAGGGAGCAAAACAGATTTGATGCAAAGCGCACGGGGCCTTTCCACTGGTCCTCAAAGACAAAGAACGTGAACACTTTTTCCCTTTGAAAAGTGCCTTGGCCGAGAAAAAGTATCTGCAGATGTTTGCCCCTGCTTTTTCCATAAAAAAAAATGCAATTAATGCATGTTATTTTCCTTCCTGATCTAAACCCCCTCCTCTCCTCGCGATGTAGAACAATGTATCCATGTAGGAGATGGGGAATTTTTTTTTAACCGGGTAAATCAGTATTAACCCGGGTACATGGCTTTCAGAAACCCATCCTCTTTACAGGCATAAGTGCAGCTTGGATTTCAGCAAAACATCAAAAATGTTCCTGCACAGGAGGCTCAAAATAAACAGGGCGACTTGGACGATAAGGAGGTGACACCGATGCTCGCAGCGGGGTGGTTTCAAGGTGGGAAAACAGCACGACAAAGCGACGGCCAGAGCCAGAGGGATGCCAGGATGCGAGAGGGCGGATGTAGCCAGTAGAAACAGAGGAGGCGAGCATGCCATTCTGCGGGCTGCTGGGGAAACCAGTGCTGGAGGGATACAGGTAGAACTGAGGCGGCCTGCAGACGTGCTGCAAACTTGGTACAAGGTCTGCATCCAACGCCCTGCGAGAGGAGACTCAGAAGCCTAAATATGTACACCCTGGAGGACAGAGACATTCAAATACCCGCGCAAGAAGCAAACCCGGTTCAAGGGAAAGGAAACTCTAGAGCACGCGGCCAGGATACGGGGACCCCTGTGGGTAGACTGGAGAGTAACTCCAGGAGATACTGTTTCACGGAAAGGGCGCTGAAAACATGGGAATGCCCTCCCCGACTGAGTGGTGTTGGCTAGCGCAGCAACGGGATTTAAGAAGCCATGGGAGAAATACAAAAAGGGTCATTTTTACATTTCACTTCATAACAGTTTTTCCAAGGACTTTCAAAGCGAACTTGCACGCCTGCATTTGCTTTAAAAATCGTCAGGCAATTGGCCGAGCGCGCACACAAATGACCTTGCACGAAGTTACACTTGCTGCGAGCACGGCGTAACCAGAGGCGGGGTAACTCGCGCGCACAGGTTTTAAAAAAAAACACAAAAAGTCTGTGCGTAAGTTATAACTCCGCCCCCGGACCACCTCTCATGTCTGCGGGGAAAATTATGCACACGATCATGTTACACGTGTACCTCTCCCGGCTCTGGATGATTTTTAAAAGTCAGTTTACGCGCATAAGATGAGGCCTGTGTAGGTTAGCCCCAAAGAGGCTGATTTTGCAAAGGGTTTGTGCACCTAACTATGGGCTTTAGGTCCCTAAACTGGCCCTTTTGAAGATTCCCTGGGGTTGAGTGCTTATAAAGTGAGTGGCTGCAGTTGCAGAGTTAGGAGCAGCACTAGGCCTCTAAATCTAGGCAAATGACTAGCAGCCCTAAATCTAGACCCTTAAGTACACCCTGGAGGAAAGGAGGAGCAGAGGTGATATGATTCAGACCTTCAGATACTTGAAAAACTTTAACGATCCAAAGACAACGACAAACCTTTTCCGTCAGAAAAAAATCAGCAAAACCAGAGGTCACGAGCTGAGGCTCCAGGGAGGAAGACTAAGAACCAATGTCAGGAAATATTTAATTACGGAGAGGGTGGTGGATGCCTGGAATGCCCTTCCGGAGGAAGTGGTAAAGACCTGAACTGTGAAGGACTTCAAAGGGGCATGGGATAAACACTGTGGATCCATCAGGTCTAGAGGACGTGTATAAAGAGGAGGCAGCAAAACACTGCACGGAGTGGAGGTAGCCACAGAGGCATTCACGGAGCGGGATGCCAGTGGCCAGTGGTTGGTGTTCCACCTTCACGGAGCGGAAGGATGGAGGGCTGCCATCTCCAAATTAAAAAAAACAACCCAAAAACAAAACTAACAAAAAAAACAGGGGTGGGTAAGAGTATGTAAAATTAACGGAGAGTTCATAGGCTATAGGTATTACCAATTATTAGGCTTATTCAATATTTGTTGATAGTTAATGTGGCTTTCAATGCATACTTCACTTTCAATGCATATCCAGCATAGCTCCCTGCTTCAACGGCAGGGGAGAAGAAAAACTAATACTTCACGAATATCCAGCATAGCTCCCTGCTTCAACGGCAGGGGAGAAGAAAAACTGATACTTCACGCATATCCAGCATAGCTCTCTGCTTCATCGGCAAGGGAGAAGTAAAACTGATACTTCACGCATATCCAGCATAGCTCTCTGCTTCAACGGCAGGGGAGAAGAAAAAAGGATTCACACTCACAAAGCGGGGAGTAGCTGGCTTGTTACGGCGGTTACTACCCCAAACCAAATAAGCCTGATACTTCACTTTCAATGCATATCCAGCATAGCTCTCTGCTTCAACGGCAGGGGAGAAGAAAAACTGATACTTCACGAATATCCAGCATAGCTCTCTGCTTCAACGGCAAGGGAGAAGTAAAACTGATACTTCACGCATATCCAGCATAGCTCTCTGCTTCAACAGCAAGGGAGAAGAAAAACTAATAGTTCACGCTTATCCAGCATAGCTCCCTGCTTCAACGGCAGGGGAGAAGAAAAACTGATACTTCATGCATAGCTCTCTGCTTCAACGGCAAGGGAGAAGAAAAACAACCAATAAGGGCTGAATAACATAGTCTGGGTAAACAAATAAGTATGGGTGTAGCTTGCTTGTTGCGGCGGTTACTTCCCCTACTACCCCTAACTAATCAAGCTTGATATTTCACTTGGATGCAGCTCCATCACTGCTCTCTGCATTAATGGTGGGGGTGAAAGGGAAATAGAACCAAGGGTTGCTAAGAGCCAAGAGAAACAGATAAGTATGAAAGGAAAGAAGTGTGAAGCTTGCTGGGCAGACTGGATGGGCCAATTGGTCTTCTATAATGTACACGACATCCATAACAGAAGTAAGGATATGCGGCTGGGGACCTTGGTGCATGCCAGGACACACACGTGTTTACCTGCACATCTCCTTGCCAGGTCCTGAAGTGCCTACGCCCAAAACCCACCCTTTATGAAAACTTTTCAGATGTGCGTGCAGTGGGCTTTGCTCGCCTATCTGAGTGCTTTTAAAAATACAGTCAGCATGAGCGAGCAAGCCAGACTTCCCCACGCATCCCCTAACTGATGTACGTGTCGGGCTTTTAAAAGCCACCCTTAAAGGAAAAAGACAAAAAACAAACAAAAACAACCCTGTCTTGGGTATGGAGAAATCTTGCAAGCGGTCACACTCTGTGGCTGATAGCTGGGACCTGTCCTCAGCAGGGTGGACAAGGTCTTTATCTGCCCTCCTCTGCTGTGATTGGTTAACTCTCTGCCACCTGCTAATTGACTCCTGAGCAACCAATCAAAACGTAGATATCTACTGTATTCTAATGAGGCTAGGGTGGCAAATGACAGCCACTGAAGTGGGACGTCCAGACGCTGTGCGAGACAAGCTCTCTGCATGCGCAGGTGGCCTTTAATAGGGGCTGTCTGGCGCCTAATAATAATAATAGTCCTAATCGGAAGGTGAGCGTCTGCTCGGATCGGTGCCGTATATACCACAGCTGCGATCTGACCCAGCCCCTCTCCAGCCCTTGCTCTACAAACTGCTGCATGACTCATTTCACTCCAAGAAGTAAACAAGCTGCTTTTTTTTTATGTAAAGGGAACGAAAGGGGAGAATGAATTTGTAGGGTTTAGAGGCAGGATTGGGAAATAAAAGGCTGTGGCACTTTTTTTTTTTCTTCTTCATGCATTGGATTATCAGAATGAGAAATACTTGACCTTGGGGAGCTGTGCAGGGACTCGGAATGCCAGGCAAAGAGAGAGGGAAGGGGACAATCAGACAAGCCGAAGGATTAGAGGGACTCCGTTCCTGGGGGGGGGGGGGGGGAATGCAGATCTCACAGTGCCTGCCGCTAACAATGGTACAAGAAAAAGACGACTCTCCCAGAGTAGGGAACTTACTGGGAAATATGGCAAGGGAGGCTTGTGTGAACTAAAGGGAGAGCCTGAGAATGGAAAGAGGAAAAACCTGGCACAGAAAAAAAGGGTAGGGAAAAGTACAAAGGAGGCTAAAAAAAAAAATAGCAGACAGATATTCAATAAAGTTAAAAAAAAAAAAGTTCTTCTAAAAGCAAATCTGTTGACAACATCAAAAGTGGTTTAGGGGTGCTCCAACAAGTCAATATCCACTCAAAATGCTGACAAAATCAAAAAGCCACACTAAAATAAAAGGACTCCTAAATCCTTAAGTATTTTTCAAGTACTATTACTCTAAGTATTGCAATACTCTTCCCAATTTTAAATGAGATCATCCCAGCAGAGCTGAAAATGTGCTTCCAGCTCGCTCTTGATTGCTTTCACCCTTCGGGTTGCATGTTTTGCCTCACTGGCCAGTTGCGACGTTAGCAAGCTAGGGAAAAGGCTCTACCTATTTCCACCAGGAAGAGGGTCCCAGCTAGGCATGGCTGGAGCTTCCAATCATGAGCTACAGTCGAAAGCGCAGCTCTAAAGGGGCAGCTGGTAAGAGCGAGCACCGTGCCCTCTGCACCCCTGCTGGAAGCGGGAATGTCTAGACTCAGTGCTAGGCATAATAAAGACGTTCCAGGCTAGGAGGATGCTAATTGCATATTTCATGGATCCGTTAAGCACAGCTTTTGCAATTGCCTAATTACTCATTACTTTATTATCAGTATATTGAGACATTTTAGTGGTGCTTTGCCAGTTTTTTGTGTGTGCCAGTGGAGCTGCAGCAAGCAGGCTTGCGGTAGTCAGCAAATGAGTGACCTTTTCACCTTCTGCACGTTCCAGGCCGTGGGGGCAGAAGTCTGGTGACTAAGGGCAGACATTAAAATGAGCTGGCCATAGGCTTTCATTGACAGCTGACCAAATGATCACCAAATTTCCAAAACATTGATGCCGCTCTGTCCGGAGATCTTTAGAGATACAGGTATGAGAAGAGGACAGAGGTTGAGGGGTTGTGTGGATGAAAGAGAAGCCAGGCTTGGCAAAGGATTAATACAGTTTGCACAGTGCATTTTGGGGTTTAAGACAGCAGTATTAAACATTTTCCTTTAGAGCTCCTTTTTCCTGAGTGAGGAAAGACAATGCAGCCGAAACGCATGACTAACGTACATAAAGTACACGTCATGCAGCCTGGATGCGTGTTGTATGGCAATTCCAGGTAGCAGTGCCAAGAGGCAGGGAGAACGTTGCTTCCAGGGCTCTCTCTTATGCACCTTTGCCCATGGCAACTTTGAAAACTCACTCAGCTTGGTTACTGATCATGCACAATACATCCGACAGCGGTACAAAGGGTTAGAACTCGAGTGGACAGGCTGTTTCCTGAATTCTACACGCCCCTCGAATACTTATAGACGCTGTCCTGTAAATGAACATCCAGATCTTTGGTTTTGAAATGTAAGAAGATACGAGACTTGCAAAGCTCCACCTCTTACTTGTGAGAGTAACAGGCAATGAATCTGCTCATTAGGATCTCTTACTACTACTAAATATTTTTATAGCACTACACGACACATGCAGCACTATACAAACAAACAAGAAAGACAGTCCCTGCTCAGTGGAGCTTACAATGTAATAACACAAACCTACAGGGCAAGAGACATGGGGTATTTCATAAAGCAAGACAATAGTTAAAAGAAAAAAAAAAGAAAGAAAGAAAGAAGAGAAAGTTAATTAATGAGGCTAAAAGCAGACAATCGGGCCTAAGATTTAAAAGCAGCTTAAAAAAGGTGCGTCTTATGGGATTTAAACCCGGCGAGAGAGGGAGCAGAACGCTCCAGTTCAGGACGACTATTCCAAGGATCTGCTGGATACTTCCAAGAGCTGGACCAGGGTCTGTCCCAGCATGGCACTTCTAATGTTCTTTTTGACCCAGAAAATTCTGTAGATCCAACTGGAGTAAACCCAAGCGCTGTGGCGACTCCCTCCAGGCTCCTTTTGGAATTGGAGACTGTGCCTGATACGGCTACTAAGAGAACTTTCTAAATGCACCCTTACTCATTTTGGAGTCTCTTCAACTCATCCACAATAGTAGCTTTGCTTTGTAAGTTGGGCCACAAGAAGTTTACTCACCTTCTTCATGCTATTTCTGTTTTAATCACATAGAACGTATTTTGCCTTTAATGTTAAAACAAACAGCACCGCGTTTTACCATGTAAAATACTTTTTTTCTTGCATTCAGCAGTTAGATTTTTTTTAATCTTAGTCTCTACATAACAGGTCGTCCCGATCTAGGTTTTCAGGGGAGGGTGCGGTTTGACTAGATGGTGCAGTTAGCAAGGTTCCCCTAAGGGCCGGAAGAGGCCACTGAGCCTTCGCTTTCCTGTAGAAACAACAAAACCTAGAGGTGATGGATCCATCGCAAACTAGGAAATTGGTGCATGGTCAGTCCCAGCAATATTGCTTAATTAGAGAACGCGGGGAGCGCCAATAACTCAGATGCTAAAAATCTGTGTTCCAACTCGCACTTTAAGGTCATCAAAAAGAGAGATTTTTTTCGGTGATTCCTTGGATTCGTACACGTCATCTCTGTGAAATCAGAGAGAGATGTTTGATGACTGTAGGGCCCGCTTTACGGAATGAGTTGCCACCCATTTTAAGAGCTGATTCACGTCTGAAGTCATTGAAAAAAAAACCACATTTTTTTTGTATTTGCAAGCTTTTGGGGGTGTGAGTCAGTAAATGTCAGAGGCTGTTCTTCATAAATGTTTAACGATTAATCATTAATGTAGCAGCAGTCGGTCAGCTAGAGGGCAATGTAATATTGGAGGTTTTTTTAATGAGAGCTTAAGACTGGTTTGTTAAGAGTAATTCTAGGGAATCATCATTTTATATGAGGGCTGCTCTTATTGATCATTTTTATATCTATTTTAAGGAGATTCTTTAGGTCGATTTCAGCATGAGATTTTTACTGCTCTCTTTTATTTTTGACTTTGACATTGCTTGTTTCATATATATTGTGACTGTTTTTGTAACCTGCCTAGAACTGTTGATAGGCGGGTAATAAGTATTTTCAATAAATAATCAGTCCTGGAGGAAGACTGGAGGAGGGGGCAGACCGATAAAAATATAACTCCCTAGCAAGGGGTAAATCAGACACCATGTGTCTAGGAAACATCTTTCTTTGCATTAAGGGAGATATTCTTTATTTCTACAGAAGTCCAGAGACCACGATTTATCCCAAAGTGGATCGAAGATGATATTCCAGTTCACATCTTACCCCATATCCTTGGGTCTTCCACGGCACGTTGCACCTGCAATCTGTGTGGGAGGCTCCGGGGGAGCAAAATAGCGCCCGTACTTTTAAAGAACCCAAGCACACACGCCGCTTTACGCCCTCCCCGACCTAACCGCACCCAGGGACGCGCCTCTTCTTAGCTGGCGCGCACCTTTCGCTGCTCCGAGGAGGGCGCTGTTCAGACAGGCCAGGTAGGCTGCCGCTGGCCCGTGCAGCTGCTTTGGGAAAAAAAAATGTCCTTCCCATGCACACGTCGTCCCTCCCAGAACTTGAAGCGGTTATTACATGCAGGGCCCGCGCTAGCTTTGTTGCTGCCCTGTGCCCCCCTCCACTTTATTCAGTCTCTGGTCTCAGGCCTGCAAAAAAAAAAAAAAAAAGCCTGGTTCCTTCCAGCGACCTAAACTTTAAACGCCGTCACTCCTCTACCCTCCGGGTCTTCACCCGCTCCCCTGGAAGCCATGGCTGCTGCAAGAGTATTAGGTGCCCCTAAGCAAATCTTGTACCCCCACCACATACACAATTATAAATTATGCATTTATAATAGATTTTACATGAAAAAGAATATTCAAAGGACAGTCTTCTGAGGTAAAAAAATATATATATATATCACAAGTATTTGCATGCACTTCTTTGGAGCCAACCAGAAAACCCTACCAACAAAAAAAAAAAAAAAAAGACACCTGGAACCCATACGGCATTAGGGCTACTGTAATGCATGTTAGGTGTGGGCTTGACCCTCAGAACGCCATGAGTAAATTACAATTAAAATATAATAAACCTCCCACACCAAAGTAGCTCTAACCGCCAGCACTTAAAGATGTAACAACCCTACCTATGAAAAGGCAACACTGCAAATATTACACCGGGCCCTAAAACACCAATACACCTCCTATTAGGAAACAGAACAAACCAAGCTGCTATAAATTCCTGCACGCTGGCAGAATACCCCTCCTCAATCACACATGTAGAACATAGGCAGACCCTCACCAAATGCAGGAAAAAAGAAACCATAAAGTATAAATAGAAACATGCTGGTGCGAGCACCGCGACCAGGCCCTTACCTCCTTGTTCCCGGACCTGCTCCCGCCTCCGGGGCCCTGGCTTGCGGCCTGTTTGGCGGCGTCCCCACTGGGGCTGCGCCACCGCGAAGGTGCCAGAGGACGCCCTGCTCCTAGCCGCGTGCGCGCCACTTGGGCGCCTTTCTAGCCCGTTTCCCGCCAGTGGTGACTCCGCCCAATTCCTGACGTCAGACGCCGCGGCCTTGATATGCCGGCCGCGGCTGTCCAGTCCTTGCAACGGGTTAGCTTTCCAGTTTCCTGTTGCGCTGTGCCCCGGAGTGACCCGCTTGGTTTTGTGCTCCAGTACCTGCTTGGTTCCTGCCTGCTTGCTACAGTGCCTGCTTGGTCCCTGCCTGCCAGTTACAGTACCGGCTTGGTTCCTGTTTACCTGCTACAGTCCCTGCCTTGTTCCAGTACCCGAGTCTTGCTACAGTTCCTGAGTGGTTCCAGTACCCGAGTCCTGCTACAGTTCCTGCCTGGTTCCAGTACCCGAGTCCTGCTACAGTTCCTGCCTGGTTCCAGTACCCGAGTCCTGCTTCAGTTCCTGCCTGGTTCCAGTACCCGAGTCCTGCTACAGTCCCTGCCTGGTTCCAGTACCCGAGTCCTGCTACAGTTCCTGCCTGGTTCCAGTACCCGAGTCCTGCTTCAGTTCCTGCCTGGTTCCAGTACCCGAGTCCTGCTACAGTCCCTGCCTGGTTCCAGTACCCGAGTCCTGCTACAGTCCCTGCCTGGTTCCAGTACCCGAGTCCTGCTACAGTTCCTGCCTGGTTCCAGTACCCGAGTCTTGCTACAGTTCCTGGCTGGTTCCAGTACCTGAGTCCTGCTACAGTCCCTGCCTGGTTCCAGTACCCGAATCCTGCTACAGTTCCTGCCTGGTTCCGGTACCCGAGTCTTGCTACAGTTTCTGCCTGGTTCCAGAACCCGAACCCAGTTACAGTATAGCTACTGTCCTAGTCTGGTTCCAGTTACCTGTCCTGATCCACAACCCGCCTAAGTCCCAGCGGCCGGGCCCCTACGGGCTCCTCCCGTGGGGTCTTCGGCTTCCAAGGGTGAAGCCACCTAAGTCCCAGCGGTTGGACTCCTACGGGCTCCTCCCGGGGGAGCACCAGCTTCCAGGGTGAAGAGCACCTCCACGTCCTGCCTGAACATCTGCCTCCTGGCCTGCTATTCACTAGAGACATTGACCATCTTTTCCAGTCTCCAGCAGGTCGGCCCAAGGGTCCACTAAACAGAGACTCCCACAACACATGCAGGCGAAAACTAAATAGGAAATCCGCAAGAAGTCAGTCTCTATGCAGTGAAACAATGGAAAAAACAGAAAACATCACAAATCCTCAGACATTAAACAATAAAAATCAAGAAATATAATAAATTAATCATAATAGTATAAACACACTAATAAAAATAACATTTCAAAACAGCTGGTGAACAGAAGATCCATTAATTAAAAACTTATAAACAATTTGTATTAAATTTCTCAAATACCAATAAAATATTTCAAAACAGCAGGCACAAATAGCATTCAAGAATTAAAACTAATAAGGATAAAATAATTCACGCTCACCATACCTGGAAACTTTTGATTTCCAGTCACTCAGATTGTTGGGGATCAGTGAGAGAGGGGATGCATAAACTTTCTCCTCTCTCTTACACATGCATACGTATGCTCTCTCCCTCATACACGCACATGCTCCCTCTCTCTCAAATACATTTCTCACTCACACACATGCTCACACATAATCCCTCCAACATACACATGTTCACACACAGAAGATCCCTCTCTCTCACATATACATGCTCGGACACATGTACACACACTCACGAACACAGCCCTGTGCTCCTCTTCTTCTTCGCCGCACCAGCAGCTCACTCCGTCTTGGCCTCAGGCCGCCGCCCTGTGCAAGTGCACAGCTTGCACAGTGGATTGCGCCGGCCCTGATTACATACTGGCACTTGGATTAAAACATTTTCAGATGGAAGCATTAGGTTGTGTAAATGTGTAGGGTGCATGAGGTCTTTCCCTGCTGGATGACGTCAACATTAAGTCTTCAATTAAGTTTAACATCAGAATCTGATGTGCAGTCAAGTAAGAACTAGGTCCCAAAATAACCAATGAATAAGCCAGATAAACAGAAAACCAAATACAGGATAGAGCCTCCTTAGCCCCATCTATCCCCATGAGACAAATGTTAGCAAATTACAAAGCACTGATAGCAATATGTTTGCCTGTCAAATCCAGGTCTCCAAATATCTTCCCACACTATGCACTCTCTTCCAGCATGCAGATAACGCCTGCTAATGCTGATGAATGGCCCCTACCTCCTGCAAGACATAAATATTGACACTGTATTTTATCGTGCCCGATTGTCACTCTACCTGATGGAACTGCATTGAAATGAGTTACAATGGTGAGGAGGGCCAATTGTACGGTGCACCAGCGTCGGTATGAAATTAATAGATGTATTTAGCTCAGGTGACGCGCTCGCTTCATCTGCATTCATTTACAATCCGGACGGCAGGAATCATTGTAGATGATAAATTCAGCTCGGGGCGCAGCTCAGGAGCAACGTGTGATGGATTTAAGCATGTCACACTGTTACTAGGGCTGTTGTGGGTATAGTTAATACAAAATGTTGGTAGTCAAATGGTAAATTAGGCAGAGCAGTCACTACCACATAAGAAAACATCTGGAGGTGGCGGGGCAGAGTAAAAGTTGTGTACAGCAAGCAGGAACATGCATTCACAGAGCCACGTACTTCAGGTAGCTCAGAGTTTACACATCCTAAGCGCAGACTGCATTTCTATTTTCTGCATTAATCTTGTCCCCAAAGTTTGCACTCATGTAAAGCAGGTGGGCCCCACTCCCACAGGAACACAAATTTTTCCTCTTTGACAACTGACTGCAATGAATGCACGCTAAACATGCCTCCTCCCTCCCCACCCCCAACCTGCCAATAATGAGCGCCCTCCTATCTTGCCAGGCTTTCTGAATCCTCACTCTTGTGCCGTACACTAACAGGATTTCTAATCAGCACCTGACTCTGAGCCTGCAACATTTGAATTTTCCCGTCTTGTTCCAATAAACACTTACTTTGATCCTCTGTTCTTTCTTGTACCGCACCACTCTGGGCTTCCACAGATCCTGCGTTAGAAGAAACCCCATCAGTTTTCACTGCCATTCTGTCCAATGCAGTATCAATCATGTCCGACGCATCTTCTGTTTTCACATTTGTTTGCAGAATTATAACAGCGTGCATCTCAAGATAATCTTGCATAACCAATGAAGAGGACAGCCATCGGCCTGCATTTCAAAGAGGTACAGGGACTTGCAACTGACTTTAGATGTAGGGGAATGGCCACAAATCTGGAAGAGGGCCCACAAGGCTCTCACTGTGTCAGCGGAGAGAGGAGCTTATGGCACAGCATCGCACTTATACATACCCTTTATACTACACTATTTTCTCTCTTGGAGGCTCTAGATCAGGGGCGGTTCTAACATAAGGCAGGGTAAGGCGGCAGAATTTTGCAGCGGTAAGAAGTTCCCCTCCAAAACACCTCTAGCACAGCCGCCGCCGCCTCACCCCGCCCGATCCCATGACGACTATTAGCAAGACTTTTGGTAACTGGCACTGCATCTCCTTCTTCCCGTCCCCACGGCCGGAAGAGGAAGTGATGTTGCTTGGTGCCGCGGGGGCGGGAGGAAGGAAGTCCAATCGCAATGCACAAAGGAGCAGCAGGAGCATTGTTGGCCCCCGCAGACCGGAAGAAAGGCATCCTGGGGCGGAGCAGCCTTAGGCAATCTTCGCGGCCGGGGAGCAACATCGGCGGCGCGGGCAGGCTCAGAGAGGAAGGGGTTTTGATAGAGTGCGGGGAGCAGCCTCGGCTGGGCTTGCACGGCCCAAACAGGAAAGGAGGCGTCCGGGAGAGCTTGAGCCTGCGTGCCGTTGCGATTGGACGTCTTTCTTCCCGCCTCCGCGGCCCAACCAACGCAACTTCCTCTTCCGGCCTTGGGGAGGGTGGGAGAAGGAGGTGCAGTTATCAAAAGTCCTGTTGGTGTTTTTCTTACTCTATTGCTCAAGGTCTCTGTGTATGTGTGAGTATATGAAAGTGTATGTGTGAGAGAATGAATGTGTGCATGCTTGGGAAGTGTGTGAGAATGAATGGGAGCTTGCCTGGGCGTGTATGTGAGGGAGAGAGTGTGTAACTATGAGAGAATCCGGGCGAGTAAGAGTTTGTGTGTGTGGGGGTGGAGGGGGGGGGAGAGAGAGAGGGTCTTAGAGCCTGAGAGTGTGTCAGTGCCTGTGAGAGAGAGAGAGAGAGAGAGGTTGTGACAGTGTATGTGTGTGAGAGAGAATAAACTCTGCCCCCCCCCCCCCCCCCCCAGTCCACAACAATTTTAGGGTGACTGGAAATCAAAAGATATCAGGAATGGAGAGTGGGGACATTTTTTTTCTTATTAGATTTAACTGATGAATGTTATTTGATATGTCTTGTTTTGAAATGTTTTGGGGTTTGTTTGTTTTTTGGGGGTTTTTTTTAGAACATTTAAAAAAATTTTTGATGTCCTGTTCATTAGCCATTTTGAATACTTATTGTATTAGTTTTACTATTATGATTAATGTTATATTTCTTGATTTTATTATTGTTTTATGAGGAATGATGGTAGTTTCTGTTTTTCCATTGTTGTGCTGCATACAGGTTGACTTCATGCAATTTCCAGTTCAGTTTTTGTCTGCACATTTCTGTTTATTTTTTATTCTATATTTGGTGTGGATCCATCTGTGTTCTACACGTGTGATCGAAGGGACACATTCTGCTGGCATGTAGTTTGTATGTAGGGATACAGCAGCCTGGCTTATTTTGTTTTCCTAGTAGGTGTATTGGTGTTTTTGAATCTGGTATCATATTTGTATTGTTGTCTTTTCATAGGTAGGGTTGTTACTGCTTGAGTGCTGGCATTTAGAGCTGTTTTGGTATGGGAGGCTTATTTATTTAAAATATTTCTAGGCTGCTTATAGCAAACGTATTGTAGTAAGCAGATTACAATGTAAACATAAAATGCATTACAATAGGTTTATTATATTATCATTGTTTAATTTACTCGTGGCTTTCTGAGGGCCAAGCCCACATCAAATGTCTTTTATAATAGGCCTAATAACAAATGTCTTTTTTGCAGAGTTTTCTGGTTGGCACCAATGCAGTGCATGTAAAATGAATAGAAATGTGGCTGTGATATTTTTATCTTGGAAGACTGTGAATACTTTTTTTTTTCATGTACAGTCTGTTCTTATAAATGCACAGTTTTTCATTGTGAGTGGTGAGGGCTAGTGTGTAAAATTCACCTAGTGCTCCTGATGTCCTCGCACCGACCTGGCGAGTGTGCCACACACACACCGACCTCCAACTATTCACCCATTTCCCACTTCTCCAGGGGGCAAATGCTGCGGAAATATGGGAGGCAGGTTGCAGAGTTCCTGGGAGTGTAGCAGGCTTGCCAGCTTCCAAGAAATATCAGTGATGCACTGTCTGCCATTTCTTTGGGAATTTTGACCCTTCTTTCCGCCTTCTGTAGCATTTCTATTCACTGGATGGGCCAGACTCCAAGGGGACTCTCTGCCCCCCCCCCCCCCTCTTGATGATTTGACCTGTGCTTTGCCCTGGGGGGGGGTGCATGCCATATCATCCCTTGACTCAGGCAGTAGATTGCTTTGAGCCGCCCCTGCTCTGGATTATGTCGGCGGGACTGTAGCAAAGAGGAAACGTATCTCCATGTGTGGTGGCGATGTCCCCCAGGTCGTCCCTTTCTGCGAGGCTATAGGAGGAAGATCACTGGGATTCTTGGAGAGGTGGTGACTTTAACACCCCTTGTTGTGCTTTCTGGGTAGCTGGAGTAGTCAACGTCTGCCCACAGCCAAGACAATTTTAGTAGACCACTTGCTCCATGTGGACTCTAAACTATAGCGCTGTGCTGGAATTTGGCGTAAGCAGACATATGATATTACACTTATTGGGGCATTAACGTTTTCAGTGAAAAACAATTTGATGTATGAGAAAATATGGAATAAGTATTGGGAGAGTAGGGCTATGCAGGAAGCTGTTATATTCTGAGCACAAATATCTAGTTTGTGTAGCCACTGTAAGGTTACATGAGGTGGGGATTGTTTGCAGCGGATGTCTCGTTCTCAGCGTTATGAGGAAAAAGTCTGGCATCATGATGTATAATGCTTGTACATGCTTGAATATCACTCTTAAGCAAAAAGAAAAAAATAAGATAATCAGCTATCTAACCTAGACCCTTCCCCTCCACAATAAGGGAGGGGAATCCATAAGAGATGCCAGGAGCATCTTGATTTAAAGAACAAAGAAAAGAAATCAAAGCGTACAGGGCTGATCTATTTGATAAGTGCTTCTCCCCTACTCATTCCTGAGTAGGGACTACAGGCCAGCCCTAGGCTAGACATTCATTACAACTTGAAAAGTCTCTCCATTAATTAAAGTCCCAAGTTGTTTTAGGTCTGCAGATATATACCTAACACCCCGTATGTAATCGGGCTTTTACAGGGATAGCGCAGGAAATACTGAATGCCAACAGCAAAGCTCTCCTGGCACATTACAAAGAAATTGTCACCTTTTAGCCTGAGTCGCCTGGAAAACATCTGGCAAGACCCAGAATTTTTGAACCCAAAAAAAGTCATCCTTAAGACAGAAAAACATTGCTAAGTGTCCTGTTTCCATCAGGTTTAAGTAAATAGGACGCCAAGAGGATAGCCCTGGATGCGACTCCATTCAAAGACGGTTCCCGATACTGGTAAGAGTAAGACTTTTCATGGTTGGTTCTACTCCTAAGCTGATTCTTCCTGTCCACTATGTTTTTTTTTTTCTAGGTAAACAGTATCTCTTTGCAATGAGCAGTATTGAATCGACAGGCAGATTCAGGATTCCAGAGAATACATCTTCTTACCATCTCAAAGAGTGAGAGAGAAAGATAGCAGATGTCATATGAAAATGTACAAATCTTTGACTCAGTTGCCATGGTCAGATTCTCCAGTGCCTCCAACGTAGGGCCTGATTTACTAAGGCTGTTTTCTCATTCTGTGTTTAAGGGGAAAAAAGTAAATCAGGCAGGTAGTTTGTATAACCATGATGTCTTTATCTAACACAGCATTAGCTGAATGTATGAAATTTATCTGTTTCTCCTAAGTAAATTTTTCTGAATGCAAGTCTAGAGTTATCTGTTGGGTAAAAACCTTGCGCTATATATCTTTTGAGAAAATAGCCAAATCCTTAATACTGTTAGCTACAGATTTCTCCAAAGCATTGTAGTGATCCAGATTGTCTCTCGTGTGATTTCCTTTCATCTTACCAGGCCTGAACCTTTTTCACAAGGATCTGCAGGAAATGCTGAGTCGGTACATCAGGGTCTGCATTCAAAGAAGTCGTGCCAGTTAAGGAGACAGCACTCTCCGGTGTCCCCCGATGTCTCAGGAGACGTACTGGAATTGCAATCCGCTCTTTTTCTCATGCTGCAGCTTTTTCCTGCAGGCCAGCACACAAGGAAGAGCGAAACACCACTGAGTTCACTTCTCCACTAAGTACCCTGGCAGTTGCATCTCCCAAAACCATCAGGATGCTCCCTCACTCCTCTGTCTTCATGCTGATAGGAGCTGGATGCTGCACCTGGGCCTCAGGGTTCAGAGACACCTCTGCATCCAGCCATAGATCCAACTGAGGCAACGATGCTACCAGAGCAACTAACCAAGAAAATCTCCATCAAGAAGACGCAAAAAGATAAATCCTCATCACAACGTTAGAAAAATCCATGCAAGAAAAAAAGGTAAGTAGGCAAAAAATTTCAAAGTGAGAGAGAGGAGAATGAGACCAAAAAGGTTAGTAGCTTGGTCCATTTCTCTTCTCTGGAGTTACCTTTAGCTGAGATACTAGTAGGCCAATATTCAGTAAATAAGTTCACTGGATGACTTGTCCTGGATATTCAGTGGGGTAACAGTCCCACTGAATATCCCCAATTTAAAGTTATCCGGCTAACAATAGCCTGATAACTTTAAACATAACCAAATATTCTTTTGAATGTAGCTGGTTATGTATAACTAGCAACCGTACCTGTTCTACGCCCGGGCGGCGAGCCTTTTTATTGGCACATCTGCTCTTGTATGGAAGCGTTAGCTGAAAAGGAAAAACTAAATTGTTTTCACCCAGGGCAAGGGACGTGGAGGCACATTTGCTAAAGCCAGGGCTGGCAAAGTTTATTTACCAAGCTGTCTCTCGCACTCCCCCCCACCCCCTCTCCTCTCTCACACACACATTCTCTCTCACCGGCATCCCCCTCCCCTCAGCTAAGCTCCCTCTCTCTGAAACCCACACTCAAGCATCCCCCCACCCACCCTCTCTTACCTCCCATGCTCTCTCTCACACCCTCCCCACCCCCTCTTACCAACCATGCTCTCTGTCACCCCCCTCTCTCACACACACATTCTCTCTCACTGGCATACCCCCCCCCCCAATACTCCTCTCACATCCTCCTGCTCTCTCTCACCCTCCCCGACACACATTCTCTCTCACCGGCATGCCGCGGGACCCGCGCCGTTCGCGGCGAAGATGAAGGCCCGGCGCGCCGTTCGCAGCACATGGGGGGGCTTTCCATTTTTGCCTTGAGCAGAAAATAGCAGCGGAGACACCGGCATTCCGCGAACGGAGCGCATCCCGCGGCACGCACTCCGTTCGCGGCGAAGATGAAGGCCCGGGTGCGCCGATCGCGGCACACGGGGGTCTTCCCTTTTCGCCGCAAACGGCGCGCCGGGCCTTCATCTTCGGAGCGTGTGCCACGGGACGCGCTCCGTTCGCGGCACGCCAGGGTCCCCTCTGCTGTTTTCTGCCTGTCCTGCGATGGCTGCTGTTCTTCTGGTTTTGAATAGTCTTCCAGTGAGGGAGGAATTCTGTGCAAAATCTGCATTCCGCAGTAGCGCTGAATTCCCCCAGGAGTGCCTCTTGTAGCTGGTGTTGTGACATGGCCGCTGTACGGCGTGTTTGAGCCTCCAAGGCGGCCAGGGAACTGCCTGCACCATCTATCGGCGGGCTGGGGAACATGCGCGAGCACTGACGGACACACTACCAAGCCCGATATATTATGGATGTTATCCAGCCTTGTGTGGCCGGACAACCAGCCACTTAACCGGATATCTTCAAAAGATATCTGATTGTGGCAGACCTACAGGCCGATACAGTAAAGTGCGCCTAGCTGAACACACTTTTACCTGCAGTTGGATGCACGTCCACTACCCCTTGTAAAATAATGGGCTTAGTGCGTCCAAAACAGATGTCCAGCTCCCTTCCCCCCCCCCCCCCCCCCCCCCCGAAACTAATAGCACTCATCACATGCAAATGCATGTTGATGAGCCTTTTAGTTATTCGCCCGGGATACAGAAAGAAAATGTACACCTGATCCGCGCATTTTATGCTCAGAAAAGCAGAAAATATTGCTTTTCTGTACGTTCTCCAACTTAATATCGTGGTGATATTAAGTCAGAGGAACCAAAAGTTAAAAATAAATAAATAAATAAAAACAAAATATCAGTGGGTCAGGTTAGGAAAACGGACGCTCGTAAAATTGAGCCTCCTTTTCAGCATGACCCCTCATTTAAATACGGATTCGTGCGCCCAGGAGTGGTGGCTGGGCGCCCGTTTTCCCGCGCACTTTACATTATCGGCCTGCTGGCGAAAAAAAACCCACCAAAAAGGGCCTACACGCCCTGACTAGAATCCCCCCCCCCCCCCTCACTCAACCCAAACTTCATGATTCAACCCTGCTGCCTCCTCCCCAAAGAGCCCAAATCGGAATTAAAAAAAAAAAAAATATGGGCCGAAGGTTGGGTCCAGCCTCTCCTCTCCCCCCATGCTCTGCTCAAGTTCCAACTTGCTTTTAAAATCTTAAATACAAAAAAGAGCAACACCTCCCTAAATGAATATCAGAATCCAAAAAGTAAAGAGATGTAGGGACTGAAGAGTCACAAGTATATAGGTATAAAAGCAAATCATATCTTCCTATAGTTTCATTATTAAGGGAAGAGAAATAGGTGTAAGGATTTTAATCCACTGTCTCTTGCCCACAATGGACTTCAAACAGTATCAGTATTTAAACACCACAGATTCAAATCATGTACCATGATGCTTCCTATCACTCTATCAAAAAGATGTATTCATAAACCTATCAAAATATACCAAAGAGAGATAAATCTCAGAAGCAACTATCAAAACAATGTTAAATCAAATGTAAACTACTCCAAATGGGCTGCCGAGCAGTGCTTAGCTTAGTAGATTCACCGGCTTTACTTAGCTTGAAAAATTCCCCCACGCAGCATGGCATGTTTTGGTATAAAAGTATGCCTGCCTCAGGAGTTCATTAATGTATTATCTAAAATAATAAAAACAACATATAATTTTGAATTAAGTTATTCTTACTGCAGAAATATGTACAGAAAGAAAATGTAAAACACACACAACTACCAGTATTCAAAGGGACGCTTTGGTGAAAATGGCAAACGTGCTCAAACTGGACGGTTACTACTGCCTGCTTAAAAGGAAGTGAGCCATCTATCAAACCAGTTTTCAAAATGACATCATCAAAACGCACTCACGTAATGGTGTCAATAGTGCAATATTCAACACTAGACCTGGAAAAACGACCAATCAATTTCTTTATACAAGCCATTCAGTTCCACTGTATCAAAATAATAAATCCATTTCTGCTCTTTTTGTAACAATGCCATGTCAAAATCTCCATGTGGAGACTGTTTACTCTGTTCAGTTACTGTAAAAGTGAGATCAGTGAAACTACGTCCGTTTGGTTTTACAATGTTGTATCAACGGGGCCTCGATACGCCCACAACTGATTCCACCGCGATCTTCAATTTGGTCTTCTCTATATACAAAAGTTGATGTCCGTGTGGAATGATGATCTGCCACGATAAAGGGGGCGGGGGGGCGAAAACGGGGGCGGGAGGGCGTTCCCTGTACGTACCAGGATCAGTCCAGGACACCTGGGTTGTGACTCCGCACCAGTAGATGGAGACAGAGCAAAACTTGTGGGCGGAGCCATATATGCCCCTGTGCCAGTCACAGCCCCTCAGTCTTACTCTGTCTCCAGTAGATGGTGCAGGTCCGGTCACAGCCCTGCCTGCCCTGATTCTGGTAGTTAGTCAGGGTTAGGGTTTTTCTTTTGTGATCAGTTCTTGAGCCTAGTTAGTGGTTTTTTTTGCCAAATTGGGGTTTGTTCTTTTTGATTGAAGAGTCAGATCCCGGCTGCCCTGCCTCCCAGGGGGGTTGAGAGGTCCTGAGGGGACTACCCCCCACTGGTCGAGGCCGCTGCTAGGGTCGAGGACCCGGCTCCACAAGTAGCAGCGTCAGGGGTGACACCGGGGAGCCCGGTTCACTCACCCCTGCAGGTACAGGGCTCCAGGACCCGGCAGCGACAAGCGTCAGTAAAAAAAAAAAAAAAAAAAGGTTTTTGCTTTTGTTTTGTGTTCGGCCGGCTCTCCGTTTTCCTTGCGTCGCCGCTCGCCGCTCCGTTCGAGGGGGGGTGCCGCTTGCAGGGGGGGGAGGGCGCCAAATTAATTATTTAATTTCTATTTCTGAAGCGCGTCTTGGTCTTCCCGCGTTCGGCGGCCGCGCGGCTCCCCATGCCGGGCCTGTGGCTCGGCGCGCGCGCGCCTACCTCGTGACGGTTTTTTGTTCTTCCAGCGTCCCGGGCGGGGAAGGGCCGTCCAGGACCCCTCGGGGGTCTCGCTCCCGGATCGCGCTTTCACCGCCGCGGGTTGGAGGCCCCATAGGTAGGCCTCAGGACCGGTTCCCGCGGGAGTGGCGGCCATTTTGGCACAGAAAGAGAAATCGCGCGGGATGCGCCGGGGGATTCGGCCTTGCCTCCCGCGTTTTTTTCCCCGCTGCGGGGCGCGGCGGGAGGGGGCTCCTCAGAGGGGCTTCGGTCTGGGGAGGTTTCCGGGGCCGATTCTTCTGGGTCAGGTTCTTTCTCGCAGGACTTTGCGCTATTGCTACGCAAGGTACTTGGTACTAGCGTAGCAAGCGCAGCCGAGGCGGGGATCCCTACAGAGGGTCCCCACAAGCTTACTCCACGGACGAGGGCTGCGGAGGGCGTCCAGGAGCCCTCAAGGGGGAATCGGGCCCCTCGGGGCATGCCGCAGGAATCGGATTCAGAGGATTCCCCCGTGGAGGATACTGATTTTCCAAAGAGCCCCTGACGGGGGCCGAGGAGGCGGCGGCGGATGGCTCCGCCCAGCCCAGCACGGGAAAGGGAGTACAGACCGTGGAAGGGGATGACCCCAAGGTAGTCCGACTGTTCCACAGGGAGGAACTATTGCCCCTTATTCCGGCCATCCTCCAGGAGCTGGGGATAGAGGCCCCACCTGTGGTGGTCCGCCAAGAGGCCAACATGGATCCTGTTCTGCTGGGCCTTACGGGTCCGGCAGTTGCCTTCCCGTTTCATTTTCTTCGGATATCTTCTTCTGCGCAGGGGATACTCCGGAATTAAGATTGGAGGTCAGCAAGGCCATGATTAAGCTCTATCCACTCCCAGAGGAGGCGCTGGACCTTCTCCGTCTTCCAAAGGTGGATTCAGCGGTCTCCGCGGTGACAAAGATCTACTATCCCGGTCACAGGAGCTACGGCACTCCGGGATATCCAGGACAGGAAGTTGGAAGTGCAGCTTACGAAGATTTGAGGTATCCGCCCTGTGGTGCGGGCCGCCATCTGCACTAACTTCGCTATGAGAGCTAGTCTGCGCTGGGCCCAGGTCCTTCGGGCGAAGGCGGGCCTGTCTGCAAAGGAGGCTTCTCAGGCAGATAGGTTGGAGGCGGCGATAGCATATGGAGCAGATGCCCTGCATGATCTGCTGCGTACATCCGCTAGGTCCATGGTGGCGGCGGTGTCTGCGCGTTGTCTCCTATGGCTGCGCAACTGGGCTGCGGATGGTTCGTCCAAGGCTCTCCTGGGGGGCTCTGCTTTTCAAGGGGAAATTGCTGTTTTTGGCATGGAATTGTGTGATTTGATGTTTCCTCTGGAAGAGAACAGGGCATTTAAACTGCCCGAGGATAGACCAGATCGCGGTCATCTTTTCCTGCCAGATCCCGGCTTCGGGGACCCAGGACATCGCCCCTTCAAAGATCCACCAGCCCTTTGTGTAGGCCGTCTTCCTCTCGGAACCTTCAGTGGTAGCAGTCCTTTCGGGAAAACGAGTCTTCGCCATGAAGTTCGAATGGTCCATCCCTCGCCGCGCCTGCAGCACGTCATTCCACAGGTTGGAGCGCGGTTAACGTTATGTTTCGAGGAAGGGACCATAGTGACGTCGGACCAGTGGATCCTCGACGTGATAAGACACGGCTACGAGTTGGTTTTTTTGCTCGCATCCCAGCGTACAAGTTTCTGGTCTTACCCTGCAAGGACCCCAAGAAAAGGGCGGCGGTGCTGGACTCCATCCGACGATTGGAAGGCTTGGGGGCCATTTCCCCCGTCCCTGTCGATCAGCGAGGCAGGGGCAGGCACGCCATTCACTTCGTGGTTCCCAAGAACGACGGCACTTCACGGCCAATCCTGGCTCTAAAAGGGGTAAACAGATGCCCTCGTGTTTCCCACTTCAAAATGAGGACAATTCACTCGGTGATAGCGTCGGTGCGTCCGGGCGAATTTCTGGCGTCCCTAGATCTCACAGAAGCGTACCATTCACATGGGCATCCAGCAGGTTCTGCGGTCTAGGAAGGCACTACCAATTTCGAGCACTCCCTTTTGGGCTCGCGACCACTCCTCGGACATTCACGAAAGCGATGGTGGTAGTGGCAGCGCGGCTCCGTCGGGAAGGACTCCTGGTTCATCCTTACCTGGACGACTGGTTGGTCCGGGCGAAGTCAGAGGATCAGTGTCGGCGGGCGGTGGCCAGAGTGTTACAGCGCTTGCAGTCACTAGACTGGGTGGTCAACTTCAACATGAGTCAACTGACTCCCACTCAATCCTTGGAATCTCTGGGAGCCGTATTCGACACGAAGCGGGGCTAGGTGGTCCTATCTCAAGATCGGATATGCAGGCTGCAGTCTCAAGTGTGGCGTTGGTTCGCTCTCAGCCGCCCGCGAGTGTGTGATTACCTGACGGTTCTGGGATTGCTGGCTTCAACGCTCGCGTTGGTACCCTGGATTTCTACCTACCGCTCCCATTCACGGGCCAGGCGCGGTCCAGCCTGCTCTGGTGGCTGGATCCCAGTCATCTGTCTGGTGGAGTGTCACTTCTTGGGCCCAGGTGGACGATGGTGACCACGGATGCCAGTCTCTCCGGCTGGGGAGCAGTTTGCCTAGGGAAATCGGTGCAAGGACTTTAGTCAGAGTTGCAAGCCCGGTGGCCTATCAACCGTCTGGAGACCAGAGCGGTCCGTCTGGCTCTTCAAGCCTTCCTACCGGTGCTCTGGGGAAAGGCGGTCCGAGTTCTTTCGGACAATGCGACTACAGTGGCCTACATCAATCGCCAAGGCGGGACGAGACGTCCGTGGGTGGCAAGGGAGGCGCAGTCCTTGATGGCTGGTCGGAATACATCCTCAACAATGTCGCAGTGTCTCATATTGCCGGGGTCCACAACGTCCAGGCAGATGTCCCCGCCTGGATTCCGGCGAGTGGGAGCTGGCGGGAGAAGCGTTTCTCCTCATCTGCAGGAAGTGGGGGGTTTCCCACATGAATCTGATGGCCACGTGGCACACCGCGAAGGCTCCGCGATTGTACAGTCGGCGTCGAGAGAGGGGAGCAGAAGGCGTCGACGCGTAGGTGCTTCCCTGGCCGACGGTTCTCCGTGTTTCCTCATGGCCCATGATCGACAAGATGCTGCGGCGCATAGAATTGCACCCGTTCAACGTGATCCTGGTGGTGCTGGAGTGGCCGCGCCGCCCGTGGTTCGCAGACCTCTTCAAGTTGTCGGTGGCGGCTCCCCTTCGTCTACAGGGGTTCACGGGGCTGCTTCATCAGGGCTCCGTCTGTTTGGAGGATGCGGATCATTTCTGTCTCGCGGCATGGTTTTTGAGAGGAATCGGTTGCAGAGAACAGGTTACTCGGCCGCGGTCATAGCTACGCTGTGGAGTTCCCGGAAGCAGTCTATGTCCCTGGCGTATGTCCGGGTATTGGTACTCTTTGAGAAATGGTATGTTGAGCGGGGTTTGAACCCCACTGTCGCTGCCGTTTCCGATATTCTGGTTTTTCTCCAGGCCGGGCTGGCCAAAGGCTTCGCGTGCAGTTCGCTACGGGTCCAGGTGGTGGCGCTTGGTTGTTTGCGAGGGAAGGTCCGGGGAGCCTCCCTGGCTCTTCACCTGGATATCGCCCGTTTTTTTCCTGCGGGGGGGCTAAACACCTCCGTCCTCCCTTGCGTTCACCTTGTCCGTTTCCGCCGTAGGCTCGGCATCGTTGGAGCCCTTGAAGCGCGCTACGGTCCAAGATCTCACATTGTAGACCGTATTCCTAGTGGCGGTTGCTTCGGCACGCCGTGTTTCGGATTTACGGGCGTTGTTATGTAGGGAGCCGTTTATGCGGATCTCTGACGTAGGGGTTTCCTTACGGGCTGTTCCTTCGTTTCGGCCTACGGTAGTGTAGGTTTTTCACGTGAATCAATCAGTGGAGCTTCCCGCTTTCGCAGTCAGGGAGTCTTCGGACCCGAAATCGAAAGAATTGCGAAAACTGGATGTGCGGAGGTCACTTCTTCACTATCTAGAAGTCACTGATCCTTTTCGGGTGACGGATCATCTGTTTGTCCTGTTTTCGGGCCCACAGACAGGTTCTGCGGCGCCTCGCACAACGATCGCCCGTTGGATCAAAGAGGCCAGTGGCTCAGCGTACCTAGTGCGGATAACCTGCGCCAGTGGGTCTCAAGGCTCATCCGACGCGGTCTCACGCGGCGTCTTGGGCGGAATCTTCTCAGGTGTCGCCTCAAAAGATTTGCAGGGTGGCTACCTGGAAGTCGTTGCATACCTTCTTCAGACATTATCGGTTGGATGTTCAGGCTACTGAGGCCGGAGGGTTTGGAGAGAGGGTACTCCGAGCGGGACTCTCTGCTTCCCACCCTCGGTAACTTAGCTCTGGTACATCCCAGGTGTCCTGGACTGATCCTGGTACGTACAGGGAAAGGAAAATTAGTTTCTTACCTGATAATTTTCGTTCCTGTAGTACCAAGGATCAGTCCAGGATCCCGCCCGCAGTGCTACGATCAAATAACGGAGAGTCCGCTCATAGTTCTTTAAGATTACAGCTCTCTGCTTGTTTCTTTCGCTCTCCCGGTTGGGGAGTCTGGTTCCCGTAGGGGTTGATATTGTTTCTATTTAAGTAGCGTGTTTTGCTAGTTGGCTATGGTTGCCTTATTGCTTTTCTACTTTGACATTACGTATGACTGAGGGGCTGTGACTGGCACAGGGGCATATATGGCTCCGCCCACAAGTTTTGCTCTGTCTCCATCTACTGGTGCGGAGTCACAACCCAGGTGTCCTGGACTGATCCTTGGTACTACAGGAACGAAAATTATCAGGTAAGAAACTAATTTTCCTCTAGTGTGCAGTCGGCTGCATCATGGCGGTGCAGTTTTGCCTGTGGTGGTGCGGCCATGCCACACACTATCATCCCTATAACACCACGCTAAAAGGTGGTGCTATTTCCCGTGCTGCTGCCGGCGATAATGTCCAAAAGCAGAGTGTTTCTGCCAGTAGTTTTACGACAGGTGGTAAATTCAAACACACATTCCTGTTCAAAGACGGTAAATCTGTAACAATGAAGGCAGAAGTAAAACTCTCAAATTTTTATCGCGAGTTTCTAACCATCGCATAAAAGCAGAGAAATCAGCTTCTCCTCCTTTCCAGATAATCAAAATAATTCACGGAGAAGGGTGGTGGATGCCTGGAATACTCTTCCGGAAGAGGTGGTGAAGATGAAAACAGTCAAGGAATTCAAAGGGGCATGGAGGAAATGAAGAAAAGAGGGCATGGGGGTAACTAGGGGTATCTTGCTGGTGTGGAAGTTGCTACCCTTAATAAATAAGCCGTGTTACTGTTAATGCAACTCCATCACTGCTCTCTGCTTCAACAGCAGTGAGAAATGGGGAATTGGATTCAGACAGCAAGCAACGGGGGCCCTGACTTTTACAGTTTGGGGAACAAATAAACGGGGTAACTAACTGATGCAGCACTTACTACCTTTAATCACTAAGCCTGATGCTTTGATGCAACTCCAACATTGCTCTCTGCTTTCACAGCAACGGTTAAGGGAAATTGGATTCAAACAGCATCCGAAGGTCCTGACGTTTATGGTCTGGTAAACTGATAAGCATGGGGGTAACCTGCACAGTGCAGCAGATACTGGCGTAAGTTTGCTGGGCAGACTGGGTGGATCATTTGGTCCTTTTCTGCCATCATTTCTGTTTCCATAGTTTTATCTTCTGGGCAAAGGGATCCAAAGCAAGGCATTTCTCTTCAAATCGTCCCATTTTAAAATTGGCCACATCAGGTGCCACTGTGGTTCCCATGGCCATCCCCTTCTCCTGTAAGTAGAACTTACTATCAAACATGAAACAATTATTCTGAAGCCAAATCACAGATACAATGAAATGGTATTCTACTTTCAATCAAGTACATGCTTAATTCTTCTTATAATGTTCAAAGCATCTTCCTGTGGTATGTTAGTATATAGTGAGAGCATGTCTATAGTTGCAATAGCCAAAGTCCCAGAAGGAAATAATAAATTGGTTAGACCTTATAAAGTATTCATGTCATCCGTTGAGTCTCTGATAAAAGATGGCAAGGACACTAACAACAGTGACAGAAAATTATCAATAAAAAATTGGTAATGGTTCAAAAAGAGATCCTCATGCTGACATAATAGGAGGTCCAGGCATTACCGGTGTTCTAGGACAATCTACCCTGAGAAACCCTTAGATGTAATCCATGATTTCTTAAAGGCTTCATCAACAATTCCAACATAGGATCTTCAGGAAGTAGTGTATAATATGAATTATCCATTAACTGACACATCACTTCAGATTAAAGACCTTAAAATCTGTAGGCCCCACCCTTACCCTTTCTCTTCAGCCTGGATCGCAGTAGCGCCCTACCACAACCCGGGCCCGGCATGGCTGATGACACTAAGGAGCTATGTTGGAAGTTTACACTGTACCTTAAGGAGTAGTTTCTCTTCAGTCCAGATCTCGGTTGCCTCCTACTGCGACCCAGGCCCCGGGGCATCTGTTGTCGCTAAGGAACCGCATTGGATGCCAGGCTTCCACTGTAGCACTCATAGGAGCTATGCTGGAAGCCATTTAATCGGATATCTTTTGAAGATATTCGGTTAAGTGACTGGTTATCTGGCTACCTTAGCTGGTTATAGTTTCAAATTGGCTAAGGTAGCTGGATCCTCCTGGAAACACACCCCTTTGTTATCCAGCTAGGTGTTAGCTGGATAAGTCATTATCTGGCTAAAATGTATTAAACCTTGCCATTTAGACGGATAACTGTTATCTGTCTAAATAACTTTTTTTGGAATATTGACTTCATTGAGATATAATAAAACTTTTTTTGTTTTGATGATTTTTGTTACCAGCCAAGGTCTCCTTTATTTTGTCCCTAAAAATCCTTTCTCCTTTCCACAGCAAGTCCAGCAAGCCTGTCCTGCGCATCTAAATCTAAAGATAGATGCCGTAGTCATGGAGCCCTGTGGGAATCAAATCAATAACCATGGCAGAGTCTCTTGATGCTGCCTCCAATGTATCTAATCCATTCAGTTTATGATTTATCTCGCACATTCTTTCCTCTGCCCACATGGGAGTAAAATTCATCCTGTTTGTCCTGAGGCACACCAAGTATACAAGTTAGTTGTTCATGCATACCTGACAGTCTGGTAAAAGAGCGAGTCAGTCAGTGCTGCCCCTGTCAGGACCATCCCAGCTACCTGCCGTTATTGGGACCCTCCAGGTCTGGAAGCTGTAACCATATTGGCTGTGCCCCGAACTACTTGTGACCTCGGTGCAGGGCTGGTGCAAGGGTGATAGGCAGCCTAGGCAAGCCTTCTGTCTTGTACCCCCCCCCCCCCCCCCCCCCCGGTAATGGCCTTATTCAGTGGGATGCTGCTTATGGCCCGCCGAGCATTAGCTTTCCTCAGCCGTGAGCAGGAAGGGCACTGCTTGCAACCAGCCGATTCTGTGCTTCTCTGGACCGTGAGCAGGATGGGCACCGCTCGCGGCCAGCCAAGTCTGCGCTCCTCTCGGCTGCGAGCGGGATAGACCTCCGCTTGCAGCCCCACATAGCTGCTCTTCGCTGCCCCTAATGGTTGGCGCCCCGGGCGACTGCCTTCTTCGCCTAATGGGATGCACCAGCCCTGGGTAGTGGCAGATAATTATAGGCAAAGTGTGACGTGCTCTGCCTGTAATTTATCTTAGTGAATTGAATGCTAAAGCCTCATTCAGCACCTGCGGCAGGTTTGGAAGATTTACCCACGGAAACCTTCGAGTCTTACCACACCTTAGGGAATCGGGCTCCTACAAATTAGGAGAAAAAATTAGCAAAAAAAACCGATGACCCAGAGTAAACAGTGAAAAAACATCAGAGTTTCACTGAGACGATGGATCAAATAGAAATAGGAGAGGCCGCTGGTCCAGTGTCATGCGCGTCCCTTGCCAGTCATTTTCAGAAGTCATCGTCCAATAATGCACCCAGCACAGATCACTTAGAGCCATGTGTGCAGCTCTAGCGAGGCTTCTGGTCTCCCGCGACATGACCGTCTCTCTCACCCTAGCCTGCAAACCCAATTATGTGGTCCAGTGCATTTCAATGGAACACTCAGACGTGTCTAATAGGAAGCTTGACTGCAGACATACGTTCTGCTCTGTGATGCTTTTAGGAACTGTATTACATTACTTTACATTACGTTTTCAATTTAGAGGCTGCCCTGCTCCAAAAAGAACCCCAGTGCGTTACTGACAGGCCCGAGCCCTCGCTATGGGTTTCACTGTGTACAAAAAGGATTTGTTATGAATTACAATGCCTCCAGTTCCAAGACGTGCTCATGTGTGCGGTGTGTATGCTATGCCCGGTGGTTCTTTATTTTTCCTTATCTCAGTGGATGCAGATACCGGGAGGGGAGTGAACCCCTTTGGAGCTCTCTTTTGTAGTCTGGCTCTTAAGACGTTTTGTGAGGGATTGGATGGCTGGCTTCCACCATTGCATGGCTCGGGCTGGATTTGCAGAATTCATCCAAGTGACATAAGTATGAAAACCAGCTCTTTTTTCATTACAGATCTCTCTCTCTCTCTCTCTTTTTTTTTTTTTTTTTTTTTTTTTTTTTTTTTTTTTTTTTAGCCCTAGCAGGTCACTGCAGGGACACAGCTCCATCACATTCAACATGCACAGAGAATTCCAGACACTGAACGCCGCTTCTAGAGCACAACAGAATATAAATAAAAACAGGGCCATACGTCACCATCCAGTGAGGGCTGCCCTGCTGGAAGCTGCACCATGGCCCGGACTCCCACTTTCAGGTAAGATAAAGATCACAAGCACTCATGCTGAGGGAGGGGGCATCCCTTAAAGGCAGACGTATTCCCTGTAGGCGCCTTGATCCGCACCGTCATTGCATCACCGCACACAATCCAAAATGTCCCTGTGTAAAAAAAAAAAAAAGTTTAGAAAGCAGGCCATCTTGTTTCTTTTCCAAACTTCTATGTTTTTCAGGGGCTGGATGGCCAAAATATCTCCTTATCTCTCTTCCCCACCCCCAAAAGCCAGATCTCCTTAAAACCTGAAGCATTTTGATTTGTATATTGGACCTGGAGAAGGGAATCTTTGGTTTAGGATGGAATGCACCGTTTGTGTTGCTCCTGATCTGACATTTTTCTTGTAATTGTACAGAAAAGTGTGTGTCGTCTTCACTGGATATGTTTGCTTGTACCTTCATAAATAATAATAAAAAAAAAAAGTTACAAACCCCCCCCCCCCCCAAACCTGAAACATTGGCATGTAGACCAATAGAAAAGGAAGGCCTCGGCAGATCCCAAGAACAGCGTTCCCCCGTCCCCAGAGTGTCTCCCTTCTGAAAGTAAATTGGAATACGAAACCTTACAAAATGCTTTTAACGCACATCAAAAGTAGTCAGCTGAAGCTGCTAGCATTAGCTGCTGATAGCACCCTCCGAGTTGCTATAGGCAACAGAAGCATGATGACACTGAGTGCCTGGCAGTCTTTATAAAGGTACACGTTCCTTAATACTGCCATTAGGTAGCATTACCCAGTGTAACCGGCCTTCCATTATGTGCTGCTGGCGTGAAGATCCTGGGTTTAGAAAACTCCCTGGTGTAAGGCGCGGGCCTGCCAGATAATCCCAGGCCATTGAGGCACAGGCCGAGCCAGGCCCCGGTTTTTTACCCCAGTTGTAGAAGCTGTTTCTTTTGACATCTTATCTCCGTTTCCCAAGCTCGTTACTGGTTCCTCTGACACAAACACCCCCCACCCCCCATTCCCACCTGACTCCACGGTTCTATCTCCTCTCCAATCGCGCCTCGCGTTCCTCACATCCCCCAATCAATCACTCGCCACTGCGGCCGCCCCCGGTGGCATCTCTGAACAGGAATGCTTGGGGAAAGGACATCGGAGGGCAAGCGAAAGTTAAATTCCCACGCGTCGCGCCCATTCCCCACAGCACAGCCTCCCGCCTCTAAACCGGTTATGAAAGGCACAGGGTCGGCATCTTTAAAACAAGCGTGCGGGCACCAGATTTAAAATTCTGATTTATGCGCATAACTGTTGGTCCGCCCTGGAACCTGCCCCCCCCCCCCACCCCAGTGCTGCCCGCCATTTTCACTTTTACGCTCACACGTGTACATACGTGTGTAATTTGTGCCTTTTAAAATACGCATTGCTCACATGCAGCCCAGATACTCGTGTATATGGACCTTTTAACACGAGCAACCTTTTAAAATTCACCCCTAAGGATAAAGCTCCAAGGGCCTTCCTTGCAATAAAGAAACCCCTGGCTAGTTTCAGCCATCCCAGTAAAAATAGCATTAAAATTGTGCTTAGCATGTGTGGGAGAGAAGCCTAGATCGGTACAGGATGGGACAGAATCTCAATGTAAACCCTGCTCCTCCAGTTCTCTTTTCACATGCACGTCACCCCCAGCAACAGACGCTAAGCAGAGTTAGGGTGGTCCCTCTTATAACTCAGCATACAAAATAAATATATGAGCAGAACATAAAGGGCCAGATTTTAAAAACAGCGCGAGGGCGTAGATTTGTTTGCGCAACCTGGCGCGAACAAATCTACGCCCGATTTTATAACATGCGCGCGGAGCTGCGCGCATGTTATAAAATCCAGGGTTAGCGCGCACAAGGGGGTGCACCTTGTGCGCGCCGAGTCCTAGGGGAGCCCCGATGGCTTTCCCTGTTCCCTCCGCCCCCCAGCCTTAACTAAAAGCCCCTCCTGACCTTTATCTCGAAAGTTAACTTGTGCGCGCCGGCCAGCTGCCGGCGTGACATCCCTCGGCATGGTGGCTGTGCCAGAGCCCACGGCCCCGCTCCCGGAACGCCTCTTTTTGCAAGCCCCGGGACATACGTGCGTCCCGGGGCTTGCGCGCGCCGCTGAACCTATGCAAAATAGGCTCGGCGCGCGCAGGGGCAGATTTTCTTGGGTTACGTGTGTAGCCTTTGAAAATCTGCCCTAAACTTTTCTAAATAAATAAATATATTCAAAATCTGGTGTCACCTCAGTAACAGCAACACAACATAAGAAATTGCCATGCTGGATCAGACCAAGGGTCCATCAAGCCCAGCATCCTGTTTCCAACAGTGGCCAATCCAGGCCACAAGCCCCTCCACTGCCTGTAACATAAAATTCTACAAAAAGAGACAGGAGGAAGCTATAGAGCAAGTTTGCCATATCAGGACAGCACTAACAGCAAGAAGTTAAATAGCAACAACTCTGCCCAAGAAAAGGCAGCAATGCAAATCCCTCCCCGGGCCCTAGAGGACACCGATGCATGCACCTACCACAGGGTAAAGAGACCAAGCCAGAGTGCGATGCATCCTTGTGAACTCTGATCACTGGGCGAGCTGCTTTCATCTGTACCTTTCTCCTCCACTGCCAACTCCCGGTTCTTGGCACCTTACATTTGCTGTGCTGCGTGCCTGAGCTGGAACGTCGTGCTCCCTCTCTGGAACTACTCAAATCCAGTTTAAAACTCGCCTTTTTGAAACTCTTACAAATCCAAAGCACTTCTCTATATTATACTTCTTATGGATTCTTGCTTGCCATGGATGTTTGTCCGCAGCCTCCCATATCTACCCTCTGTACTCATACCATCCCTACTGTCTGCTTTCCGTCCCCTCCCAAGCCCCAGCGCCTTCTTTCTTATCCCTTGCGCAGTTTCCCATTCTATCCCTTCCACAGACCTGTCCCTTTCATCTGTCTCTCATGCTCTGCACAGCCCCCTGCCTCTTTTCATTGCCTCTCAACCCTTCCCTAGTCCCTCCAGGTCCTTGACAGCAGCTGTACACCCACCCTCACTTTTTCACCTTCTCTCGCAATCTCCGATTCACCTAGCACAGCCCTACTCATACCCCAACCCAATTACCTAGTTCCCATATCTGAGTCCATGCTTTTCCTCCCCCCCCGATCCCTTCCATCTCTCTTCTCCTTCTTCCCTCCCTCCTTTCTCCTTACCTCTTCCTTCCCCTATCAAACCCCTCCTTCATGTCTTCCTTCCTATTGCCTCTCCTTCCCAGCAGTCTCCTCTCCCCTCCCCTTCCTTCCTTCTCCCATGTTTCCCCCTCTTTCCCACCTCGCTCCATGCCCCTTATTAACTTTCACCTCCCCCCTCCTTCCCAGCACGCTCTCATATTGCTCTCCTCGCAATCTCTCCTCCCCTTCCCTCTTCATCTCTCTCTTCCCACTTCTCCTTCTCCTCATCACTTTTGACCTGTCTAGATACCCGCGAACTCTGGATTTCACCTGCAAACTCTGAGAGTTTCTATCAATTGCTAGGTCTCTAGGGGAAACCACTAGAAAGCCCCCGAGCCTCTCCTCGCCAGCCACTCCCTTCATGAAGCCTGCAGGAAATAGGAGAGGAGGGGCTGGAGGAAAGAGCAGAGCACTTCTGTTCCTCACTAAACCTGTGAGGAACAGAAGGGGGAAGGTTGAGCCTTTAATCCACCTCCCTTGCCCCCTAGCCAGCAGCAGCAGTCATGTTTAAGCAGACATCACCTCCTGGCTGCCGCTTGCCCAACCATGAGCATGGGCGGAGTTTGAGGGCAGACAGTGGGCCCCCCCCCCCAAACATAAGAGGACTCAGGAGGCTGCAACAGAGCCCATCCTGCTGTGGCTGAAGAAGAGTGAGGGTGGGACCTGGCGGCTGCCAGCGGATCATATCTCTCCTGGTAGCAGAAAATAAGAGGTTCTGACGGGGCCGCAGCTGTAAGTAAAGAGAGGCTATCCAACAGCCGCCAGTGGGACTCCAACCCGTCAGTGCCTGACCAGAGTGAGAGGAGCCGGCTACTGACAGCGGACCTCATTCCACTGGCGGCTGAAGAGGCCTGGAAGAGGAGACTGAGATTGAGTGTCTGTGTGACACCCTGTGCGCATGTGTCTGAGAGTGTGGGAACATCCCCTCCCCTCTCTCACTAATCCATGGCAATCTCAGGGTGTCTGGAAATCAAAATTTCCCGAGTGGAGAGAGATTTTTTAAAATCCTTATTTGTTTTAATTATTTTGTGGTGTTTGTTTCTGCTGTTTTGAAAAATATTATTGGTGTTCAGGAAATTTTGGATATTCAGTTCGTTGGTTGAAATATTTTATTTTTTATGACTTTTGTTTTACTGTTATGATTGTTTTATGAGGAATGGAGATTTGTCTATTTTTCCTTTATTGCGCTGCATACAGAGGCTGGCTTGTTGCAGTTTCCAGTTGGTTTTGTCTGTACGTCTCTGTTTATACTTTATGGTCACTCTATTCTTTATATTTGTTGAGGGTCTGCCTGTGTTCTGCATATGTGACCAACGTGAGGGATTCTGCTAGTGTGTAGCTTCTGCAAGGAACTGTTGCATCAGCACTTGTGTTTTTCACACAGAAAATGTATTGTTCCAGACCCGGTGTCCTATTGCAGTGCTGTCTTCTCAAAGGTAAAGTTGTTGCTGTTTAAATTCTGGGAGTTATTGCAGTTTTAGTATGACAGGCAGCTTGCTGCACAGGTTCTGAGTGTCTTTTTTTCTGCAGGTTTTTGTGTTACTTCACACAGTGTCTTGCAGTGGAAGATGTTTGATTTGCTATTACTGAGATGATACCAGAATTTGAAAATTTTATTTTCTTTGGTGTGGAGTTGTGGATGCTGAGTGTGTTACAGAACTAGAGGTGCAGAATTTATATTGAGATTCTGTCCCTTTCTGCAGACTTGAGAATTCAATCTCATATCCAGCGTGCAAACTAGATATCAAATAATTTTAATTGTGATTTTACTGGGAAGATGAAACTGGCTGGGTGTTTTTTTGTTTTTTTTTTTGTTTTTTTGTTTTTTTAAACTGCGCAGAAGGCCCTTGGGACTTTTTCTTATTGTATCTTTTTTTATTTAAAAAGGATTTATTACCTGCCCTTCCAAAAAAAGGTTCGGAGTGGGGTACAATAAAACATACACAATCTAAAATGAAATAAGACAAAAAGAAACATAACCATCATTCTACAAAATAAAAATGCAGTGTAAAATTTTAGAGCATAACTGACAGCAGTAAAGCAGATTGCTGGACAGAAAATAAAAAAGTAGAGAGTTTAATTTGGGACAGGAAAAGCTTGGCTGGACAGATGTTTTAAAAAATTCTTCACTGACCTGGGTAAGATGGATGTAGCGCGGCAAGGACTTCCATAATATAGGACCATAGACTGAGAGAGAGCATTCCCTGGTCACAGAGAGAGACATGCTGATCGAAGGCAGGGAGTGTCCCACAGATATGGACCAGAGGCCCATGAGTCGTGGATGTTGAGGCTCTGCTAACCAGTCTTGAATTGATTTAACACATTTTGAAAGAAACTGACTTATTTCTAGCCAAGAGGATTTCAAGGGAAAGAAAAACTGGATGTCATCAGGAAAAAGTTTGTATGAAAGGCCTAACTGCCCTTATATGTTACACAGCGGTGTTAAATGTTAAAAAGTGCTGCGGAGAGGACTGAGCCTCGAGGCACCCCTGATTTTATAGGGCTCCATGAGGAGCAACATGACTGTTTTAGAATGGGTTTAACAGATTAAAAGATATGTGGAGAACCAGACAAGAACTGCACCATAAACTAATTCAAAAGGGTATAGAATAACCACTTTGGATCCCTAAAGGCTAGAGGTGGAAACGAATAACTAACCACGGAACACCTTATTTAAATTATTGCAGTACCACAAAAACATGTTTATACATTTTTTTAGGAAAAACATTTTTTTGCACTTAAAAACTGGCTGTCAAAATAGTTATCAAGTTGGAATATACTATTTGCCACTCTGAGAATGTTTCCCAGCAAGTTGCTGAACAAAATGTTCCACTTTATTTCCTTATAATGACCCCAAGTCATGGACTGACTTTTTATTGACAAGTCTCGTAAAAATAATTATCTTAATTTCCCATCATGGCCAAGTTTCGGAACCGGTCCTTCCTCGGGGGATCGAGTGTGGAAAAAAATGTTCTTACAGGAATCTCTTGAAACACATATCGCAGATGGCGTTTAAATGGCAGAAGAATATCCTACGTACAGCTGTTTAAATAAACTACCATGTGACCCAAAAACAGTCAATAAGAAGTGACACAAGGCAGGCTGCATCACACCAATGATGACCAGTCCAATTGGTACCACTGACTGAGTATGAAACAACCATTGCCCACCATTTCTTATGTTCATTTCTATATATTAAATGAGAATAAATTAAGCAGTTTGTTCCACAGTAACATTGTTTTCGTAATAGTTTAAGTAGGACATTAGGGATAAAGCACAGGACAGCTTCTATGACCAAGACCAAAAGCAAACCACATTCAAGCAGCATTGTCTTAATTATCATGAAGGCTGCTCACCCTGTGAAAACAATTTTGTAATGCTTGGTTTGACAGTTGCTTGGTTTGGATTGTAAACTTTGCTACCCTTAACATAAGAGGCTTGGGAGTAACCTGCATGGAACAGAAGTTATAGCTGGGCGGCTGGATGGACCATTTGGTCTTTTTTTTTGCCGTCATTACCGAGTTACTATGTATCCTAATTTCCTTGAGGCGTGAGAGAAATATTAAATAATCTAGCACGTCAAAAGTGGCAGTGATGTCTAAGAGAACTAAAATGTAACAGCTACAATCAAAACCTTGATGACTGGTGTCTAAACTGGAGATAAGCAATGTTTTAGTATCATAGAATTTGCGAAAACCAAATTGATATTGGTCAAGTGTCAAATAATTGTCAAGGAATTTGGATAGCTGGTGCAGGACTGCTGATTCAATTAGCTTAATAATAAAAGAAAGGGAAGCTATAGAGCGATAACTAGAAAGATATTCAGCATTAAGTGATGGTTTATTTAATAATGGTTTTACGGAGGTCCTTTTTAGGCTGGATGGTAGTTGCTGGAGGTGTCATTTTCTGTAACCGGTTCACATGGTATGTTCAGAAGATAAATGCCATACTGGGTCAAACCAAGGGTTCATCAAGCCCTGTATCCTGTTTCCAACAATGGCCAATCCAATCTTCATGGTGGCACTTTAAGAGAGCAGTGGAGCAGTGATCTAAGGCACAGGTCGAGGAGCTTAGGGAGTGGATGATCTGGGAGACCTTACTGGAAGAAATCTCAGCAAAGCAGACCCAGATTATAGGGGGTGTCATATCCATGGTTTATGGGAAGAGGCATTAGGCATAAACGATGATCAAAGATTTGTGACCTTGGACTCCAAGAACAGAGCAAAAGCTTCACACAGAGCTTGGGGTGCATTATAAGAGGGGTCATTAGGAGAGCTAAGAGTCGTTCCAGATGGTAGGAGAGCTAAGAGTCGTTCCAAATATTGCACATTGTTGCCAGATGCCAAAATTCTATTGTTGTAATAGGCTCGTTTTAGCAGAAAAAATAGCTAATTTCAAGGCAGGAGACCATGCTGTGGGGATGGGGGCATGATTTGTGGAAATGTCACTTTGGCTTGCCCCCCACCCCCTCTAAATAATTCTGTCTAGAGACCGCACTGGGCTCAGAGAGCAGGGGTGTCCCTCCTTGTGGAGGACACTTGGGCAGTCTGCTCCTCCATGGGGGACAGGGCCTGAAGAAGTGATATCCTTTCGGGCAAGGAGTTCCAGAGCCCAGGAGGGGTGGAGGCCTGGATCTCCAGGGAGATCGAAAGGGAAGTGCTTGTGTGTAGAAGTCCTTGCATCTGGGCTGCCCCCAGAAAGGAGGGATTCCTTCAGAGACAGAGCGCAGTGGAGAGGATTTGTCTTGGGTGGTTCCTGCCCCTGAAACTTTTCAGGCGTCCAGGCTGACTAAATCCAGCAGACAAAGACTCCACCAAGAGGCAAGAGAGAGGAACAGAAAGGAAGATTTCACCGCCCAAAAGGCACTGGGAGAGTCGAGGCTGGAAGGAGTGTTTGACAGGGACTGAAATCTTTTTTTCTTTTTCTAGTGTACTGTTGCTCTGTTTTGTTTTCATGCTACCAGTTTCAGTAAAGATTTTTAACAGCTAAAGAGTGATTTTTGGTGCAACCGATTGGGGAGCAAAACAGCCTCAGAGTGTGCCCCCGTCCCCAAGAGCTGACGGGGATGGGGGCCACATTTGATACTATGACTCCTACAGCTGGGCACTGTATACTGAAGGGACATCCTGCTGCAATCTGCCAGCTCAATGACTTGGCTACATGAGGGTGTGACCCAATCAGGAGGGGTTGTGAACGAAGACTCTTTGGGGCCGATGCAATAAAGTGCGCCAGCCTGGCGCATGGGTTTTCGTGCGGTTGGACACGCTAGGCTAGCACCCGATGCAACAAGGAGATTAGCGAGTTCAAAGAAATGTGTGGCGGCGATCGTCACATGTAAATTCCATGTAAATGAGGCTATTAGCTACTGCCCTCTTACAACAAATCGCTGGCTGCCCAACCCACAATTTTTAATGCGACAAATTTAACTCCAGCTCCGGAGCTGGCGTTTTAAATCAATCCGCGAGTCAGGGGCTCGTGTGAAATTAAAAATGACTGTCCTCTGTGGTTCTTCCTACTTAGTATCATTGTGACACTGGCATTGGTGTTTAAAAATATAAGAAAACATTTCTGGACGCACACGGTACATGCACAGTATACATTGCACAGCATGTATGCACGATAGCAAGTGATGAAATCTGCCTGAAGCGGGATGAAACGGACGCGTGCCCGTCGCAATTCTCAGCCCCCGATGCATTTGAGCGCTAGGGATGCACAATTTTTCCCTTGCGCGACCGTACCGCAATCCCTCATCCTAAGATTGAATCGGGCGCTCCGGGAATGCTACTGCACGCATTAGTGAAACGGGTGCTCAATACGAACACCCATTTTAACGAGCTTCTTATTGCATCAGCCCCTCACTGCCTTGCCTTCGGGACCCCTCTCAATCATAAAGGCAGTGAGAGAGGTAAAAATGAAAAAAAGTTATTTTAAAAGCCAACCTAAGTGTAACCATACGCTGCAGTCATGCTTAAGGATTTCAGGGCACTTCCCTGGTAGAGGCACCTGGAGCATGGATCAAACACCCTCCCTGTTGCGAGTGATTGAGTATCTCGAGCCCAGGGTCTGCACCTACCCAAGGTATTGCACTGCAAATGAGCCCTGCAGGCTTCATAATTTCTGACACCCAGTGCACCTGAGGCATATCAAGTTCTGAAAATAGTTCCCCCTCCTAATCCTTTCATACTGGACTGTATGTGATCAGCCACCGGTGCTGGAGGTCTTTTTATTTTGACATTGTAAAGGGCAGAGATGAGGGAGAAGAGGGTTTAAGAACACAGTAAAATCCAAACCATCCTTATTCGCAGCCCTGGCAGTCTGCCTGCTGCTAGAATCTCCCACGTTATCGGCCCCTCTGTTTCACTGCTGTTCTGAGCTCCCTGCAGTCCATATTTCACTCATTTGTTGACTGCTTTTTCAGGGGCTGCCTGTCCAAAGCGGTACATACTGCATCGTTTTTACTAAACTCTCCATTCTTTACTGTGCCTGTATTTTGGTTATGAATGGGGGTCGCTGGTGTTTTAGGCCTCTGCAAACTACATTTTGCTGGATTTTTCAGCCTTTTCAGTTATATTTTCTGGAATAAGCAGCAGCATCTTTATTATGGAAAATGGACTTACTTTACCCAATTTGAGGCTGGAAAGAAGGCCTCGCTGAATAGCTTTTCAAGAAAATTGGCACATTTTAAAGGAAGACACTACCCACAGCCCTTCATAAAATAGCACAGTTACATTTCTTAATTGCCCACCTGGAACCCCGAACGATGTATAAAACAGAACATATAACATTAATACAAAGATGACAAGAGGCTGGTGGCACCTTATAGACTAACCAGTAGTCTCTAAGGTACTGAACATCTTTTGTCATTTTTGCTACACCAGACCAAGACAGTTATCACTCTGTAGATAAAATTAATACAAAAATCATATAGATACAAATACTATACAATAACCTAAAAAAGCAGATTGTCCTATATAATAATATTAGCATCCTTCCAAAAAAAACATTTAACGCACCATCAGATCCTACTTTTCCCCACATGGAGAGACACTTAGACGATGTCAGTCCTTTATTGAAAAAGGCAGGGATAATGGTGTTGAGCATGCTCACGCCAGGACAGCGTAAACTAAGCGCAAAAACACCTCCAGCCGGCCTCATTTGCATACTTTGAGAAATTAATGTAGCCCCAACTCGTTCTTCATGAGATGGGCGCAGAGGTTATTGTTTGGTGGGATGGGGCAGATTAATTTCCAGGGCCCTCTGATATTCTCCCTCCCCCCCCCAAAAAAAACAAACATCTGGACTGATTTTCCCAAAGACTTGGAGACAGACAGACAAAATCTTTGTTAGAAGGAAAGGTTTTTTTGTATTGAAAGCAGTACTTGAGTAAGAAAGTCCTCCTCTTTCTTCAACACAATCTCATAGACTTCCTATCCCACTGGATATTTTTATTTATAAGACATTTCTAGCCCTGCTTCCCTGACCCACACCAATCAGTGAACAGAAATAAAAATTACACAATTAGCAAAACATCCAACAAATCTAGCAAAACAGCAAACACCAACATAAACAGTAGGAGTGTGCACAGACATTTATTGCATTTCAGCTTGTTTAGCTATTCTTTTTTAAAATTCTGTTTCATTTCTTAAAAAAAAAAGCAAAAAATGAAATTTAAAAAATAAAAGACTTGAAAGGCAAAACAAAAAACATATCAAACCCCTGTTGTAAAAATAAAAAAAACAAAAACTGTCAGGCCTCCCCCAATGTCACTGAACCATCTCACCAAACTTGTCACTTTGTTCACAGGCTAGGCACGATCCCTGGTCACGGCTACCCTCCTAGATGTGTGTGTAGAAATGGTGGCGGCAGAGCAAAGCCAGCACCATTGTTAATTTTATTCTGGACGAAAGGGCACCAGCCAGTGCCCTCAGTCCGGGCGCACCAGCGGTGGATGAGGGCATCCATTTCCTGGAGTTTGCAATGAATGGGAAGAGATGCCTCCTATTGGAGGCTTTCCACGTGTTAACGGGTGCGGTCTGTGAGGCATCACAACTTTCTTCTTGCTTCCAGCCTCATGTTCCACCTCCAGGAACAACAACCAGAAGGAAGAAGAGACATGACCCACATCTCCTCTCCCCTTGACTCCTGTGAAAGAACCACTGGGACACCGCCACTGTCAATCTATCTAATACACACACCCTCACTCTCTCTCACCCTCACTCTCTCTCTCTCACTCCCACACACACTCACTCTCTCACTCACACACACACGGAGTGAAGGCCATTCGCTAAACTTTGGTATATAAAAACATTCTCTCTCCCCCCCCTCCAAGAAATGCCTGGGACAAAGGTTAAGAAAAGTGTTTTATTTTCTATAACTTCTTTGTCCTCTTTGTACTGTAAAATAGGTTGAGCAATGTGTGAGCATCAAGTGTCTGAGTGCGAGAGTTTGCATGCAGTGTAGATCCCAGTAGTGTGTGTGAGAATGAAGGTGACGTTGATGCATGAATGCTAGCAAGAGGAGAGGAAGAGCATATCTGGTTAGTGAGTGTCTTGAGATGCTTGTCAGATAGGTAGGAACTGTCGTAGACCAGTGTCGTGTTGTGCTGCAGTGATCATATTTTTCTCTTTTTCAAACTCTCTTTTCTGAGAATTTTTTCCAAGTCCATTCTAATCGAATTGAGTGAATTTGGTGAATAGGGATGTGCATTTGTTTCATATGAATTTCAAAAAATGTGACGAATAAGGGCAATTTGTTTCATTTCATTCATTTCAAATGAATGCATCTGGCCTAGGTCTAGGCTGCGGCCTTGTTTAGGGCATAGGCCAAGGCCCAAAGCACAGCCGCGGCCCACACGCGTGTGAAGCCAGCGCCTCAGCCTAGGCCCAGGCGCAAAGACAGGGTCTCGCCTAGGGTATGGGCCAATACCTGAAAACCGAATAAGTACTTACCTGGTCCATCGGGTATCCAGTGGCTGGATCTCGGCCCAGAGGCCAATTCCCGATGCCTGAGCCTCTGGTCAGGCCAGAGCCCATATCCAGGCCCGACATCCTGGCCCAACCTGGAAGCTGGTCCTGACACCAGGGCATCAACTTGGACCCAGAGCTAACACCAGGACCTGGGTCCTGATGCCTAGGCCTCAGCCTGGACCCAGGCCTGATGCCACGACCGAGCCCAGAGGCCAGTTGTGGAGAAGAGGCGGCTGAGGGGGAATATGATAGAGGTCTTTAAAATCATGAGAGGTCTAGAACGGGTAGATGTGAATCAGTTATTTACTCTTTCGGACAATAGAAGGACTAGGGGGCACTCCATGAAGTTAGCATGGGGCACATTTAAAACTAATTGGAGAAAATTCTTTTTCACTCAGCGACAATAAAGCTCTGGAATTTGTTGCCAGAGGATGTGGTTAGTGCAGTTTGTGTAGCTGGGTTCAAAAAAGGATTGGATAAGTTCTTGGAGGAGAAGTCCATTACCTGCTATTAATCAAGTTGACTTAGAAAATAGCCACTGCTATTACTAGCATCAGTAGCATGGTGTAGACTTAGTTTTTGTGTACTTGCCAGGTTCTTATGGCCTGGATTGGCCTCTGTTGGAAACAGGATGCTGGGCTTGATGGACCCTTGGTCTGACCCAGTATGGCAATTTCTTATGCTCTTATGTTCTTACCAGGGCCTCGACCCAGGCCTGAGGCCGTGTCCCAGCACCTGGGCCTCAGCCTAGACTGTAGACCGGACCCAGGCCCAATGTCTGGCCTGGCCTGGAGGTCATATACCAATGCTTGGACCTGGGCCCGGACCCAGGCCTGATGCTGGGACCCGGTCTGAAGGCCAGGTCCCAACACTAGGGCCTCTGCACAGACCCAGGCACAAGGCCAGGGCCTGGCTTGGAGGCCAGGTCCTAATGCTTGGGCCTCAGCCTAGGTCAGGCCCAGAGCCCAGGCCTCGCAGCTCCTTGTGCGACATCCTCTTCCTCTTCTTTCTTCTGTTGTGTGCTGGGTTTAACTCCAGTGCATTCACTCCAGCGATGGTGCCATTTGGATGCACGGCAATTGTTTGGCAATGCTATACATCAAAATGGCGACGTCTGCTGGGGTGAATGTGCCGGAGTTAATTAACTCTGGCGTGGCCCTAGCGCACGGTATCAGAAGAAAGACGTGGAAGAGGACCCGGCCTGGATTTGGGCTCCTGCTGAGGCTTACCTGGGCCACACAAGGCCGGATAACTTTTTAAGCAATGTATATTCAGCGGGACATTTCTCCCGCTAACAGCCGTACTGAATATTGGACTCCATGAGCCCATTATCAAATGGGAGAGGCTGAACACGTTTGAAAACAATATCATCACATGAATTTTACACAGGAACACAATAACAATATACGTTTTGTTGACAGAATAAAAACGGAACGCTATTCTAGATGACCTAAAATGTGCTCTCTGCGGTGTCACAGAGGTACCATGATCTCCTCATCACCCGAAGCACATCTGAAGGAAGGGCCTCCGATCACTTCCAACAAAGGTGGTCCTGACTCTTGTGACTTCATCACATTATGTTGAGGTGGGGGTGACCACGATTTGCTTGTCAATTACAATTTTTCATTTGCTGTTGCATCAACACTAGTTATCAGTACAGAAAGCAAAGCAGTAGTATCCAACCCGTTTGAATTCTTTGTTTTAAATACCTAAAAATTGCCCTTTTTTTTTTCCCCCCCTACAATGCAGATGTAATTAAAAGCAGGATAGTGTCAAGTCTACGATTTCTGTAAGGTCTGCAAGGAGTAGTCTCGTTTTATCTCTAACCATTATTTGTTGCGTAGAAACATTGGCTATCTGATTGTAGTGTTGTCAGGGGAGCCTGTAATACCCATATTGTACTTAATGATTATTAACCTACTCAAAGAAGAAGCACTCATAACTTTCAGAAATTCTTTCCTTTAATTGTACAACATAAATCTGTTTTTCCAGTTGGGAATTCTATGCATTAATTCCTGCATACACTGCATCCACATCTCCTGATCTGGTTATGCTTCCATATAAGGGGCTATACATTTCTCAGCTCTAGCCACACAGTAAAAGCAGAAGATTGTGGTGTTCAGAGCCTCGCACTCAACAGATGTGACTATGCAGTATAAATTTCCATTTCTCTTCTTGTTGATCACGCTGAGTTTGTTCTATTCCAGAATTACCTGTATTAGTTTACATGAATCATAGAAACAGAGAAATGTAATGACAGAAAAAAAACAAACCATGCGGCCTATCCAGTCAGCTCATTGAACAAACTGCTCAGCTTTACAATCCCCTCCTCCCGTGTTTTTTCCATGCTTTCTGGAATTCAGGTACTGTCCTCGTCTGCACCCCCTGCACGGGGAGGCTGCTCCGTGCGTCCATTACCATGCAGCCATCAAGGTTTTCTTGCTATCTTAAACGTGGCTGTTTTCTTCTCATGGTTCTGATCCAGTTGGGTGGGTTTTTTTGTTTTTTTTCTTGCTACCATGATTTTAGGGACTCCTCTTCCTGCCATTTTACCTGTTTCCCAGTTACCCTTCTGCTTCGTTGTTTAGCTCTTGTGTGAGGTCTGGTGTGATGTACTGTGCTGCTTTTGCAAACCATTGATTCACATGCTCTGTATACACAGGAGGTGATCAAATGGTAAACTACAGAAAATAATCCAGGGGAGGGGGAGAAGGTGCTTTGGGCAGAGTACGTTACTTGCTAGTGCCCAATGTAAGGGCAAAAGATATATCTCTTATCTACTGAATCAGCTGATACCACAATTGTGAATTGCCAGATTAAATTCAAGCTGGTTACATTGATTTTTAAGGTGATCGGAAGAGATGTACTTCAACCACTCAAGTACATCATCACTCATTACATCCTACTGTGATCTCTTTGATTCCTGGGTCTTCTATAAAAGCGATGCATTTAATTGAGACCCGGGCACGAATGTTTACTGTTTATGGGCCCAGTTTTGAGGGGATAGGCTCCCTCTGGAGCTTCATCGGGAGGAGAATGGGGTAACCTTCTGCAAAATGGTGAAAGCTTTTTATACTTTGCAGACCTTTCCTTTTGATTAATGCTCCTCATAGAAAATGGTTTTGGACGTTCTTAACGGGTATGTTTGTACGAGAGGACGGGACTCGATTGAATCCGCTGAGGGTAGTAAACAGGATCAGTAGAATCGAAGTGGTGATCAATCAGTCAGGGCCTTTCTTAGGCCTCTGCTCCCCCACGCCAAGTGGCAGTAGGGATGCAGAGAGAGTCCCAGTCATCGTGCAAAGATGACACCAAGTGGCACAATTTAGGGCCCAGTGATTGCAGGATTCCTGGAAGGAGCCCTGGTTCCTGCTTCCTTCCTTCCCCGAGCCAGTGAATGTGTCCCACAGGCACTGGGCTAAGAGAACTAGGCAGGGGTTTTAAAATAGGAGCAGGCAGAAGGAATCCCTAGTAACTGCAAACAGAGGCTCATGGTGCCCAACCACAACAGAGGCCAATTTCAGCTGAACTGGAAGCCCCAAAGAAGGAGGAGAAAACTGCAAGGTTTGAAAAAAAAAAAAGATGCATTTTGCCAGTTGATAGCCTTGTGTTACCAGGAAGCAACTGGAGAGACAGACAGAATGGGTCCATAAGTCCCATCCATACTTATGGTATTATGGAGGCAGCCATGTTTTGAGAAGAATGGACACGAAAAACCACAGGTCTCTAGAATAGCATCAGGCGATGAAAAAATACATTTACAACAAACCATAAATTCCTTCTGCCTACATTATTATATTACCATCAGGTGAGCAGAGGATAAAATACAGTGGACCATCAACCTCTCCTCTCTTAATGTATGTTTTTTAACTTTATCCATTCCAAGCATATTGATAGGACATCCTCTTGCAGAGAAAAACACAGAAAGGTATCAGCTGGAAAAAAGGAGGAAAAAAAAAGGAAAACCCTAAATAGTCAAAAGAAGTAGTCTACCCCCCCAATCAAGTTCACAGCAAGGCAGAGAATCAGTCGCACATTTAAAGAGGAAAAATGCAGCACAACCAAGCCCTATTGAAAAGTCAACACAATCTAGAATTTTGCCAGCGCTCTGTGTGCTCGGCCCATGAAGAATAAACCAGAACTTGAAATCCAACCTCAAGAATTAAAATACAGGTCGGTACGGTGCTGACTTTCATAAAATCTACCTAATGCATTCCTTACCTCGCAGCCTGATGACACTTTTACAGGGAGATCTAACAAAATATTCGGAAAGGACTTCCTGATGGAGCATGAGAAGCAGCTCTGGGCTAACCAGTCTGAAAAACTGAAACTGGTGCCCCCCCCCCCCCCCCCATAAAAATGCAAGCTCTGGCAGCCTTGGAACAGCGCTCGCTCCTTCAGCGGCAGCCGCTATGAGACACTGTCCCCCTCCTCTCTCACTGCCCCCCACTCCCTTTCTCCTATTCTCCACCCAGGTCCTACTCCCTTTCTCCCTCCCCCGCTCAGCAGCATTTCCTTCTCTCTCACCCCCCTCTCCTGCCCTGCAGCATTTGCTTCTCTCCCTGCTACCTACCCTCTGCCTGGTATTAGCATCCTCCACTCTCTTTGAACTCCTCCTGCCTAGCATCTCTCTCCTTCCCCATCCAGCAGCATCCTTATTCCCTACCTCTTTCTCCCCCTCCCAACCCCAATTCCCAGCAGGCTGATCTTTTATTTATCCAACGCCCCCCTCTTACCGGCATTGGCCTCCAGCGCAGTGCTTCCCTCCCAGCTCTTGCACCACCCCGGTGAGAGCCCCCTGTTCTCTCCTTATCAGTGGCTCGGTGGTGCTGGTGGCTCCAGGCAGGCGCAGTCCCTGCACGTGGCTCCCGCCTGCAGTGGCTGCACTCAAGGAACAGGAGCTTCAGGCCTTCCATCAGTAAAGTGGCGACGACGACAAATGACGATAGCCCACAACTTCAGGGAAGGGCACAGGCAGAGGTGCCCTTCATGCATGGCATCTTGGGTGACCACGTCGCTCTCACACTCCAGAAGCTGGCCTGGAATTTGCGCCACCCCGCAGGGACCAGGAAGGAGAATATCTTTTATGCAGGAAAAAAAAAAAAAGCCTCCAGTGTCTCGTTATTGTACCCAAATGCAGCTATCAGGGCCCCGTGAATGGTTTCCTCCCCGTGACGTTTCAAAGGAGAAGGCATTTTTCAGAGCCTTGTACACGGGACAATAGCAAATTAGCCACATAAATTGGCTGCCTTAATATTGCACCTTCTCCAAAATGCGGCTAAAAGTGCATGCGCAGGTGTAGCTGCAGTGAGAGGATGCATTGATTGGGGGGGGAATTAATGCGTGTACATCACATTATCAAAACTGTTATTTTCCGTGAAAAATTCCCCTCTCTATCACTGTTTTATGATCTATCGCTGCTTTTGTGTTTTTCTGGGCTTAATTTGTAAACAGAAAGGAAGTGGAACTGTGGAAGGGGTGAGATGGGCGAGGCCAGGGCCAGACATGACCTCTCTCTCTCACACACGTGCACACACTCTCCCCATGCTCACTCTCTCTCTCTCACACACGTGCGCACACTCTCCCCATGCTCACTCTCTCTCACACACACGTGCGCACACTCTCCCCATGCTCACTCTCTCTCTCACACACGTGCGCACACTCTCCCCATGCTCACTCTCTCTCTCACACACGTGCGCACACTCTCCCCATGCTCACTCTCTCTCTCACACACGTGCGCACACTCTCCGCATGCTCAATGAGCAGTGGTAGGTGAAGGACAGCTGGGGAGTGGGGATGCAGGGGCTCTGGGGTAAGGAGGCGGAGGAGGAGGATAACAAGAAATGGGCTCTTTCTCTAACTCCCTCTTCCTCTCTGCCCTGGTGATCCTCCATCCCCAGCCTTTTCCCCAGTGGTCGTCTCTCCCCTTTCTCCGGTAGTCCTAAAGCCCCTAAGTCTAACCTCCTATCCTTGACGTTCCTCGAGCCCCTCCACTCCCTGGAAAATCATTCTCTCCAGCAACTTTCTTCCTCTCCCTCCTTGGCCAGTAAAGTACAGGCCAGAATCAGCTGGGTCACCTCTGGGGAGGGGAGGGGCACAGACCGGTGTGCACTGTCCCCTGTGCTGGGTGTGGGGTGTGGGCCCTGGAATTCAAAAGCATAGCCCGCTCTTTATGACCCCCCTCACTCACTCTCTTCTCACTCCCCTCACCACATACAACCCTATCTCAACCCCTCCTTCATGCCTTCTCCACCTCCTCCAATCACTTCACTGACAGACTGCCCCTCCCCACTCTGATCCCCTCTCTCACACCCCGCAGCACCTTTGATCCCGACTCGGTTTCCCCCCTTACCCCCATATAATTCACAGCCTCTCCGATCCCTTCACCTTTTGCCTTCCTATATCCCATCAGCCACTTTTCTTCCCCCCCCCCCCCCCCCCCCCCCACACACATCCCCTCGTTTTCTCTCTCTTGACCCTTTCATCCTCACCAGCGTGGTCAGCAGCAGCAGAGGTGGCAGAGGCCTGGGATGACGGCAAGATGAGCAAGGAGCCGATGCACCCAGGAGTGGCAGAGGCAGTGGGGCTGACAGGCGTTCGCCCCGTGTTGTTTTTATTTTTACCGTGGCTGTTGTCACTCACAGCCTCCTAAATTGTGCTGGGGAAATTGCTAAAACATCAAAGCCATGTGGCTGTCCTTGTCTCAGGATAAGCAGCTCCAACGCTCTCTGTTCTTCTCTGTTTCCTCCGAGGGCTCGGTGGGGTCATAAATAATCCATGTGGCTAACTGGTTCTGTTCTGTTTCCTCAGAGGAGCCAAATCTGATCTACACTGCCGGCTCTGCTCCGCTTTCTCGGGTCCCAGGCGACAGGATGACGTTCTGTGTCGTTCTGCCGGAAATTAACCCCTCTATAATGGACACAAAAAGGGGTTTGAATTAGCACAAGTCTGAAGGTTGTGAGCAGCAGTGCTATCCATCAAGGCCAGGGTTGATGCCTTGACAATTGGCGTTACTGCTCACAAGTTTCAGACTTGTGCTAATTCAAACCCTTTTATTAATTTATTTTTTGTCTGTTCTTTCCGGCCTCTGCTTCAAAGTGCACCCGACACAACGTTATGTTTCGTCCAGCACCGCAGCAGGGGGCGTTCAAGGCAGTATCCGCGTCTTTCTGACAACATCAAAAGAAATAATATTAGAAAAGTAACTCAAATACAAAAGGTGCACTTGCGACATTAAATGGTCTATTTTGGGTCATATTAAATTTTGATTGGAGGGGTGGGAATTGGGGGGGAAAAAATGTTACTACAGCGTGAACAGCAATGGATTTTTTGTTTATGTTCAATGCAACCTGCCAGGCTGAATGCTGAGATTGAATGGGGTCGCTTTTTTTTTTTTTTTTTTTTAAGCGAAAAGCATTTTTGAATGTGTATCGAAATTTTTTTCTATAATAAGGACCCAATTCTTTTAAAGAGGCGTGGATTGATACTTAATTGAGCGGCTCCTCTGTTCCGCCCCCTTTTTTTTGACAGGTGTCATTCTCGATTGCTGCCGGGTACGACGTCATCACGGCAGTCCCTTTAAATGAACATTTGTGCCTTGCCGCCATTTTCAAACACCTTGAGATGCGGCGTTTGGACACTTGTTGTACTCGGCTGATCTGTGTACTTTTTCTGTAAGTGCGCCTTTTGTATTTGAGTTGCCTTTCTAATATAATTTCTTTTGATGTTTTCAGAAAGATGCGGATACTGCCTTGAGGGCCCCTGCATTTAGGGGCGGATTTTAAAAGGAGCGCGATTAGCCTACTTTTGTTAGCGCTCCAGGCGCAAACAAAAGTATGCTGGATTTTAGTAGATACGCGCGGAGCCGCGCGTATCTGCTAAAAACCTGGATCGGCGCGCGCAAGGCTATGGATTTTGTATAGCCGGCGCGCGCCGAGCCACGCAGCCTACCCCCGTTCCCTCCAAGGCCGCTCCGAAATCGGAGCGGCCTCGGAGGGAACTTTCCTTTGCCCTCCCCTCACCTTCCCCTCCCTTCCCCTACCTAACCCACCCGCCCGGCCCTGTCTAAACCTCCCCCTTACCTTTGTCGGGGGATTTACGCCTCCCTCTGGGAGGCGTAAATCCCCGCGCGTCAGCGGGCCTCCTGCGCGCCGGGACGCGACCTGGGGGCGGGTCTGGAGGGTGCGGCCACGCCCCCGGGCCGCCCCGGGCCGTAGCCACGCCCCCCGGGGCCGCCCCCGGAACGCTCCCGACATGCCCCAAAAACACCGCGCGGTTCGGGCCCGCCCCCGACACGCCCCCGACACGCCCCCTCCGAAAACCCCGGGACTTACGCGAGTCCCGGGGCTCTGCGCGCGCCGGTAGGCCTATGTAAAATAGGCTTACCGGCGCGCAGGGCCCTGCTCGCGTAAATCCGCCCGGTTTTGGGCGGATTTACGCGAGCAGGGCTCTGAAAATCCGCCCCTTAATGTACAATTGAATGCTGGACCTCTGATTAGCTATGACCCGGGCATTTCGTGCTGGAAAACTGAATTGCACGAACGGGTGTTATGATGGTCCCTGTGCAGTTTTTTCGCTTATGATATCTGTGTCTTTTTGCCACTAATTGCGAATTGCACTGATAAGTTTCTATTTGCATCTCTATTGAATGCTATTTTGGCGACTGGGCTGTTTCGGTTTCATTCACTTTTTCGACTCTCCTTTTTGTTTTGTGGCTTTACAATATTTTATCTCACAGAGTCTTTCCATGAGATAAAATATCGCTGGGAAACAATAATAAATGACCCTTTTAGTTTTTTGGCCCAGGAGTTCAGATCACAGTGGCTCAGGAAGGCCCAGCCAGGGATGTTGGAGGCCTGTTTTGTTTGGTTTTTTTTTTAACCTTTTTAATTTCATAAATTTAAAATGTAATTTAAGAGTATTTATTACCTGCCCCTCCAAAGAATATTGTTCGGGGTGGGGTATTTTCATAGCAGGCTAATATTTGGTTCGTTTCAATCAAAATGAACCCAAAATGGCCTCATTTGTTTCATTCTTGACATTTGTTTGACATGGACACACAATCCTACAGTGGCACATGGCTCTAAGGAGAAGGGTCCTCTTTGGCCTGGTCATTTGGTGCCTTCAAAATTTAGCGCCCTCAGCAATTGCCTGTGTTGCCTGTACCTAAATTGGGCCATGAGCTGGAGAATGACGGATTTCATGGCTCCTGTCAGAGACGAGGTGGATGTGGAGGGATTGCTTCTAATCCTACCTTTCCTCTTTTCCATCTTAGGCGCAGCAGGACAAGAACAGCGCAACCTCATGGGATCTGGAGAAGCCAGGGCCACGATGTCTGCTTGGTTCTGCCATCTCTGCACGCGCTACCCTCTTACTGTATGCTGCTCCGAGAGAATAGAAACTGCGAAATACCACGGATGACCGACGCCCTCCCCGGGTAAAGCCCTCCATTTTCACAAGGTGTCGGTTGGACTCATTCCTGCCGTGTTCTGCATGTGAGGCACGCACTGACATCCCCACAACTACCCATGCCATTACGGCTCGGCTGCCCCCGCGCTCCCTCGTCGTGGGAGCAGGCGGCCGTCACCCCGTGCCGGCTGCATCTGTGCAAACGGCAGCAGCATTGTTCTGAGCCCCGGGGTCTGTGCACGCATGCGGCATTAGCAGGCCTCTCCTCCCCCCTCCCTCCCTCGCAGCTCTCTGCACGCAGCAGCAGCAGCCACCCGTAGGCTCTGCCGGCAAGTCTCCCGGTTTTTGTTTTTTTTTAAATGTAAATGGCACGCTTCATCTTTTTCTGTTTTCTCAGCACTACGAAGACAGATGACTTGGCAGTTTGGAAAGAGCTGGATCAATCAAAATAATCCAATTTTCATAATTAGCAGGAGCCTTAATTTTTTTTTTCTCTCCTCTTCTCTGTAATTTCTCTCCCCCTTCCCCTCCATCTTTTTTTCTTCTTCCCTTGAGCTCCTGTCTTTCTCTTCCCACCTCTTTCTCCCCTTCACTCCCCATCCCCCCTTTTTCCTCTGAGCCTCTCTTCCCCCTTATTCGTACCTAGATTTCTGCACTCCCCACCCCTTCCAATGCAATTCACTTCACCTCCGTTGCCAAATAAAGCTCTCTCTCTCTCTCATTGGAAATTCCCCCCGAGTTCAAGTTAAGACCTCTGTGTTCTGTGATTATACTTTGTGACATCATGAGTTGAATACCAACCGCCCCGCGTGCTGCCTGCCAAGCATCGCTGGTCTTTTCCCAGTGCTGTAATGCAGTAATCCTCCTGCAATGATGGGCGAGTGCCAGGGGACTCCGGGAAGAGCTCTTAATGAAACACAAATTAAAAGCTGCAGCACCGCAAAATCAAGGGATTGCCCCTTTCCCAAGATGCCTGCATAAAACGGTTTCTGCCCTCTCTCGTTTTAAAGCCGTAAATGCCAGGCGCATCCTGCCATGGGCCCAGAAGATCCTCTCTCCCCCTGCTCCCTTCTCTTGGAGACTCCTGCGAATCCTTTTCATGTGAGAATTGTTAAGCAAGGCACACGCGCTTCTGGCTTCCAAAGAGGGCACATCACGTAACCCCTCGTATAGGGCTGCCAAGCGGCCTGCCTGTGCAGACTTTTGGGGCACTGTACAGAAAAAAAAAAAGTGTAAAACGATGAGGAATGACCTGGTATTAGCTCTCCAGCTGCCACTTAGCATCTCATCCTCCCCTGTGAGCATACAACACATCAGAGGCCTACATTTTATTTTTTTGCAAAAGCATAGATTGGCCTTGTGCTGGTAACAGCAACCCTTTTTCAGGGAGAAGACGTGGTAGAAATAGCAGACAGGATAGGGGTACAACTCAGGACTGCCATCCGGAAATATTTCTTCATTGCTTGGAACAGACTCTCGGTGGGAGAGGCAAAAATACAGTAACAGTTCGAGAGAGCACAGGGGCAGGTAGGGAGACTCATTTAACTGCAAAGAAGTGAGAGGAAAACCAGAGTTCAGTAGGGGTCACGTTGCAGCGGGGAGGTAAACCGATCAGACTGAAATGGGCCTTTTATCTGCTGTGACATTCTGTGGCAATAAAAACCACACGTGCAACAAGCCATCAGCGGCGACATTACACGGCATCCGTGCGTTTGGAAATTTTGATGGATGAAATGTTGCAACCCCAGCCCACGTGTAATCAGTAGACCCATCACCCCACACTTCACAATTACTGGGCCTCTAGGTAAGACCTACGTTTCCTTAATGTCGATTCTTAAATGGATTTCCTAGGAAGTGATTTTTGCTTTCTTTTATCCGGTCCATCCATTCCTGCGCTATGGACTCTCCTTTCTATACCGGTTTCAGCTATCTGTACTCACGGCTGGCATAATCCCTCGGCTGTTGCCTAGAGCGCTAGCTTCCGGGGCAGCAAAGGTGATGAGAGAACAAGCAGTTTTGCCGACCACACAAACTCACAGACACCTCGGTGTTTTTAATCACTCTCTTCACATCTTTGGAGTACTCATCCAGCCGCATCAAGTACTGCTTTCCACGATGCTTTTGCTTATTTTCGTGTTTTAGGTTTTATGTTGTTTGTAAGTAGTTTGAGTCACTTTGGCGGTGCGTGTTCAGTCATTGTCCGGATAGCAAGTTAGCCAGATAAACTTGTGAAGCAAATTGTGAAGGAATATTCAGTAGTGTAGCTGCACTATTGAATACAGACAGTTATCTTAAATTTAGGCAGATAACCTTATCCGGCTAACTTACGGGCCGATACAGTACAGGGCGCTCTGGTGGAGCGCACTGTTAGCCCGCGTTTGGACGCGTGTTTTCGACGCGCTAGCTTTCCCCCTTATTCAGTAAGGAGTAATAGCGCGTCCAACCCCCCTGAAACTAATAGCGCCCGCAACTTGCAAATGCATGTCGATGAGCCTATTAGGTATTCCCGCGCGATACAGAAAGTAAAATGTGCACCTGCCATTTCTTTGGATGGTCAATCGGGGGGGGAGGGGGATAAAACAGTACGTGTAGTTTCGAAACTCCAATCTATGTGCATGGTTTTCCCTCCCCTAACCTAAGCATCAGCCTCAGGAATGCCTGTTTTTTAACTGGGGGCCGTGAAAGCCTGCAGGTACCTGATTTGCTTTGGGCGGGGTGGGGAGAGGGAGCGATTTTTAATCCGGGCACTCCATCCAAATAAATGGCCGTTTACCCGGGTAAAACCCTTTGGGGGAAACTCGTCACTCACTGCCTGCCTGCTTTGCATCTTCATAGCGCTGCGAACCTTAGGGGTGTGCTGCACTTTGAAAGAAAACAGGGAATTTTTAACAGACTTTCCCGTTTCGAAGTGAAACTTAATGCACAGTTAAAATTGCATGCCTTTATTTATTCATAGACCTTTGATATTCCAACTTGTACCGAGAATAGCCTCAAGGCAGATTACAACTAATTTAGGAAGATAACTTGCAGAGGTGATCAGATTTACGGTTGAAATAGCGTTGGGGATCCAGGGTATATAACGTCAAGCTCATAATCAGAAATGCAGGGAGTGGGGGCAGGGAAATGGGGGGGGTCTCTGCAGGGTAGACCTGACCTGAGAGTAAGGTAGGAGGGCTGAAGTTATAGGGAGTGCGGAACAGCCGTAGGCACAAAGTGCAGGGCAATCTGGCAGGGGCCGGAGGAGGAGAGAGAAGGAGGGCCATTTGGGAGGAGCGGAGAAGAGCTGGGAGAGCTATTTATTTACCATTCTCTTTAATATTCCACTTTTCGGCACTTCAAAGTGGATTGCGTTCAGGTGCCATAGTGATCTCCCTGTCCCCAGATGAGTGTGCACCTTACTCGGCAGTCTGGTGCTTGCTCGCTTGCGCACTTGTAAATGAAGCAGAGTTGTTTTGAATGTCGCTCTGCTTTCAGCTGGGAGTCAGTGCAGTTGGTGGAGTGCAGGGGTTTTTATGTGGTCGGTTGCTTTGTCCACTACCAGAATTCTAGTGGCAGTAAATAGGGGAAAGGGTGGCCAGCTCCGGTCCTCAAGAGCCACGAACAGGCCTGGTTTTCAGGATATCCACAATGAATATGCACGAGAGAGATTTGCATGCACCACCTCCACTGTGTGCAAATCTATGCCATGCGTATTCATCGTGGATATCTTGAAAACCCGGCCTGTTTGTGGCTCGCGAGGTCTGCAGTTCGTCACCCTTGAAATAGGGAGTTGCAGCAGCCAATTTGGCTGCTGATTACTGCATGAATTACATTAGCTCTCACCCCATTAATTACGAGAGGATATAAACAATTTTTTTTTTTTGTATTTACTTGTATCATTATGCGATTCTTGTTTTAAGTATGTGTATACTTGCTTGTATCTTGTAACCCACTCTTAACTTTGGAGGGCGCAGGCAAAAAATAATTTTAAATAAATAAATTAGTGAGATTTGTGTTTATGGAGGTGGCTGTACAGCTGGCGGATCTGGCACTTGCATGATAATTCTATAGCTTCATACTAACTTCTTAGGCTGTAATATGCTCCCTGACAGAGAAAGCAAAGATCATAGAGGACGATCTATCCACTGAGTCAGAGGAGTTCTCATGTGGAGGGGTTAAGAATGAGTCTGTAGTTGCTTAAGCCATTGAGGTTTGCAATGGATGCGGTTTGGTCAGGCCTCGTTTTGATTCACAGTTGGGTGCTGAAAAGCGGAATATAAATAAAGTAAATTAAAAATGTCATCAGCAAATAGATAGTATTCAGTGTTGAAAGACTGGATGAGATCACAGCTAGGATGGATGTAAATACTGGAAAGGGTCAGGGAGAGCACCGAGCTCTGAGGCACCCCCACAGCTGAGAGCTCTGGCATTGAGTTCTGTTATTATAGGAATGATTCAAACCATTTTAAAGCTGTTGCTCGATACCAATGTCCCTTAAGCATCGCAGCAGGAGCTGGTGATTGACAGAATCAAAGGCAGCAGAAAGATCTAGAACAGGGATGGCGAACTCCAGCCCTCCAGTGCCACAAACGGGCCTGGTTTTCGGGGTACCCTCAATGAATATGCATAAGAGAGATTTGCATGCACTGCCTCCATTGTATGCAAATCTATCTCATGCGTATTCATTGTGAATATCCTGAAAACCTGGCCTGTTTGTGGCACTCGACGGCTGGAGTAGGACAAGGAGGGAATCACCACCTTGCTCTGCATGTTGGTAGATATAAGTTAGTGATGGCCAACAGGACAGATTCCATACCATAATCTGTTGCGGTCTCTGCTGCTTCCCCTTCTCTAGCCCTGAACAGTGCCTACCTCCGCTGCTGGAAACGCCACGTTCCGCGTGGCTGGGACTCCGGCAGCTCTGCCAGTTCCACGTGGCGGCCGCCATTGCTTGCCCGTCTCCCCGCTGCCTCGCGCGCGTGTGAGGACGCCCACTTTGTGCGCACAGCTCCCGGAAGTCTGGCCCCGCCTGTGCTGATGACGCCACGCCCTAAGCCTGATATAACCGGCGTCCGGACTCCTTCTCTTTGCCTTGCAACGAGGTTCACTACTGCCTAGTAGTTCTGAGTTGCGCTTCATGTGTTCCTCGTTCCTGATTTGACCTTTGGACTGCCTTTGACTTCGCTTCAGCCTGCCACCTACTCTGACCTTGGTCCGTTCCCGACTTCGCTACAGCCTGCTTCAGTCCACAGCCTGCTACGGACCTCGTTTCAGCTTACAGCCTGCTTCCGTCCACAGCCAGCTACAGACTCCGTTCCAGTCTACAGCCTGTTCCAGTCCACAGTCTGCTACAGATTTCATTTCAGTCTTCAGCCTGCTCCAGGCCCAGCATTCTACAGACCCTGCCTCACTGTCCGGTTAGCTACAGGTTCCGCTGCCCTGTCATCAGCTGGCCCTCGGCCTGTACAGCCGGTCCACGGACTATCTTACACTCTTGGACTTTCCATACTACACTCCCAGCCTAGGCCTTACCTGCCACTGGACTTTGAGCATATACCCCAAGTCCCAAGGTTCCAGGACCCTACGGGCTCCTCCTGGGGGGCTCCTGGTTCCCGCGTGAACACCGCCAGCCTGTGGCTCCACCTCCCGGCCTACCTTGTCATCCTAGGTGGGCCGACCCAAGGGTCCACTACCTCGCCTGCAGTACCCAACTGCAACATAATCTTTTCTGAAGCCAGATTGGTAATTTAAGATGTTGTACTCTTCTAAAATTTTGAAAAAATGAATTACAATGTGTATTTACAAAAGATAATATATTTAAAAAATAATTATTAATTGTATTATATATGTATCTAAAAATAATAAACGAAAAATCTATATGTTGAAAATAAAAGAGAGAGATAAGAAAAAAGCCCCATGGGTCACAACTGTCTGGATGGAGAGATGGCCACTCATTACTTGACAGCTGCAGCTGGTGGGTGCGTCTTTCTGTGGACACCAACTGCGCACTGTGTTCTGCTAATGCTTTCCCAGCACTTCAAGGAGAGGCTTGAGCTGGACACCGAAAGACGGGAGAGAAAAGATGCGGACAGCCAAAATTCTATGGCTCGAGCCCTTCCTTTTCCACAAAAAAAAAACAAAACAACTTAATGGCATCATTAGCTCCCATTAAGAGCTGCGAACAAAATTACACAGAAGGATGGGGACAGCCGGGTTGCCATCGGCTGCTACGGCGCCTCTCATGCGACTGACTGGGAAGCAGTTCTTTGTAAACCTACCCATAATATTTCGGGACAAAGTCATCCCCACGCAATAACAAACAGAAAATTGGAATAAATTATCTGTCCCTGTGGAGGCACGTGTACCCCCTGCCACATCTGGGCAGGTTAAAAATCTTTAGGCCCACCCGTGTAGGTGAGCACCCTTTAGAAAATGGGTCAATGTTGATGTCTTCACCGTTATCAGCACAGTGTAGGCTCCTCTCGTACACTGCCAGCATCTTTTTTCCTCTGCTCGTTTACCTGCACAAAAATTTGGGTGTCAGATCAGTGCAACGCACTGCTATTTCAATGGATATTACAAATATCATTTTGATGGAGCTAATATAACTCATTGAATTCATTCTGAATGAACATTACCCTTTCATTTTACTTTGCAGAGCCCCAGCTGGAATGCTATCGAGTGAAAATGCAATGCATATATTTGGACAGGATCTTATTGTTAGGAGGAATTATTTCAGGCTACGCTCTGCTCTGCTCACCGCCTTCTTCCTGCATTTTTTTTTTTGTTTGTTTGTTCTGGTTTGGTCCAGTTCACCCAACATTCTTGCCACTGCTCGCCTGCAGCTGTTTCCCACATTTTCCTCCTTGCTAGCCATCACCACCTTCGCCTATTTTTCCCTGCCATGCAAGTCCATCTGCGTGACGGGGGATGCTAGGGCTGGCTGGCATGACCGACTGTGGCGAGGATGCTGCCAGGTGGCTCATCTCCCACGGAGTTTCCGACAAAGGCTCCAGGAGCATGGAGGAGACTGAACTTTGGGATCTAAATTCAAGCATAAATCTTGTGGTGAGAGAACCGCCTTTCCAGTCATTCTAGGTTGCAGCCCAGGGGCCACCGACTGCGGTCGGGCAAGATAAAATCAAGAGTTGCAGTATTGTTTATTTTAGAAGAGACACCCATAAGCCGAGGGGAGAATGGCTACAAAGTCTTATTCCTGTAAGATTGCACGGGGAAGATTTTCTTCGGGGGGGGGGGGGGGGGGGGGGGGGGGGTTCTATAAAATGTTTATTGGTCATTGCAAGAAGTGCTACAGGGACCTGGCCATTTATTTATTTTTTTTTACAGGAGATGTTATTGTGCTCAATAAGTGTGAGGGCTGACATAAAATGTTATTGTCCTGTTCTGTTCCAAGTCATGTTATTTGTCAGGAAACCTGGGCAGAGCTCAGCTCTTGCATTCATAGTCCTTCAGTAGAGACCTAGGGGTCACCTGGTGTCTGGGTGGTTCCGTGTGGAACAGCCCTGGTCCAGTTCCTGATGCAGGTCTTCTGCGCCTTGGATCAGTTGGGGCTGGAGATACTGGAGAAGCAGCATTCACAGGTCTCGTAGGGAGGGAGTCATGGTCGTTGCTGGAGGGTGACACTTGGTGGCCAGATTCAAGGCCCATGATTGTGTGGTTGCAAAAGGAGCCCCCGGCTGAAGGATTATCACTGGGGGCACTAGGCTAGGTATTTTAGGGGAAGGGGCAATTATAAAAACTCTCCATACATTGCTGACTCTCGGGTTTCTGATCAACTATCCCAAGTCCAGTCTAGTTCCATCTCAAGCCCTATCCTTCATAGAAGCTGACCGGGACACCGTGCAGGCGAAAGCATTCCTCCCTCAGGATCGAACTCATACTCTCATGTCCCTGGCACAATGCCTCCAGGATCGACATTACACGACAGCTCGTCATTTCCTCATTTTGCTGGGTCACATGGCATCCTCTGTACATATCACTCCAATGGCACGCCTCGCCATGAGAGTCATGCAATGGACTCTGAAGTCCCAGTGGGCTCAGACTTATCATCCAATGTCCATCATTGTCCACGTTACCAAGCAGCTCCGCCTGTCGCTGGCCTGGTGGATGCGGCTCTCCAATCTCCTTCAAGGCCTTCCCTTTCAAGTTCCAGAGCCTCAAATTATCCTGACAACAGACGTCTCCAGCCTAGGTTGGAGTGCTCAAATCAACAGCCTGCAGACTCAGGGAACCTGGTCTCCAGAGGAAGCCAAACCTCAGATAAATTTCCTGGAGCTTTGGGCGATCAGATATGCCCTCAGAGTCTTTCAGGATTGCCTCTCAAACAAGACCATCCTGATTCAAACTGACAACCAGGTAGCGATGTGGTACAACAACAAGCAAGGGGGAACGGGCTCCTAACTTCTATGTCAGGAAGCTGCACAGATATGGGTGAGGGCTCTTTCCCACTCGATGTACCTCAGAGCAACCTACTTGGCGGGCGTGGACAATGTTCTGGCGGAGAGTTGAGCCGGACCTTTCATCCGCACGAAAGGTCTCTCAACCCCACGGTAGCGGACACAATCTTCCAGCGTTGGGGTTATCCAGAAATAGACCTCTTTGCATCCATCCACAACTGCAAAGTAGAGAACTTCTGCTCGCTCACTCACAGCCGCCACTCATAGCCGAGGGACACTTTTGCCCTCTTGTGGTCCAGCGGTCTCCTCTATGCGTACCCTCCACTTCCACTCATATTGAAGACTCTCGTGAAGTTCGAAGGGACAAGGGCTTAATGATTCTGATAGTCCCTCACTCCTTCGCCGGCGCATCCTTCTAGGGGAGGATCCGCTTTTGAAACTCAGAACGACGGGTGCCTACACCAGCCCAACCTCCAGGCCCTGGCTCTGGCCTGGATGTTGAAAGGTTAATACTCCAAACCCTTAACCTTTTGGAGTCAGTATCCCCAGTCCTGGTAGCTTCACGAAAGTCTTCCACAAGACACTCTTATCGTTCTAAATAGAAAAGGTTTACGGTCTGGGGCATGTCCATGTCCATAGACCCCCTTCAGTTGTTCCACTGCGAAGTTTCTGGACTATCTCTGGCATCTTTCAGAGTCAGGCCTGAAAACGTCCTCTATAAGGGTGCATGTCAGTGCGGTAGCCACTTTCCACAACGGGGTGGGAGATGTCTCTATTTCAACACAACCCTTAGTCACATGCTTCATGAGGTTTGCTCCACCTGAAACCTCCATTGCGCCTTCCGGTCCCCGCTTAGGACCTTAATGTGGTCTTAGGACAACTCATGAAACTTCTGTTTGAACCTCTCCACTGCTGCGATCTCCGTTATCTCACCTGGAAAGTGATTTTTCTTCTCGCTATAACATCCGCTCACAGAGTTAATGAGTTACAGGCATTAGTCACCTACCCGCCTTACACTAAAATTCTACATGACAGAGTGGTCCTCTGTATTCACCCTAAGCTTTTTTTTTTTTTTTTTTTTTTTTTTTTTAATTTATTCTTTATTAAATTTTTCAAATTATAATAACAAATCCTTCTTTGTCATACAGAAATTTAAGTGCTTTTACAATGAAATACGAAAGAAAACACAATTTAGTCATTTCCATTAGAGGTAACATTTTAACTCTTAGTTTTGCACTATCACATTATAGAGGACAATATTTTGGGGGGCGTGCAGAAATACAGAGGAGTAATCTATAAGGAAATTCTAATTCAAACAATAGCCAACCAAGAGTAGACATTCATAATTACTAACCCTCCATAGATGTTTCAACTGTCATTGGGCATTTAGAACTCAGGAATTCTCTCAACTGTGGTATATCAAAGAAAATATAAGTAGACCCACGCCAGCCTATAACACACTTACACGGGTATTTCACAATGAAACTTGCTCCCAAAGATAATACATTGGGTTTCATTTGAAGAAATGCCTTCCGCCTCACCTGGGTAGCTTTGGCAAGGTCAGGAAATATCCTTACCAAGTCCCCACAGAAAGGTACCCGTAAATTTTTGTAATAATTACGCATAATCAAATTTATATCTTCTTCTGAAATGAAAGTCACTAAAAGAGTCTCTCTTCTGGCGACCTCTATTTCTGATGCCTCTAAGTACTGCGTCAGATTGTCCATATTATCCAAAACACTTATTCTGGGTGTACTTTGCCTCTGAGAAAGATGTAATATCTTTTTTATCACAGGAATTTTCTCCTGGGGGATTTTTAAAAATTCTCCCAGGTATTTCTTAATTGTTACTAGGCATTGTTCATCCTTTATCACCGGGAAATTTAATAAACGAAGGTTCAAATGTCTGAGAGAGTTTTCAAGAAACTCCATTTTACGTAATGTAGCAAGCCTTTCCCTAGAGAATGCTGCTGAAACTTCTTTTAAATCTTTGACCTCCGACTCAATCCTTTGGATAGCGGATCCTTGTTCCTGTAATATTTGCTGATGGTCGTGGGCTACAATATCCAATTTGGCAGAAACTCCTTGTAACTTATGAGATTGCTCCTGTATCTTAATGTCCATTCCAGCCATAAGCTCCCCACCCTAAGCTTTTACTAAAGGTAGTGTCGGAATTTCATCTTAATCAATCCATCATCTTACCTACTTTCTTTCCAAGGCCCCATTCAAACCCAGGAGAACAGGCTCTACATTCCCTGTACTGCAAACGTGCCCTAGCCTTTTATCTTGAGTGCACATCAGCCCACAGGAAGTCTACTCAATTATTTGTTTCTTTCGATATATCGAATTGGGAAGTCTAGTGGGAAAATAGACCCTTTCCTCCTGATTGGTGGACTGTATCTCCTTTTGCTACCAGCAAGCAGGCATTCTGCTACAAGACCATGTAAAAGTGCACTCTGTTAGGGCCGTGGCAAACTCAGTGGCACACCTTCGTTTGGTACCACTTATTGATAGTTGTAAGGCTGCGACCTGGAGCTATCTCCATACCTTTGCAGCCCATTATTGCTTACATAAGGCTGGCAGACAAGATTCCATTTTTGGCCAGTCTATTCTACACAACTTATTCTCAGCTTAACTACCCAACATCCTACTAGCGACCTGTTCAGGGTTTTCAGGATGCCCTCCTACCCAAATCCACCCCTGTTTTTCTGTCTGTTGCACGTCTTTGGGTGCATTTTGTGCATTGCTCAGGCATCCTCAGCTCGCTACTCACCCATATGTGAGGACTTCCATCCTGCTTGTCCTGTGAGAAAGCAGAGTTGCTTACCTGTAACTCGTGTTCTCAAAGGACAGCAGGATGTTAGTCCTCACGGTACTCGCCCGCCACCCCGCGGATTTGGGTTCGCTTGCGATTTGTTATTTTATTTTTCGCACATACTTCTTGCTATACACGAGAGTGAAAGGGGACCCCTGCTGGATGCAGGGTTGGTGCCATGCTGGGCATGCCCAGTAGGTGCCAGTCAAAGTTCTAGAAACTTTAACAAAAAGTGTTCTGTGATTGGGCTCCATCCTGATGAGGTCACCCATATGTGAGGACCCCCTTTTTATGTAATGTGTGGTTGCCTTGCTGCAAATGGAGTATTGGGGAGCAAAGAATTTCCAAAGATTCACAGAAACCGCCAAAATGCTACGCATCCTGGTCTGCAGCAAGTGCACTCCGTTTGCTGAGGCACCACTAGGAACTCCTCTTGGGAGAAAATTTCTGGGTAGCATATAAACCCTTAAGGACCAAAGACAAATACCTGATATGTGGTTGCAAACAGCTGTACAAACCGACGTCAACATCTTGAACTGACAGTGATGTTCCACCGGCAACCAGCGAAGGCATTTTGGACTATTTGGCCTCCAGCACTAGCCTCACTTCCCCCCACTGCTAGGTTCCCTCTGTGCTTGTCCCATGTCTCTTTGAAATTTCTTACTGCTTTGGTCCCACTGCCACCACCTCCAGAAGGCTGTTCCATGTATTTACCACCCTTTCTGTGAAGAAATCCTGCATCTACCCGCCTCCAGCCTCACACCATAACTGAATAACATCACCTTTAAGAAAGGAAATTTGAAGGAAGACCAGGACTGACTGGATGAGAGGACATTCCATTTCCATGAAGTGATAGCGCCCACTGCTGCGTGTACCCCAGATGGACATTGGAAAGGACCTGACTGGAGCCAGATGAGCCTAGTCAGGCAAGAGGCCATGTTGGGGCTAAGAGCCATAAACAAGATTCATGAATATTTTAGGAATAGAAGCAATGATACCAATTCTCTCCCTCCTTAGGAGGGAATCTCCCTCTCACGGCCCATAAACATGCAGTGCTTTCCTCTAAAGCAAACTGAGGTGGGAACAAGTAACTGTGTATAATATTTTCTAGCACAATGGTTCTCAAATTGAGGGGAGGCTACCTCCAAAGTGGATTCAGAATGGAATGTGGTAAGATGGAGAAGGGTGAGATGTTTTGAAGTAATCATAACTCCAAAAAAATGTATCAATTTAACCTTGTTTTTGGGGGGAAGGGTGGTCCAGGCCACTAAAAGTATTATATATTAGATGATAGCAGAAAAAGACCAATTGGCCCATTGACTCTGCTCAGTTATTTCAGTCTTTGTTGCTAAGGATCTATCCCAATTATCAGCCATAGAGGCTTGACTTCTTGTATGATATCGCTCATTATCCATGTCAGTTTTCATTATCTTCTGTTGTTTAGTTTGCCACCATCCTGCCAAGATGGGCATACACGTTTCCATTCTTAAACTGACACTCAGCCCTTTCCCTCAAGTCTCACTACCTTATTTTGGCTGAACTCTACTTGTCTTTCTGGAGAAGAAAAAAAGTAGTTGTTGACTGCCTCAACGAATACTTTACAAAAAATCTCTGGGGGAAGCAGCTTCAGTTGTGCATCTCCAAAGCTTGCTCTATAAAGAAGAGCCATGGTGGCAGAGGCTATAGTCTTCTTCCGAGAAGTTCTAGAACAGCCATCCATTTCACTGCGAACGAAAATCATATCTTGACTCGCGCGTTTCCTCTTCTTCCCCACAACTGCAGCCTGCTTTAAAGTCAAGCTGCTAGAGCAGGGGTCAGGAACCTATGGCTCTTTTGATGGCTGCATCTGGCTCGCAGACAAATCTTTAATAAAAAAGTAAAAATCTAACAAACTCCCCCACCCTCCTGACGCCCCCCACGACCTCCAAAATTAATTTACTACAACCCCCACCCTCCTGACCCCCCCAAGACCTGCCAAAAGTCCCTGGTGGTCCAGCAGGGGTCCAGGAGCGATCTCCTGGACTTGGGCTGTCGGCTGCCAGTAGTCAAAATGGCGCCGACTGCCCTTTGCCCTCACTATGTCACTGGGGTCGACCAATAGTGGCGGTAGCCCCTGTGACATAGTAAGGGCAAAGGGCCGTCGGCTGCCAGTAATCAAAATGGTGTCGACGGCCCTTTGCCCTTACTATGTCACAGGGGCTACCGCCGCCATTGGACGACCTCAGTGACATAGTGAGGGCAAAGGGCCGTCGGTGCCATTTTGACTACTGGCAGCCAACAGCCCAAGTCCAGGAGATTACTCCCGGACCCCCGCTGGACCACCAGGAACTTTTGGCAGGTCTTGGGGGGGGGGGTCAGGAGGGTGGGGGGTTGTAGTAAATTAATTTTGGAGGTCTTGGGGGGCATCAGGAGGGTGGGGGGTTGTAGTAAATTAATTTTGGAGGTCTTGGGGGCGTCAGGAGGGTGGGGGGTTTTGTTAGATTTTTACTTTTTTATTAAAGATTTGTCTGCGAGCCCTGGACCCCCACTGGATCACCAGGGACTTTTGGCAGGTCTTGAGGGGGGGGGTTAGGAGGATGGGGGGGTTGTAGTAAATTAATTTGGCAGGTCTTGGGGGCATCAGGAGAGTAGGAGTTGTAGTAAATGAATTTGGTAGGTCTTGGGAGTCAGGAGGGTGGGGGGTTGTAGTTAGTATGGCTCTCACAGAATTACATTTTAAAATATGTGGCGTTCATGGCTCTCTCAGCCAAAAAGGTTCCCGACCCCTGTGCTAGAGCCATGCAAAACCGGGAGACCCTTAGGTCTAAATTAATCCTCCTCCACCTTCAATAAATTGCTTAACTTCCTTGAGGGCAAACTCAGATTGTGAAATCAGATGTTATCACAGTGAGGAGTGAGTGAAGAAAGACAGGAGTAAGATTGATTCAGGCATAGTGTGGAGCCCGAGTAGATTTGCCAACAAACATTGTGACTAGAAAATGTAGGACAGTTTGCTTTAAAAAAAAAAAAATCCTATTCATTTGTATTTACTTTCAATATCTGGGGAGTCTCTTATTATAAGGGACTGTTAGCAACCCTAAGCTCAAGATTTGCACATTGATCAAAGGATCATTAGTGATGCATAGAGATGCCAGTGTGTGCTCAGCGAGATCCATCCACATGGCTGCCACCTAATGACGGCACTTAACAATGCAAGCTGGGCAACATCACGGTGTAGTTTCACCTGTGTAAATTGCTAGCTGTGTGTAATAAAATTATTATTAGAAATGCTTCCCTGCAATCATTATTTTGTACTATATGCACCTTGTGAGATTATTTGATAAGGTCTCACTCCAGATGCCATGCTGTTGGTTGCCCTTTGACCTCATGCAAGGGCAAATTAGGAGCACGAGTTAAAACACTGTCGGTGGAGTGATGGAGACGCTTACTCACAGACAGAAGAGATCCTTATATTCTTCCAAGCCCCAGCCTTCTTCTGCTGAGATTCAGAGCATGGTTTCTATCTGGAACGGCCTTTTATGGTTTTCATCCCCCCTCGCTTCTCTGGCTGCCTATGTGCTCACATCAGTATTGGGCCATGTTGTGTGCTGCTGCTGCTGTGTGCCCCGCACAACATTATCAGCATGCCCGACTCCAGGAAGGGGACAGGAAGATTCTTCTCGACTCCCCCTCTGTCACATTGGCAGAAGAGTTTTGTGCCCAAAGCCCTCCCAATGGGGAGAGGTTCAGTACACTAACACAGTGCAGGGTCTGGATGGAGACCTCTGACTCACAATGCTGGCAAGCCACCTCCAGGGGACAGAATTTGACACCCTGTTACAGGTGGGGTATTTTTTTTTTATATATATTTGGGTGGGTGTCCAGGGAGATAGACCCTGCACTGGGGAATCTGGGCTCGAAGGATTTTACAGTCTCTGGTACTACAGCGAGTGTAATGACAAGAAAGTTTCTCTCTCTCTTCCATCCACCCCCCTACCACCTACACATTTCTCACAACTCTGCTGGCAGGAAGTGGGCTGAGGTTTTATCCTGCCGGGAAGGTAAAACACTCTGTATCCTTATGTAAGCACCCAGTTCAATCAGTCTCTCACACACACACACACACAAAACACTTAATATTTGGATTCTTTTTCACGGGGGAAAAGATGAACCTTTTAAGACCCTCCGGTGTCTAACCACTTAAGCTCTGCAGCTGAGTCATCACATGGGGCACAGAAAAGTACGGTTCCCAAAATAAAATCTCTTTACTTGGAACAAACGACAACAGCGGATATTTACAGTCTGCTCACAGCTCCTCCCGTGAAAGCAGCGACATCACTTGAATCAGGACCATTCCTATGGCAGTTCAATAAAGCAGCATAAGGGGCAATCAATTATGTTCTCTCCTTCTTCCCTTCCTGATACGGATGAAGCATTCACAAGCCTCTGGGACGCTACCTGGGAGTCAGAGCAGATGAAAGTCCTTGCAGGGACTTGCTCCAGTCAGAGAGCCTCAGATGTGCGCTGCCGTCTGCCGCCCTCTTCCAAGTCTAGGGCTGCTAATGCTCTTGCCCGTCTTAGAGCCCTGGGTGGGTTGTATCATTAGATTTCTGCTCAGGTGGTGGTCCTCAGACTCATGTTCCCAGATGTTTCTTCTGCACTGGATGGAAATCTCAGAAGACCTGGGGATAAGTGAGTGCAGGTGCTGGGGGGGCAAAGTGACTCTGATCATCTAAATCCCCCCCAGAGGCTCCTGAATCTTCTGCTGGCCAGCCCATTCCTGCTCCTGCTCCTCTGAGCCATTGACCCCACTTCCAATGATGTCTTCGAAGTGCCAGTCCACTCTCAGAGAGAGAGAGAGAGAGAGAAGACTTGGCAAGACGAGGGTGGAGAGATCTTCATATGGAACGATAAATAAGAGACTGCAGGGGAAAGTACGCCACCAGGCGTACAAACCAGTGGCGGTCAGAAATGAATTTGGGGGGGGGGGGGGGGAGTCCTAACCCTTGCCTGGGCGAACTGGGAACGAATTGGGGAAACTGGTAATTGCGTCGATGCGCTTGTCCATTAAAATCCCCCCATTTACGTGGTAGAAGCGGCATTTGCGTGCACCTGCGCGCTTTCACTTTAAATTACGCGCACATGTGCGCATGTATGTTATTCGTGAGCCTAGAAATGCGCGTACATGTGCGCCCACGCGGTTGTTTCAAATTTACCGTCCCTGAATCTATCCTTAAATAAACTAGACATCAATCAATCAATAAGAAATAACTAGGAGGTGAAAAAAAAAATTGATGAAAAGGCAAGTTATCTGGTTCGAGTCAGCTGAATAATTTGCCATGGATATTCAGCTGGACAAGTCTCCCATTGAATTCTCACCCGAATAGCTTTCAAACCTAACTGGCTCCGTACGTGTACCCGGATAACTTTAACCTTAATCAGCTAAATTCAGATCGTATAGCTGGTTAAGTAGTGTAAAAAAGAAATATATATATATTTTAGGGATGTAGCAAAATACTGCAAGTGTATCAGTCTGAGGAGACCCGCCTCCCCCTCAAATTTACGAAATAAATCTGGCCTCCTCATACTCACTCCATGCCCACAGAGAGCATGATACGAGCATACCGCTCCCAAATGCATCCAGGATTGCTTTGATAGCAACACTGCTAGCATGAGCTCCCTGCATTTCTGTCAGAATATTGGGGTGCTTTTTTTTTGGTGTTTCGTTTCGGAAAATAGCATGCCCTAGTTCCAAACAGTGCACCCTATTTGCAATTACCCTGCACTACTCAGAAACAGTGTGCGCTCTTTCCTGAAACGAATTACCTGAAATGTTTTGGTTTTATCGGCACCACAAGGGATTCATTTCATTTAAAACAAACCAAATTGAAAAAAAAAGGGCTTTTTCTGCTCAAGATTCCTAGTTCATTTTATATAAACACATTTTTATTGCAAATCAATAAAGAATACATGCAAACATCTCCCTGGCGTACATTTGCTTCTTATGCAGCCCAGGTAGTAACAAACGACGTTTTTCTATTGGAATGAGAGAATAAACTTTACCCCCTTTCCCCCCTTAACTCCCTGACTGATGGATGCACCAGTAATCTGTAGCGTTGGGTACACTACTCCATTGATCTAAACGACATTTCATTACCCAAAAGGCAACGCTGGGAGCGAGTGCACTACATATAATTCAGAGTTCTAGGTGGGAGCTTCTGGAGATATAAATCCCCCAGGCTAGGAAAACAGTGTCTGCAATGAAAGGAAAGTACCACACGCTAGACTATCCATCTGCATCATGCTGTGCAGCGTGCTCCTCCAATGCCAAAAGGGCTCCCTGCTCGTTTTAAACAAATGCGCATCCCGTGTGCTAAGAGTGCAGCTGAAACTCCAGAAGCCACCTTTACAAAGGAGTGGCGTGGGAAGGTGACCTTCTCCTGGTGCGCAAGCACACTTTTTTGTAGGGAGAGGAGAGGCATGTGCTCGGGCGAGCTCTCGTCACTGGAAATAATCCTGAGATTTAGCAAGGATGGCCATGGAGTTTTGCGGAAAGAGAGGGAGAAGGGTAACGTAGGAAGCAGAGCAGACTTCTGTGTACGGAGCATAAGAATTGTATAGAGGTGCGGCTAATTAGCAGCGGCTTGTGGGAGAAAGAAAGGCCCTGGCAAAAGCTGGAACAAGGCAGGTGATGAGAGAGCCAGAGAGAGTGCTGTCAGGAAGGCATTGCCAGGGAGGATGTGCGGTTCAGGGGAGCTACAGCTGGCCAACTGGGACCATGGTGTGAATGGAGCCACCATTACCAGTAGGCAAGAGCAGGGGCGACTTGAGGCAATCTGCTGCCTGAGGTGAGGGTTGAGTTGGCACCCGGTCCGTCCCCCCCCGCCCAGTGTAAATATTACACTGGGTCCCAGAATACCAATACACCACCTACCGGGGAAACAAAGCAAGTCCAATTCCTACAAGCTAGCAGAATCTCTCATTATGGTCACACACACAGAGCAGAGACATACCCTTACCAAAATACAGAATAAAGGATCACAAATTAGACAAAAACTGAAATGGAGCCTGTCTCTGTGTGTAACAATGGAAAAACAGAATCACCATTCCTCATAAAACAAAATAAAAAAAACATAAAGCATCAATTATAATAGTAAAGCCATACTAATAAAATAATATTTTAAAACTACTGATAATAGAATAACTTCTATTAATTAAAATCATATATATGTTTTAAAAATTTCCCAAGCACCAATAAAATATTTCAAAACAGCTCATATATTAAATAACACCCAATAATTAAAACTAATAAGGATTTTTAAAAAGCCCCTGCTGTCCATATCTGGGAATTCTTGATTTCCAGTCACCCTGAGATTTTTGTGGATTGGGGGGAGCCGCACAGACTTCATTCTCTCTCAGACACACCCATATTCATTCTTTCATACACTCCCTCACATGCTCTCACACACGCACTCCCATTCTCTCCCTCATACACATGCTGTCACACACATTAACTGTCTCAAACACATGCAGGCTTTCACACACATACATGCAAGCTTGCTTTCTCATATACATGCAGGCTTTCGCACACATATATGCAAGCTTGCTCTCTCATACACATGAATGCACTCTCTCTTGCAGATGCAGGCTCTCTCTCACACACACACACACACGTAGATTCGCTCTCTCATATACAAATGCAGACTTTCACACAACATGCTGGCCTCACTCTCTTTCATACACATATACAGGCTTTCTGTCTCTTTCTCTTACCAGTGAAGAAATCAGAACTGATTTTTTTTTTTTTTTGGTGGGCTGAAGATTAACATGGGTGGGCAATACTAGTTGTACTCTTGTCAATAAATAAATGCACTGAATGCACGATTGGCTGCATTCAGTGCATTTCACAAAATGTCAGCGCTGATATGCTGCATTCCGGTATCCGTGCCAACCTGTCCGACCCTTTCCTGTGAGTCAAAATCATTCCAAATGGCGGTGAAGAAAAGCGCGCGCTGCGCAACGCATTAAACAGATGATAAGTTATATTAGTGGGGAGTTGCTATGCATTTCGCCTCCCCACAAATATAACGAAAAGTGACGTATACGTTTCGGATCGCCGATACGGCGAAAAAGAATGCACACCCCTAGCAGCAATGTTATGTAGGAAAAGGCAGAAATACACATATTACACCAACCCTAGAACACTAATACACCAACTATTGGCCAAACAGAACAACCTGGACTGCTACAAATCTCTGCAGAGAAACCACACCTCAGTCACTCACAGGCAGAACACAGACTAACCCTTACTTAATACAAAAATAAGGGACTACTAATTAGAAACAGAAATATGTAGCCAAAACCAAAATAGAAAGCCTAAGAAACCAAAATGAACAGTGGAACTTTAAAGAGAGAGCAAAATACAAAAAATATAATAATTCACATTCCCAAAGATGGCATTTCACAATTGCTAAAATTAAAACATTTATTTTACCTTTATTGTCTGATTTTATTTTTCCAAGCAGTTGGTCTCTCTTTTCCCACTTTTTCCTTGTTGGTCTTCTAATTCCTTTATCAGGGTCTCTCATCTTTCTGATTCTTCACTCTTCTAACTTTCTTCTCTTCCTCCCTTCACCCGCACACACACTACCTATTCTTACAAGCTGTCTCATACCCACACACAAGCGCTCTCTCACACATGCACAAGCTATCTTCAAAGGATACTAATGATGCATTAGAATTAGGGCTCCCCAACAGTGAGGTTCCATTATTTATTTAAGGATAGATTCAGGGACGGTAAATTTGAAACAACCGTGTGGGTGCACATGTACGCACATTTCTAGGCTCACGTATAACATACATGTGCAGGTGCACGCAAATGCCACTTCTACCACGTAAATGGGGGGATTTTAATGGACAAGCACATCGACACAATTACCAGTTTCCCCAATTCGTTCCCAGTTCGGCCAGGCAAGGGATAGGACTTCCAAAGCCTGTAATTTAAAAACTCACTTGAGCTAAAAGATTCCAATTTATCCCTATCAAATAGAAAGCAGAATGAAAATACAAACAAAAAACACACTTTGAAATGTTTGTATGCTAATGCCAGAAGTCTAAGAAGTAAAATGGGAGAATTACAATGTACAGCAGTGAATGATGATATAGACTTACCATAATTGGCATCTCAGAGACATGGTGGAAGGAGGATAACCAATGGGACAGTGCAATATAGGGGTACAAATTATATCGCAATGACAGAGAGGAGCATCTGGGAGGCAGGATGGCACAGAGTGTGCAGGGCTTTTAAAACTTTGATAAAATGAGAAAAATAGTTAGAAAAAAACTGAAAGGAGCAGCTACAAAGGTAAAAAGTGTGCAAGAGGCATGGACATTGTTAAAAAATACCATCCTAGAAGCAAAGTCCAGATATATTCCATACATTAAGAAAGTTGGAAGGAGGGCAAAACGATTACCGGCATGGTTAAAAGGTGAGGTGAAAGAGGCTATTTTAGCCAAAAGATCTTCATTCAGAATTGGAAGAAGAATCCAACAGAAGAAAATAGGATAAAGCATAAGTGCTGGCACGTTAAATGTAGGACATTGATAAGACAGGCTAAGAGAGAATTTGAAAAGAAGTTGGCCATAGAGGTGGCAACTCACAGTAAAAACTTTTAAAAATATATCTAAAGCAGAAAGCCTGCGAGGGAGTCAGTTGGACCGTTAGATGATAGAGGGATTAAAGGGGCACTTAGAGAAGATAAGGCCATTGCGGAAAGATTAAACGATTTCTTTGTTTCGGTGTTTACGGAAGAGGATATTGGCGAGATACCCGTTCTGGAGAAGGTTTTCATGGGTAATGATTCAGATGGACTGAACCAAATCACAGTAAACCTAGAAGATGTGGTAGGCCTGATTGACAAACTGAAGAGTAGTAAATCACCTGGACCGGATGGTATATACCCCAGGGTTCTGAAGGAACTAAAAAATGAAATTTCAGATCTATTAGTTAAAATTTGTAAAGAATCATTAAAATCATCTATTGTACCTGAAGACTGGAGGGTTGGCTAATGTAACCCCAATATTTAAAAAGGGCTCCAGGGGCGATCTGGGAAACTACAGACCAGTTAGCTTGACCTCAGTGCCAGGTAAAATAGTGGAAAGTGTTCTAAAGATCAAAATCACAGAACATATAGAAAGACATGGTTTAATGGAACAAAGTCAGCATGACTTTACCCAAGGCAAGTCTTGCCTCACAAATCTGCTTCACTTTTTTGAAGGGGTTAATAAACACGTAGATATAGATGAACCTGTGGATGTAGAGTATTTGAATTTTCAGAAGGCATTTGACAAAGTTCCTCATGAGAGGCTTCTAAGAAAAGTAAATAGTCACAGGATGGGGGACCACGTGATGCGGTGAGTGGAGAGGACGCATTCACCTCACGCTCCGGGTGCCTCTCCCTCAATAACGTGGTTCCGGCCCAGGGGCATTCCAGGGGCGTGGCCGCAGCCTCCGGACCAGTCCCCGGACCGGAACATGGCGTGCCTGCAACTGGCCGGCGCACACAAGTTACGCCTGCCTTGGGGCCGGAAGGAACGGAGGATGGCTGCACGGCTCGGTGCTGATTTTGCGCAGCCTTGCGCACGCCGACCCTGTATTTTATAACATGCGCGTGGCAGCACGCGCATGTTATAAAATCGGGAGTAGATTTGTTCGCGCCGGGTTGCGCGAACAAATCTACTCCCGTGCGCACCTTTTTAAAATCTACCCCATAAAGCGCAGCTCCTACAAGCCTATCATAAAAAGAAAGAGCTGATGCAGGGGGGGAAGAGAGTGCTCATTTTTCAAGATTTCTCTAACCATGTGGTACAGTTAAGACGGGCCTTTACGCCGCTATGCACAGAGTTGGTAAATCATAAGATTCGGTTTGCACTCATTTATCCTGCAAAACTTAAAATTGTGTACTGACTCAGGACGCCACCTCTTTGAAGAACCAAAGCAAGCTGAAAAATGTCTCCTTGCGCTGCCGGACGCAGGCACCTGAGGCAAAGCGTTGGAACTCTATAATTGGCTAATTAAAACTGAGAGAACCACATAATGGGAAGACAGAACCGTGAACCCAATATCTGAGTAAACACAAGTTTCCAAAGTTTAAAAGGTTAAAAGTGCTAAGAGATGAGTCAGGAATCATTTACACTACATGAGGCACTAATGTTATAAGCTTCAGAGAAGCAATGTTTGAGTTAACCTGAAATTATACGGCTATGTTAAAGTTTGTGAAATATAACAGGGGCAGGGCCACCCACGCATCTAAGAGTGATCCCTAAGAAAGGGTATGAATCCCTTTGGTAACAGTTGGCAAAAAGGGGGGAAGGGAGGGGGGTGGAGGATGCAGGAGGGAAGGGGGGTGGGCTTCGGGGTGAGAAGATGGGGGAGGTGTGTTAGATATGGACTACGAGGATAGGGGAAGAAGGGTAGTTTAAGCACATGTCAGATGCTGTCTGAGATATATCAGATTTGGAAGTTAAACTCCAAAAGTCAGCACAGCAATGGGAGCCAGGATTTTAGCATAGGCAAGAAGCGTCAGATCACTCTGAGAATAAGAGCAGTGATGTATATTCAAACAACAAAGAATAAATGGTGGATAATGTGATATACTTGTCCTGGAACGTAGTGGGGCTGGGCACGCCAGTTAAGCGAGAAAAGGTCCTCTCCAACATTAACAGACTTAAGGGGACAATTGTGTTTCTCCAGGAGACACACATGAAAGCGAATGCCCATTTGAAACTCAAAAAGAAAGGGTTTAATCAGATATTTGTGGCACATGGGACATCCCATAGCAGAGTTGTGGCTATCCTGATATACAAATCCATTTCCTTTCAACAACAACAAACATTGGCAGACCCAGGGGGATGATATATAATAGTCACGGGATTGCTCTTTGGTCAGTTGATTATCTTAGCCTCTATATATGGCCCAAACCAATATAACCATTTATTTTTCTCAGAGGTCGTGGCCAAAATTTTAATCCTTTATCAGGCAACCTATTGTGATGGGGGGGGGGGACGTCAGTTGTGTGGCGGATCCTGATTTGGACAGGATCTCCAAAGTTAAATCAAAACCTCTAGGTCAGCACAAGGGAATCTCCTTTCTCTGTGATTCATTACAATTGCTAGATGTATGGCGCATACTAAACCCTGACACTAAAGATTTCACTCATCTGGCAAGGGCTTCGGATGCTAAATCTCGTTTGGATTATGTACTTATTTCAGACTCGCTGTTTCCCCAGTTACGTAATGCTAGTATAGAATCGCTGGTAATCTCAGACCATAGTCCAGTAACCTGTCAGGTGGGGAGGAAGGGTAAATGCAGAAACCCAGCCACTTGGAAAATGCCCGCCTGGCTAGTTCAAGATAAAAAATTTAAAGAATTTTTTATTACAAAATGGAAAGTTTAAATCCTTTAATACCGAGTATCAGTCCACACCCATTTTATTTTGGGAAACAGCTAAAGTGGTCCTTGGAGGTAATATCATTGAATATTCTATACGTCATAAACGAGATCGAGACAAGGACATAATAAGCCTGACTTCCCAACTACACGAATGCAAAAGGGAACTAGGATTACGGGCTACCCCTAATGATTTTAAAAAATATTATCTAATACGTACAGAATTAAACGAGCTCCTCCACAAACGAGCGACCTCTTCATTATTCTCTTTGAAACATCGATTGTATCTATATGGAAACAGAGTGGGGAAACTGTTGTCGCATTTAGTCAAATGGGAAAAGAAGGCTAATCATATCACCCACTTAAAAGACTCTGGAGGAAAATCTGTCTACACGACAGAACGGATAGCCACCCTGTTTCATGATTACTATCGAGAATTATATAGTGCAGATAAGGAGGATACAGTGGTGTGGGAGAGATTCATGCAGAAAATCAACTTACCTAAACTAACTGAGGCCCAGGTGCAACATTTAAATGCCCCGATCCATGAAGGAGAGATAGTAAAAGTAATCCAGGGTTTACAAAATTTTAAGTTACCGGGACCAGATGGGATGTCGCCACTGTTTTATAAACTCCTTAAGTCGGAGATCGGAGGTAACATGGAAGCACTGTTCAATTCTATGGTAGCATCGGGAAAGATGCCGGAGTCGCTCCGCATGGCTACCATCATTGTACTGCCCAAACCAGGGCGCACTCCAGATACACCAACTGCGTTTCGTCCAATCTCCTTATTAAACATTGATATAAAAATCTTTGCCAAAGTGTTAGCCAACAGGTTGGGAAATATCCTACCCAACCTGATATCGGGAGGGCAAGCAGGATTCGTCAAGGGGCGAAGAGCTAGTATAAATATAAGGAGGTTGGCACAAATTCTACAGTTGTGTCAACAAAATATGTTCACTGAGCCAGTACTGGTGGGATTCGATGCCGAAAAGGCATTCAATAGGGCGTCCTGGTCATTTCTCCGATACACTCTGGACAAAATGGGGTTGGTCAATAGGTGCCTATCGAAGCCTTTCTCCTTAACCAGAGGCACCAGGCAGGGGTGTCCGATGTCCCCTCTGTTGTTCATTTTGTCCCTGGAACCTTTGGTTCATGCCTTACAACAGACTCTGGATGCCCTTACTATACACAAGGAAATAGTAATTCCAAACACCTTTTTATTTGCTAATGACATCCTGCTATTTGTTCCTCAAGCTCCCCAAACACTCCCACTAATATTGCAAACCTTTGAGGCATACGGCTCATTTTCAGGGCTAAAATTGAATTTTGACAAATCTGAGGTATTGGATCTCAAGGGCCATTTACGGACTAAATGGAGAGATCTCTCTCTTAGATGGGTAGACACCTCCCTTAAATACTTGGGAATTTACATCTCGAATGATACTAACCAATGGTACCATTTAAATTTACCTCCGATTATTGATAAAATTGGGAAATTGATCATTAGTTGGATGGAGCTTCCACTTTCCCTGATGAGTAGGATTGCATTATTTAAGATGTCCCTCCTCTCCAAACTTCTATATGTTTTTCAGACAATGCCATTAGTTCTAACCACCCCAGATTCCCACAGGTTGCAGTGACTATGTACGGCATTTCTGTGGCGAAACAAAAAACTGAGGATTGCTTTTAAAAAACTGATGGTACCGGTGGCAGTTTGGGGGTAGGGGTTCCCTAATATAACCCTTTATGACATAGCATGTGCATTACGTTCAGTAGGAGACTGGTTGTTTAATAGCACTTGTTTTTCAGATATATATTTAGACGGAAAGATTTTACATCCAATCGATTTGCGCTTTATACTGCTCGCCACCCCACAAGAATTATCTGCTCCGCTGCATAACAATATCCTAGTAACCTATAGTCTATGCGGGTGGAGAGCACTAGATAAACGACTAAATCTGAAGGAATGAATCTCGCTTCTACTACCTATTCGTGGTAATCCTCGATTCCCCTCAGGACAGACGGGACGCTTCTACCACACTCTGTCATCGTGGGGAATGGACACTTTCGCAGATCTTATGGATCCGTCCTCTCACAAACTTTACTCATTCTCTCAATGTCAGGACAAGTTCGGCTGGAGCCCCCAAGATTTTCTCCACTATCATCAATTGGCAAGTTATATAGCTCAAACATTTGGGACACAGTTGGAAAACGAGACCTCTGGGCCATTTCAGAGTTGGTGGGCCTCTTGAAATCACGCAAACAATCGCTATCCTCATTATACAAATTACTCCAAGTCACAACAACACAGAATGGGCTCCATATTCTGGCTGACCTATGGAGTAGGGACTTGGACTCAGTAGTAACAAAAGAGGACCTATTAGCAGCTAATCAATCCTTTCTGAAGGCGAAGCCAGCAGTATCAGGACGGGAATAATATTTACGGATCCTGCATAGGGTCACTATAATCTCCCGCTCGGGCATATCAAATGAAGCTTGTCCCTACTCCTGCATGCCTTAAGTGCCCTGCAGTAGAGGCAACGCTGACTCATGGGCTATGGGAGTGTCCACAGGTTCAAGCCTTTTGGACTGCTATTTGGAATTATTTGTCAACAGTGTATGAGAACCTGCCCACCCTAATCGCTGAATGGGCGATCCTAGGCGTGAGTCAGACAAGCTTGGACTGGGAAGCGTGTCAGCAACTACTAATTCACAAAGCACTGGGACAAGCGAGGAAATGCCTCCGACAATAGAATTTTGGATCTCAGAGATGTGTACGTTACTACAACTGGACCACCGAACATGGCTCCTGACTGAACCTCGTAAAAAAGGAGCATTCATAGCAATATGGGGCCCGTTCCTTCAACAACTCTCGGTGGAATGGCAGGAGAAATACGCGGAGAGCCCTGGACAGGAGGCTGGCTGCTCAGGGAGGACTATGGCGGAGGAAATGACTGAATAGGAGATACTTCCAAAGGACAGCTGATATATATCTCTTGTTAGCTCTGAAGATTCCCAGAATCGATCCTAGTTAAATACATATGAGATTTAATACTATATTTACACTCTCTATCCTCATCGGGCAGGGGAGGAGGGAAAGTGAGAAGGGGGGTACAATACGGAGAACAGGGGTCATCCACATAAATGTAAACTGCTGATTTAACTTGTATCTTGTACTCTCGAACATGTAAGATTTATTGACTTTTATTAAATAAACAGTTTATACCAAAAAAAAAAAAAAAAAGTCACAGGATAGGTGGTGATGTCCTTTTGTGGATTACAAACTGGCTAAAAGACAGGAAAGAGAGTAGGATTAAATGGGCAATTTTCTCAGTGTAAAAGAGTAAACAGTGGAGTGCTTCAAGGATCTGTACTAGGACCCGTGATTTTAATATATTTATAAATGATCTGTAAAGGAATTCGACGAGGGAGGTAATCAAATCTGCAGATGATACAAAATTATTCAGAGTAGTTAAATCACAAGCAGAATGTGATAAATTGCAGGAGGACCTTGTGAGACTAGAAAATTGGGCATCCAAATGGCAGATGAAATTTAATGTGGATAAGTGCAAGGTGTTGCACATAGGGAAAAATAACCCATGCTATAATTACACAATGTTAGGTTCCATATTAGGAGCTACCACCCAGGAAAAAGATCTAGGCATCATAGTGGATAATACTTTAAAATCGTCAGCTCAGTGTGCTGCGGCAGTCAAAAAAGCAAACAGAATGTTAGGAATTATTAGGAAGGGAATGGTTAATAAAACGGAAAATGTCATAATGCCTCTATATCGCTCCATGGTGAGACCGCACCTTGAATACTGTGTACAATTCTGGTCGCCGCATCTCAAGAAAGATATAATTGCGATGGAGAAGGTACAGAGAAGGGCGACCAAAATGACAAAGGGGATGGAACTGCTCCCCTATGAGGAAAGACTAAAGAGGTTAGGGTTGTTCAGCTTGGAGAAGATGGCTGAGGGGGGATATGATAGAGGTGTTTAAAATCATGAGAGGTCTAGAACGGGTTAATGTGAATCAGTTATTTACTCTTTCAGATAATAGGATTAAGGGGCACTCCATGAAGTTAGCATGTAGTACATTTAAAACTAATCAGAGAAAATTATTTTTCATTCAATGCACAATTAAGCTCTGGAATTTGTTGCCAGGGGATGTGATTAGTGCAGTTAGTGTAGCTGTGTTTAAAAAAGGATTGGATAAGTTCTTGGTGGAGAAGTCCATTACCTGATATTAATCAAGTTGACTTGGAAAATAGCCACTGCTATTACTAGCATCAGTAGCATGGGATATACTTAGTGTGTGGGTATTTTCCAGGTACTTGTAGCCTGGTTTGGCCACTGTTGGAAACAGGATGCTGGGCTTGATGGATCCTTGATCTGACCCAATATGGCAATTTCTTATGCTCTCATCTCTCACACACACACAAGCTCTCAGTCTCATGCTGTCCCACACACAAGCTTACACTCTCACAAGTTCTCATATTCACATAAGCAAACTCTCACTCATATACAGTACTCTTACACACACTCTCTCACATGATCTCCTGCACACACAAAAGTTCACATGTTCTCCTACACACTTTCAAGCTCTCACATGCTTTCCCATACACACACGCAAGCGCTCACTCTTACATGCTTTCTCATACAGACATGCAAGCTCACTCTCACATGCTTTCCCTTACACACAATCAAGCTCACTCTCATATGTTCTCCCATACACACAGGAAAACTCTCACATGGTTCCCCACACACAAACTGTCACAAGCTCTCTCCCTCCACCCATGTACACACAAGCTCTTACACACACTTCTTGAGCCCCCCGATGATCTCTGATTTATTTCACTTCGGTCACACCACGCATGGCGGACCTGCAGCCTGCTCCCAGTTTCAGCCGCTGGTGGTTTGCGCTCCGCCAGCGGCCCTGCAAGCTCCTGCCATCTTCACCCACTGGCAGGTTGGACTCCGCCAGGCGGCCCCCACAGCCTGCTCCCTCTTTCGCTTTCGGATCTAGAGGGAGGCAACTAGCTCCCTATTGACTCGCGCCCCGGACGATTACCCGATTGGTCTGCCCCTGCTGACATGCACGCTGCCGTTTGCAGGCAGAGCAGGACTTGAAAATCCGGACAAGTTCCGTTTTTTTCAGCAGGAATTGCGGACAGTTGGCAACCCTACGGCAGGGGCAGGCAGTGTGAAGCGGATGCTTCAGTGGTGTTCTGAGAGAAGCATTTTTTTGCCGCCTCAAACATCTGCCATCTGAAGCAGCCGCCTCACCCTGCCTCATTATAGAACCACCCCTGGACAAGGGAGCCTGAAGGAAGCTGGTAAGGTCTGCAGTTCAAGGGTATCCTCAGATTGGCAAGCTTTAGCGTGGGGAATACTGGCAGAAAGGTGCCAGGGAGACAGAGTAACTGAGGAGCAAGGATGGAAGCACACAGGCACCACAGTTTAAGGCTCATCATTGAGGTCAAACTTCAAAAGCCTTTAGAGTGAATCTCACAAAAGCTGAGCTTTGAATATTTCCCCTCACCAACCAGATAAATTTTGTGTGCACAGTGTTTGTTTGGATTAAAAGGGGAATCAATGTAGGTGGGTCTGGGTGGAGTTAAATTTTAGGCAGTGTGTGCACATATTGAGTGCTCCTTGGCTACAGTTACATGCACAAGTCTGCTTGGAAAAAGAGTACTCCTAACTTTTTACCTGGATAAAGTTATGCGAGAAACTTTATCTGATTTTATTCAGCAGACTTGTGCATGTAAGGTCCACTGAATATCCCAGACTGGTTACATGCATAACTTTCCCTGGGTAAATTTGCAGTAGTCTATTAGGTGGAACAGAAGGTCTGCCTCCACAAGAAGGTATGCTAGTGTACGCATGGTCCAAATGCCACTATTTTTACTCCTTAACCTGGACTTAATCTATGCTTAACCTCCAATCATAGATGATAATGGGCTGTATTGGTGGCAGTGGTAGATGATGCAATTTGGTAGTTGTACTTAGAGTTGCCAACTGGCTCTAGATTTTCAGGACAGGTTGATCCAGTCCTGGTTTTACTCCCCGCGAATCCAGGTACTTATAGTCTTGCTTTTTTATAGGAAATGCAATAGGGAAATCAAAATAAGTCCCAGCATGCAAGAGGATAAAACCAGGACTGGATCAACCTGTCCTGAAAATCTGGAGCTAGTTGGCGACCCTAACTTTAAGTCTGGGGGATGTCATAGGGTGGCATGTAATGGTATAAAAGGTGAGACTTGCAGTGAGTGCATGTGTTTTTTTGGGGGGTTTTTCTCTGCATTTCCCCATCTCTTTGAGTGCAGTGTGATTTTGCTCCCGGGGGCAGAAGCCGGTGGAGATATATTTTTTTTCCAAGGAGGGAGTGGATTTCATTCTCTGTTCCTAGGCTTAAGGTCTAGCCTCTTTTGCAAAGTAGCCCCTACGAGGACCACGGAGGTTTCATCACCTAACCTACCTGCTGATGCCGAATAGGTGTTTTTATGTTTTATCGATGAACGGCGCTGGATCTTTGCAAGGAATAAGTTCCTTATGCTGAAGAATTTGTTGAGCTACCAAGGATTTTGGGTTTGCTACTGACTGTTTATAGTGTGGAAGCCTGAGGATGATGAAACCTGTGCACGACAATCAATTTTTGAGTTTTAATAAGCCTCAGCATTATTGGATCCACCAGTCCCAGGAGAGGAGTAAACCGTTCTCCCAGGAGTTTGGGCTCTTTTAAGGTGATGAGGACCAGGGAACTGTTGCTAATTAGAAGCCAAGCACGTTGGCAGCTGCCACTTCATCTACAGGCTAAAAGCTTTCCCTGTCCAGTAAACGATAATCCTCTGAGCCCGGTCTACTACATCATCTGCGTGATCTTTTCTTTTTATGAACCCAAGTAACCAGTGGAAGGATTGGAACCCCTTACCCACCTGGTTTTATTTATTTTTTCTACCCTAGCTGGGATTACCCTTAAGAAGCTGATCTGTGACATAACAGGCAGAGAAATAAAACTGCTGTTTCAGTGCACCTACCTACATTTGTGAGTGCTTTTGGATTAAGGGACAGCAGTTTGCAGGCAGGTTGTGACCAGTGCCTTGTCACTGTATACGGTATATGTATTGCACAGTATAATGTGTGTGAGCGTGTGTATTTCCTTTCTCCATCTGCCGAGCAAGGGAAATTGAAATGTGCTTCCGAAAATTAACATTTAAACTGAACTGTCAGATTTGATTTGATTCTGGTTTTTTTTTTTCCTTTTCCCTGTGTGTGCGCTATGTACATTACTGCGTGCAGGGCATGTGTGCAGTATTCACATGTGTGGGAGCAGCGTGCACAAGCGGTATACACGTAAGTGTGGGAGCAGCGTGGACAGGCGGTATACACGTATGGGTGAGTGGGAGCAGCATGCACAGGCGGTATACACGTATGGGTGGGAGCAGCGTGCACAGACGGTATACACGTATGGGTGAGTGGGAGCATCGTTTACAGGCAGTATACACGTATGGGTGAGTGGGAGCAGCGTGCATAAGCGGTATACACGTATGGGTGAGTGGGAGCAGTGTGCATAAGCAGTATACACGTATGGGCGAGTGGGAGCATCGTGCACAGGCGGTATACACGTAAGTGTGGGAGCAGCGTGGACAGGCGGTATACATGTATGGGTGAGTGGGAGCAGCGTGCACAGGCGGTATACACGTATGGGTGGGAGCAGCGTGCACAGACGGTATACACGTATGGGTGAGTGGGAGCATCGTGTACAGGCGGTATACACGTATGGGTGAGTGGGAGCAGCGTGCATAAGCGGTATACACGTATGGGCGAGTGGGAGCATCGTGCACAGGCGGTATACACGTAGGTGTGGGAGCAGCGTGGACAGGCGGTATATACACGTGTGGGTGAGTGGGAGCAGCGTGCACAGGCGGTATACACGTATGTGTGGGAGCAGCTTGCACAGGCAGTATACACATATGGATGAGTGGGAGCAGCCTGCACAGGCGTATACACGTGTGGGTGAGTGGGAGCAGCATGCACAGGCGGTATACACGTATGTGTGGGAGCAGCATGCACAGGCAGTATACACGTATGGGTGAGTGGGAGCAGCGTGCACAGGCGGTATACACGTATGGGTGAGTGGGAGCAGCATGCACAGTCGTATACACGTATGGGTGAGTGAGAGCATCGTGCACAGGCGCTATTCACATATGGTGAGTGGGAGCAGCGTGCACAGGCGGTATACACTTATGGGTGAGTGGGAGCAGCGTTCATAAGCGGTATACACGTATGGGTGAGTGGGAGCAGCGTGCACAGGCGGTATACATGTATGGGTGGGAGCAGCATGCACAGGCGGTATACACATATGAGTGAGTGGGAGCAGCGTGCATAAGCGGTATACATGTATGGGTGAGTGGGAGCATCGTGCACAGGCGGTATACACGTATGGGTGGGAGCAGTGTGCACATGCAGTATACACGTATGGGTGAGTTGGAGCAGCATGCACAGGAGGTATACACATATGGGTGGGAGCATCGTGCACAGGCGGTATACACGTATGGGTGAGTGGGAGCATCGTGCACAGGCGGTATACACATATGGGTGGGAGCAGTGTGCACATGCGGTATACACGTATGGGTGAGTTGGAGCAGCATGCACAGGCAGTATACACGTATGGGTGGGAGCATCGTGCACAGGCGGTATACACGTATGGGTGAGTGGGAGCAGCGTGCATTAGCGGTATACACGTATGGGTGAGTGGGAGCAGTGTGCACAGGCACTCAGGCTGCTCTGTGCTTGTCTCCCAGCTTTTTCTAGCTCTTGTTTTCATTTTTCTTTCTCTCCTAGATTTTATACCATTCTCCTAGCTCTTTTTCTGTTACACTCATTCCCTCCCGCTCCTCTTCCCCTTTTACGTATTTTTTCCCAGCCCTTAGGGAGGATGGAAGCAGAATAAAAACAACAAAACAAAACATTCCAGCCAAAAGAACGGGGCAAGTCACAAACTCAGAAATGACAGAAACAATTTTTCCTTTATGTTTTTATTTTTAACCATCTGTGCCTGTTTCAGCACAAAGAGAATTTCACCATCGCCAAAGCTGAGGAAATGGCCTTCGCCTGTCACCCGCTCTTCACATTTTCCGCTTGGTTTTTTTTTTTCCCTCGGATAAAATAGTCGTCACTTCATTCTGCCCTTGCCGTCAGAATTGTTTTCCCTGCCTGACAACGTTGGAGTGGGGAGGCTGCAGCCAGCTGCGCTTAGTGCGCGGGGCTGCCCAGACCTGTCCTGGGGCCCGGATTCCTGTGCACACACAGGAGCGGCTGTAACTTTGTGCATGTTTATGTACATGCACTCTAGCGAAAATTAAACCTATGCACATCCATCGTGTCTACAGTTCCCCCACGAACGTCTAGTTATAATGGGCGTCAAAGTGCATACGAAATTGCTTTTGTGCATATTTTTTCACGAGTAAAAAGAATTAACCCATGGAATTCAGCCAAAGGCGGGTACGGGAAACTGTAATCACCCAGAGCATGCGCGCACTTTCAGAATGCGCGCAAACTTGGCCGCAATTTTTTACAAAAAGAGGCGTTTCCTGAGCGGATGCTAGATGTACGTGCGTGCCTTACATTTTCCAAAGTTACGCATGTAGATGACACACGACTAACATGCATATCTGTACACACACACACACACACCCGGTTTGGCATCGCCGGAATACACGCGACAGCCCGAAATTGGTCTCTTCTTTTAAGACTTAAAAGCATGGGCGCAACTTTGCATTCAGGAGGCCGAGTGAAAATTTAGCCCATTATCTTCATCTAAATTACTTTCTTGGTTTTCTTTTAACAAATTTTAAACTAAGAAAACACTCCACATGGGCATGCACACGCCCGCCAATGCACTGATTGGAGATGGCGGGTCCCGTGCAATTCCACTTCCTCCCGGCCCTCTAAATCTGGAGCGCTGTCATTGAGACGGGCGCCGTTTCCTTACGTCCCACAACCAGCAGGTCTGATTTACGTGCTGAACCTTTCCGATCACTGAGGGGACAGAAACGGCGGAGGCGGAGGAAGGTACTTTCCAGGCCTGCTCGGGGGACACCCCGCTTCCTGTCCTCTTCCCGACACTCACTGAGGTGTGAGGGGGGCCAGGCTGCTAGGGTCGGCACTTCCTCCGTCCTCGGCCATCAATACAGAAACAGTTACACAACATAATAATTGATTGTTAAAAAAAAACAAACAAACAACAAATGCATCCGTCCAGTCTGCCCTGTTGCAATTCGTCCACTTCCGGTAGATTAATTTACAGATGATCACACTTGCCCCATGCCCCCAGCCATCATGTCTTTTACATCAACTTTCAAAGCCTTTGTTATCACCGCCTTCCATATCAGTCCCAAGTGCGCCCAGCACCAGCAAGCTTGTGGATAAAGGCGAGCCAGCCAACACAATGTATTTGGATTTTCAGCAGGCTTTTGATAAGTCCCTGATGAAAAGCTGCTCAGTAAACTAAAGAGCCTTGGGACAGGAAGAAGGTCTTGCTGTGGACAGGTAACTGGTTAAAAGTCAGGAAAGAAAGAGAGTAGGACTAAATGGTCGGTTTTCCCAATGGAAAGAGGAGAGTACTGGGACTGGTGTTTAACTTATTCATTAATGAGCTGGAAAAGGGAGCGAATTTGAAGGTGACAAAAATATTCAGTCGTTAAAGCACAAGCAGAGCATGAGGAAGTGCAGAAGGACATTATCAGACTAGGGATAGGGAACTGATAGGACCCAGTGCCCCGCCGACCACCGCAGCCCACCTGCCACCCGCCCTGCAATCCAGGCCGGTGACCACGTGGACCTCCTCCGACGGCCCTCCCAGCGCTCCACACAGCAACCCAATCAGAAGCCGGAATGGAACGGACGCCAGAGGAGGAAGACCGGTAAGAGCCCTTTAAATTCGGGTTCTCCTCTGCGGCGCCGCGCGCACAAAGGAGCGCAACTAAGGGGCCTGCCCCTTATTGCGCCCCTTCGTGCGCCCCCCAAGCACCCCAAACAGCCACGCAGCTCATACGCAAACGAAACCCCTCAGATTGATCTACCTCTCTGCTGTACTGCCTTGACTGCACACCACGTGCCTATCTGCACGAATCATTCAGACCAAACCCGTCTGACCTGTGGAAGCACGACCCAGGCCACTAGATCAGACCACCGACTTCAACCATCGAGCTTGTAGCCTCCACCGCAGCCAGACCGACCATGAGCTCACCGGACCCGACCATCGGAGGGGCCCCAGGTTGTGCGGTAGGCGCGCACCGCTCGGGATAAGACCTACCCGATCTCCCAGGACCACATGCGTCGACACTCCGCCATTTAACCCTACTCCTCTTCTCCACAGGCATAGAGCAAGACCTGCTCCTAAGACCCCTACTAGTCCCAAGGCCCCTCGCACCGAAAGTGCTCCACTAAGGGGTACACCCTCCTTAAGCCGACCTTTGTGCCCCCCCTCGAAACCCTCCTACATAAGCTCACCCACCCTTCCCCCCTCCTAAATCTGAACAGAGTAACTACCCTCCTCCTCCCCTTCCACTATGGCTACCCCATGCCACATTCCCAAACTCACCTACCGCCCTCACCACCGCCCCACCATCCTCAACTCCCTCCAATCAGACGCCTCACCAACATCCCTATAAACCCTAACCTTATTCATTCCACCCTCACCATTCTCACCTTATTCCTCATCAATGCCCAATCAATTACCAAGAAAATACCCATCATCCATGACCTGCTACATGACTCCCGTCCCGACATCCTATGCATCACTGTATCCTGGCTGAAAAGTTCTGACACCGTCCTTCTGAATCAACTACCCAGAGACACCTACAACATTTTCTCAATACCCAAACCAAAAAAGAAAGGAGGCGGCCTGCTTTTCTTAGCACACAAAAAACATAAATTCTCTTCCATCACAGTGAATTTACCCCCCCCCCCCCTTTCGAGACCAACCTATTCAAATCAAAAAACCTGCAAATCCTCTATGCACCCCCTGAACTCCTCCAACACAACCTGTCCCCCCTTATTGAGGTCATAACCACCCACATCAACATGCAGAAGCCTGCCATTGTTCTAGGGGACTTCAATCTCCACATAGACACCATCCCCCTCTCCCCCACTTGTGAACTTCTACTCTCCACCATGACAGCTTTTGGATTTACCCAAATCATCAACACACCCACCCACAAATCCGGCCATATCCTGGACCTAATCTTCATCAACATCAAAACCCCCCACATGGGTATTCCCACAACCACTCCAATTCCTTGGTCTGACCATAGCCTTATCCAAGCCAAGTTCCAACTCCATCTCTACCCAATGACAACAAGCAAGCACGTCATTGAATTTAGCAAACCATGCTCCAGTGAAGACCTCGCTGACCGACTACCTGAAGCCTTAAAGACATTCAACAAAAACAATGCCAACTCTGCCACGAACTCCTGGATATCCATCAACGATGACATAGCCAAATCATTATGCCCCACCATAAGAAAAGAAATCAAAACTTCAACAAAGTCCAAATATCCCTGGTACTCCACCGAACTAAAAACCACAAAACGATCCCTAAGACAAACCGAGAAACAATGGAGAAGAAACCCAACATCAGCTCTGAAAGACAAATACAGAACCCTACTTCACATATACTCTACGAATCTCAACACAGCAAAGCGGAACTTCTATTCAACAAAGATCTATGAATACCAGTTCAATCCTGGAACACCTTTCTCTTATGTCATGGAACTAACCAACCCTATCCAAAATGACGATGTCCCAAACTCCCCCTCCATCTCCAGCGAAAACCTAGCGCAATTCTTCAAAGACATGGTCAACAATATCATCTCCAAGATTCCCCCAGTCTGCCAAGACACAAAGGAACAAATCTCACACATCTCCCCTTGGTCACTATTCGACCCTGTAGCATCAACTGAAATAGAAACCATCATCAAAAAAACCAAGCCCGCTTCCCACCCACTAAACCCCATACCAGTCAAAACCCTCAAACTCATCAGCAAGCTCATCTCCAAACCCATAACCGACATTATCAACCTTTCACTTGAACAAGGCATATTCCCCGACAAACTCAAAAACACTCTGGTCAAACCCATTCTCAAAAAACCTCAACTCGACAAATCCGACCCAGCAAACTACAGACCAGTATCCAACCTCCCATTCTTAGCCAAAATCCTTGAAAAAACAGTCAACAACCAACTCACAGAGCACCTTGAAAACCATAACATTCTCCTACCTGCTCAGCACAGTTTCAGAAAATTATTCAGCACTGAAACCCTCCTCATCACTCTATCCGATACCATCATCAGAGGAATTGACCGAGGCCAATCCTATCTCCTGATACTCCTCAATATATTCACCACCTTCGATACCATTAACCACAAAACATTACTAACCAGACTCAAAGAAATTGGACTACGAGTCACTACAATCAAATGGTTTGAATCTTATCTCACAGGCAGATCCTTCACAATAAAGACAAATACCTCAGAGTCATCCCAAATACCACTTACGCATGGCGTCCCACAAGGATCCTCCCTTTCCTCCACCCTATTCAACATTTACCTCCTCCCTCTATGCAAATTCCTCTCAGATTCTGACATCTCTCACTTTGTTTACGCCGATGACATACAAATATTACTCCCCATAAATAAAACCATCGAACACATTTAAACAGCTGGAACCAACTCAGCATGAAAATTACTCTACTACTTTCACAACTATCCCTCTGCCTCAACCAAAACAAGACCGAAATACTACACATATCCAACGATCACTCAGCAACCCCCCTCAACAACGAAACCCACAGAAATGCTGAATCGCAATTTACGAATACGACAAGAAATTTGGGAATAACTATTGACAACGAACTCAACCTCAAACACCACATCTCCAACATGGTCAAAAACAGTTTCTATAAGCTGCAGACACTGAAAAAGCTCAAACCCCTTCTCCATACAATGGATTATCGGACAGTACTCCAAACAATAATCTTCTCCAAACTTGACTACTGTAATACAGTACTCCTCGGCCTCCCCGAATCATCCATCAGACCACTTCAGGTACTTCAGAATGCTGCTGCCAGATCCATCCTGAACATAAAGAAATGCAATCACATCACACCCACACTCAAAGCTCTACACTGGCTTCCTATCAGCCAACGAATCCAATATAAAACTCTCACCCTCATCCACAAAAAATAAATAACAATGAGATGAACTGCCTAAACACTGCCATTATACCATACACCCCACAAAGATCTCTCAGATCATCAGACACTGGTCTCCTCACTGTCCCCAACTCCAAAGCAGCGCACCTCTCCTCTACCCGTAAGCGAGCCATATCTGTAGCCGGCCCCACCCTATGGAACTCCCTCCCACCGCACCTCAGAAATGAACCTTCCACGCAAATCTTCAAGAAACTTCTCAAAACCTGGCTCTTCAGAAAAGCCTTCCCGCCAGATACATAACCCCCACCCTCTGTCTGGGCCCTTCTACAACTTTAAACTAACACCAGCCCTTCCCTAACTCCCCCCCCCCACCCCCCGGCAATCCGTCCCTCTACTCCATCTAAATTAGTTTCCTATCCCCCACCCCCCGTCCCCCCTTCCCCCATCCCTCCCAGCCTCCCTCTAAGCGCGTCCCCCCCTATCCATCCATCCTCAGCCTCCCTGTAAACGCTACCCTCCATGGAATCCCCATCCTTTTCCCTCCCTGGTCCCAATTCAGATCTTTATTGTTAAGTTCCCCTCCAATGATTCAATTTCTCTGTTATATTGCTACATGTATATAGTTAACCTAACTCACCCTTACTATGTTACAATGTCTGAATGTTTTAATTCTAATATCTAAATGCACCTCTTTAATTTTATTTTACAAGTTATCATGTTCAATGTAAAATAAGCAGACCTTGCCTTATTGTTATGTTAGATGTAAACCGATGTGATATCTCGATCGAATGTCGGTATATAAAAGCCACTAAATAAATAAGAATAAATAAATAATTGACGGATGACACTGAATGTGAATAAGTGCAAAGTGAAGCCTATCTATAGGTAGGTACACCATGCTAGATTCCGTATTAGGAGTCAGTACCCAGAAAAAGGTGCTTCGTGTCTTTGTGGATAATACATTCAAATACTCAGCTCACTCTGCTGTGGCAATTTAAAAAGTAAACATAGTATTAGGAATTATTTCTAATGGCATGGAGAATAAAACTGTGAATATCATAATGTCCCTATAGATCTAAGGTGCGATTGCACTTTCTGTGTTGCATGCAGTTCTGGCGACTTGATCTCAAAAAAAGCTACAGCAGTGCGGCGAAGAGCAACAAACGGGATACCAGGGGATGAAACGGTTCCCTGATGAGAAAGGCTAAACAGGCCAGGGCTCTTCAGCTTGGAGAAAAGGTGATTAATGAAGGGATGTGATACAGGATTATAAAATCATGAGTGGAGTGGAACAGATGAACAGGGAATGGTTATTAACTCTTTCAGACAGTGCCCGGGGACTAGAGGACACACCATGAAAATAACAGCAAACTGAAAAGAAATTGGAGAAAGTTTTTTTTTTTTCTTCACTCAACACGATATTTGTTTCTGGCGGATTCGGTGGGGTTTGGACAGCTTCTGTCCATAAACAATTATTAGCCAGGCAGACTTGGGGGAAAGTCGCCGCTTATCTCTGGAAGTGGGCAATAAGCAATGGATCTGTTTTTTTGGGATCGGCTAGGAATTTCCTAGAGCTCTGGATTGCTGGGCTTTGAAGACCTGTGATTTGCCCCAGCAAGGCACTTATATTCTCAGCATCTCTTAAAGTGCTGGCCTCTCGCACTTCAGGCCTTACTGTCCTCTATGATTCCTGCAAGATCAACACTAAATCCAACTCCGAGGTCCCCTCCCGTGACTTATTACCAGGTTTTCTAATAATCCACAGAGCTAGCAGAACTAATGAATTAACTGTGCAAAACCTCTGGGCCTCTCTATGCTCCCTGAAGTTTTAGTTTTAACCATGAAGGTTACCCCCCTGCCTTTTTGAAAGCCTTGATACAGGCATGCCGCTGCTGTTAGGGTCAAAACCGCCGCTCCATGCAGGTTATCCCAATGTCATCTTGGAAGCCCAATGCAGTCCTACCACCGCACTGGTCATATCCGGGTCTGCTACTCCATGCAAGTTCCTCTTGGCTACCCCCATAGCCTGTGGTGCCACCCGGTCTTGTTTCTGCTGCCCCTTCACACTTTGAAAGTAAGGACCCTCTGGGGCAGATTTTCAAAGGATTGCGCGCATAAGATACGCGCATAATCCCTGAAAAGCTGCCCCTTCCACCCCCTGCGCGCACCGAACCTATCTTGCATAGGCTTGGCGGCGCGCACAAGCCCTGGGACGCACGTAAGTCCCGGGGCTTTCCTGGGGGGGGGGGCGTGTCGTGGCCGGCGCATCATCGGGGGGGGGGGCGTTCCAGGGGCATGGACGCGGCCTCCGGACCAGCCCCCGGACCAGAACACGGCGCGTCGGTGCGCGTAAGTTACGCCTGTCTTGGGCAGGCGTAACTTTTGAAATAAAGGTAGGGTGGGGGAATTAGTTAGGTCCGGGGGGGGGGGGGGCGGTTAGTTAGGGGAAGGATAGGGAAGGTGGGGGGCGCCGGAAAGAAAGTTCCCTCCCAGGCCGCTCGATTTCGGAGCGGCCTGGGAGGGACCTGCGGCTCGGCGCTCGCAGGCTGCCGATTTTGCGCAGCCTTGCATGCGCCGACCCCGGATTTTAAAAGATACGCGCGTATCTTTTAAAATCCGGCGTTTGCGCCGGTTGCGTGTACTTTTTAAAAATCTGCCCCTCCGTGTTTATCCCATAACTTTCTGAAGGATAGCAAACCAGGCAGAGGAATCATGGGGAATGCGCGAGTGAGAAATGCACTTTGCCGCTGTATCCGGGTGTGTAGGTTAATGGATAGCAGTCTACAGGTTTCCATCTGACAGTGTTTATATGTGGATGGGTGGCAAGCAGCATAGCTATAGGTTTCTATGTGATGGATTTGTATGGGTCACGGTGCAGGCAGATGGTTGAGGATGAAGCCACATATCTGTAGTTGCCTGAATAGGTGCGCTTGATGAATTTGCCCATAAGCCAGATGAAGAAGATGCAACAGAGAGCGCACAGCTATGTGTGGGAAACATTGTCTGGATAAGGCATGTCGGTGGGGAGGAACCTTGTTGGATTAGGTTTCTCCCTCCCCTCCCCGGACAATCACATCCGCCTGTGAACCTGTTCCCCTGCTGCAAATCATGAAGAGCCTGACTGCCCAGTCATTTCTCATCCAAGGACCAGGAGGGCAAATGTCAGGTAGATTTTGTAAGATGATTGCATTATGAATGTATATGAGAGATGAGAAAATGGACGGTAGCTATAAACGGACGACTGACATCACTGCTCACAAGTTTCGGACCTGTGCTAATTCAGCCCCTGTCTATGTATGGTAGTGTGTGAGCACGCATGACTAAAGACTTTTATCTGGTTACGTATCGCTGTATATTAACATATATATCCGTGTGAAAGTTCTGCACTCTCCACAGCGAGTGCGGGGCCCACATTTTCAGCTGAACATTTCCCTAAATTCTGCCTGGTGCTAAAAATAAATGCTAAACTCCTAGCTTTATTTTTCCTTCCCTGTATCCACCACCATAACCATTCACTTTTTAGGCTTCTACATTTACAGGTCTAATGAAGGTAGGAGTCTAAATGTGGGCACTCAGCCCCTGTCTACCTTCAAAAGGGCCAATTTAGCAGTCTAACTCCCTGCGTTAGGTACCTAAAGCCATTGCAAATTGACCTCTGAGCGTCCGGTGCCGTGCTGGAGGTGACTCCTGGGGGCTTTCGGGAACCCCTGGTTAAGTTATTGTCTGCCAAGCGAGAGTGGAGCTGGGGGAGAGCCCCTCGGTATAAAACTGCCAGCACATCACAGGAGGAGCAGAGAAAGCATAGGAGAGCGAGATGCAGGAAATGAGAGGGTAAAAGAGATCAAATGCATGAGAAGGATACGTGGAAAGAACTGTTATGGATAGGTTGGCTCTCCAGGACGGAGACCTGGCTGAAGTAAAGGACGTCAGGGTGCCTTTCCCCTATTTTGTCATGTCTGGTTGGAAACCTGTTGCTAGGAGGAGGAATTTTTCTTTCCTCAGTTTTAGTTTCCTCTTTTTCTCTTAGGATTTCTGTTTGCAGTTTGTCTGAGTAACCTAGGGTCCCAGGGACTCAGCTTTTGGGGGTTGGTTTTTTTTTTCCTCTCATCTGGCAGAGAGAGAGAATCGTTGAACCATCGGGGTCCTTTTGGAGGAACGAGTCCTTATCCAATCCCAGGGAGGAGGAGTATCGGAAGAAGGGCAGAGGCAGCCATCCGGTGCAGCCACGGTCGCCTAGCATTCGGGTACGACACACGGGAGTGAGGAGAATATGGAGTTACTGGACCACAGGTGGGAGAAAAAGTGTCATCGCTCTAATACAGCTAGATTGGGTTACCAACCTGTTCACCAGCTATTGGGAGGAAGCTTAAAAACTACCCCAGTGACTGGAAAGGAAAGGGAATAAAATAATGAATTGCAATTGGCTTTAAGGACAGAATAAATTGACTGGAAGAGTGAGGTCACAAATGTATTGGCGATCAGAAGCAATAAAAATGACTTTGTAAATATTAAGAGTTAGATATAAGGAACACTTTCCATCTTTATATTCTGCTTTTTGGCACTTGAAAGGGGACTACATGCAGGTCCCTGTCCCCAGAGAGCTTACAGTCCTGAGGGTAAAGAAACTTAGCCAAGGTCACAAGGAGGGGCAGTGAGATGTGAACACTGGCGTCTCTGGCTTGTAGCCCCCTGCTCTAACCACTAGGCTACTTCTCCACTTCATGAAGTTAAAAATGAAGTTGGAAGTATCAGCTTCCAGCATGCTCATTAGTGCTGTTTACAAACAGGGAATTCTGAGCATGAGATCTGATTAACATCAGGAGAGGACTTTTATAGTTTATGCCCTAATTTGAGGTTTGGCCTTTGGGGATCCCGTGATGGGTCACTAGCCCAGGGGTTTGCAGACGGAGGAGGCGAAGAAAGGAAGCCGCGCAAAGACTGCAAGCCCAGCGGCGGCGGGCGGAAGCGCCTTCTCTGTTCGGCTGTTACAGGTAGGATGCAAGGCGGCCTCTGCTTTGGATAATTGGAGGTGTTACTTATCCTGTTAGCTTAGCTAATAGAACCTCCTAATTCGCCCTTCGCTTTTCTGCTTTGTTTCATTATTAGATGCTTTACTAATAGCTGTTTAAAACAACCTCTCTATTCTTATGTGGCCCGTTCCCTTTAATTAACCCTGCTCCAAACTCCGCTGCTGTTCGTGAAAGCATTAACAGCCTCCACACAGTCTTAACTGCCAGCAAAAGACTTCCAGCTGTGGATTGCCAGGCCGTTCTGTTCTCTTTTCTCTCTCTTTACATTTTTCCTACGAACGTGGTGCTTGGGGGGGGGGGAGAGGGGAAGCGTCAGATTGGCACGGGATGCTGAAAAAGTTTCCGTTTAATGCACGGGGAACGCAGCCTGGGCGGCGGCAGCAGCAGCCACGCGGGCTTCCTACCCGCTCACCGCCACCCCCGCCACCTAATAGAGCGGACACGGCCCGGGCCCTCTGCCCCCGAGCCACCAGACCGTCCAGGCAGAATGCACCGTTAAAGGGAGACTTCGGCTTGCGAGTTGGGCGCGCACGCTGACGGGCGAATTTCCAACGGAATTTCCCATCCAGATGTAAGATACTGTCGCAGCAGTTTTTTTTTCAAAAGCCCATTTGCCTCGTTTCGGGGCACTCGGCGCGGGGAGAAACCTATTCACAATCCAGTGGCAGATACGGTAGCGACTTTCAAACGCCCACGTCACGCGGGTAAAGTGCGGCCGCGCGCATACAACCCCCGGCTTTTAAGCGTGTAAATGCTTTCGGAAACCAGGCCCATAGGGTTTTTAGAAACAGATGTCGGGTGAACGTTAGCTTTCCGACCAAAACAAATCATCACCGTAGCGGTCAAGCGGCGGGTGATGCATTTGCGTTTGAATACGGCATCACCTGAAGACCTCCCCTCTACGGTTCTTGAGGGGGGGGGAGGGGGGACAATGGAAGATCGGAGAAGAAAACCCAGCGTCGGACCTCGGTTATTCCTCTGGTCGTTGTATGGCTGCCTGCTGATGCGAAGTGAGAGCCAGATCAGAGTTGACGGTCATAAGAACATAAGAACATAAGAACATGCCATACTGGGTCAGACCAAGGGTCCATCAAGCCCAGCATCCTGTTTCCAACAGTGGCCAATCCAGGCCATAAGAACCTGGCAAGTACCCAAAAACTAAGTCTATTCCATGTTACCGTTGCTAGTAATAGCGGTGGTTATTATCTAAGTCAACTTAATTAATAGCAGGTAATGGACTTCTCGTCCAAGAACTTATCCAATCCCCTTCCAAACACAGCTACACTAACTGCACTGACCACATCCTCTGGCAACAAACTCCAGAGTCCAACTGGTCATAGTAAGGGAAGGCAATGGGAATGGGCAGATCTCGCCTGCTCTTGGCTTTCCTACCTTAGCTTTCAGCCGGGAGGGTGTACATTTTAGAATTTCTAGCATATTTTTTTTCCCTTTGCCGTTACGAGGCAGAGTGATAACACAGCTCTTATTTCCCCCAGCTAAAGGCCAGTCATGTCATAGATTTTCCCTTGCAATATAATTCAGAATTAATTTTCTTGAAGCACAAACTACAGAACTGATGCAGCTGACTTAGATTGCACTGTAATATATTTTTTTTAATATAAATATGACATTTTCCAACAAACCGCCTACATGAGACAGTCCATTCCATTTGTTGACAAATTACCTCTCAACGGGGTAGGAAGGAGATGTAGACAGAGCCGGGACATGGGGGGGGGGGGGGGGGGGGTACGTCAGCGAGCTGAAAAACAACATATTTTATTTTCACCTTGGGATCAGAAATGTAAAGGATTAGAAAGCTTGTGCTGTAAACACATTCAAGATTGCTTTTGTTCGTGAAAATGACTGAAGAAACCGGAGGAAGCACAAGTGGTCAAATGCTGCGGCTTCCCCGATTCAGCATTAAAATCACCTGCAGCAACCCCTGCTACTGAAGTACTCAGCTCCACACACGGTTCTGTCAGTGCACCTCAGTCCTGACCCACTGTACTCCCGGCTATTCTGGTACTGGCACCCTTTTGTGTACACACAGCTCTACCAGCACACCGCAATCCTGATCTGCAGCAACCACTACTATTCCAGTACAGAGGCACCTCCTCCCACATTGTGTGCACACATATACAGTGCTCTGCAGTGCACCTCAGTCCTGACCTGCAGTACCCACTGCTTTCCAGTACACAGGCACCTCCTCCCACATTGTGTGCACACATATACAGTGCTCTGCAGTGCACCTCAGCCCTGACCTGCAGTACCCACTGCTATTCCAGTACACAGGCACCTCCTCCCACATTGTGTGCACACATATACAGTGCTCTGCAGTGCACCTCAGTCCTGACCTGCAGTTCCCACTGCTATTCCAGTACACAGGCACCTCCTCCCACATTGTGTGCACACATATACAGTGCTCTGCAGTGCACCTCAGTCCTGACCTGCAGTACCCAATGCTATTCCAGTACAGAGGCACCTCCTCCCACATTATGTGCACACATATACTGTGCTCTGCAGTGCACCTCAGTCCTGACCTGCAGTACCCAATGCTATTCCAGTACACAGGCACCTCCTCCCACATTGTGTGCACACATATACAGTGCTCTGCAGTGCACCTCAGTCCTGACCTGCAGTACCCAATGCTATTCCAGTACAGAGACACCTCCTCCCACATTGTGTGCACACATATACTGTGCTCTGCAGTGCACCTCAGTCCTGACCTGCAGTACCCAATGCTATTCCAGTACACAGGCACCTCCTCCCACATTGTGTGCACACATATACAGTGCTCTGCAGTGCACCTCAGTCCTGACCTGCAGTACCCACTGCTATTCCAGTACAGAGGCACCTCCTCCCACATTGTGTGCACACATATACTGTGCTCTGTAGTGCACCTCATTCCTGACCTGCAGTACCCACTGCTATTCCAGTACAGAGGCACCTCCTCCCACATTGTGTGCACACATATACAGTGCTCTGCAGTGCACCTCAGTCCTGACCTGCAGTACCCACAACTATTCCAGTACACAGGCACCTCCTCCCACATTGTGTGCACACATATACTGTGCTCTGTAGTGCACCTCAGTCCTGACCTGCAGTACCCAATGATATTCCAGTACAGAGGCACCTCCTCCCACATTGTGTGCACACATATACAGTGCTCTGCAGTGCACCTCAGTCCTGACCTGCAGTACCCACTGCTATTCCAGTACACAGGCACCTCCTCCCACATTGTGTGCACACATATACAGTGCTCTGCAGTGCACCTCAGTCCTGACCTGCAGTACCCAATGCTATTCCAGTACACAGGCACCTCCTCCCACATTGTGTGCACACATACACAGTGCTCTGCAGTGCACCTTAGTCCTAACCTGCAGCTCCCACCCCCTGCTATTCTAGTACTGAGACCCTTTCCCCTCATTCAGGTGTGCTCAGCCGAGCGCACCGTTTAAGACGCGATTGGCCACATGTTTCCCACTGACGTCTATTACCTCTTATACTGTAAGAGGTAATAGTGCGTGGAAACGCGCAGCCCCCCCCCCTCCCCCCCCCCGAAAGTAATAGCGCTCATCACATGTGATGAGCCTATTAGTCGCCAAGGGCAGGCATTAAATTCTAAGCGACCCTGAAAATTGTACAGAAAAGTAGAAAATTACTGCTTTTCTGTACACCCTCTGACTTAATATCCGAGCGATATTAAGTCGGAGGAACCAAAAATTTAAAGAAAAATAAGAAATAAATCTGCCCGCTAGCCAGCGGGTTAGAAAACGGACACTCAATTTTGCGGGCGTCCATTTTCCGAACCCATGGCTGTCGGGTTCGAAAACAGACGCCAGTAAAATTGAGCATCTGTTGTCTGACCCGCTGACATCCATCCCTAACACTAATAAGGAGGTGCTAGGGACGCGCTATTGTCTCTACCATCTCCTTATTAACGTGAGGCCTCATTTAAATAGAGAATTGCGCGCCCAGGAGAGGTGCCTGGGTGCACATCGGAAGAGCAGGCGCGCAACACGGAGCGCCGGCCCTCCCGCACTTTTTAATGAATCGGCCTGATTGTGTGCACACACATACAATGCTCTGCTAATGCACCCCTCGGTCCTGGCCTACAGCCTCCCTCCACCTCTGCTATTCCAGTACTGAGACTCCTTCCCCTCCATTTGTGGACACAAACACAATGTTCTGTCAGTGGACCCCCTCAGTCCTCACCTGCAGCCCCCCCCCCCCACCTCTATTATTCTAGTACTGAGACCCCCCTATCATTGTGTGCACACAAACAGTGCTCTGCCAGTGCACCTCAGACCTGACCTGCAGGCCACCCACCCCCTGCTATTCCGGTACGAGACCTCTTCCTGCCCAGTGTGTGCCCAGAAACACAGCTCTGCCAGTCCTCGGTTTCCTGAGAACTGCAGGCAATGCCCGCTGCTGCCTCCAAATGGATGGAGTGGGTGGGAGGAGAATAAATGTAAATTCTTAAGAGTAACCCTACCTCGGCCAGAGCATCCATCCAGGCAGCTTGCTCTCCGCTTTTCAGGTGAGCGGAAATAACCGGCTGTCTGTCAGCCCTGGCACTTGCTCTTCGCTCTCTTCAGTCATGCCTGAAGGACACGAGCACAAGGAGGACGGGAAGAGAAGTATCCAGGGAGCCGTGCTATTGGGTTTGGGGGTTTTTTTTATTGCATGGTCAATCTTCCCCCCTCCTCCAGAAAGGCTGACAGACGGGAGGGTCGTGCATGCAGCACAAGATGAAAACGGACACGGGGAGAGCAATCATTTGAAAGCCCAGGAGAAGCGTGCAGAGATTCACGGGCACTTCAGGCCGCCAGGCCTGCAAGCCGAGTTTCAGGACGTTTCGGGGGCCCCGCCCCCTTTTCCTTAGCGGGAAAAGCACACGTGCTTACAGTGGGGGGGGGGGGGGGAGGTGAATTTTCAGAAGGACCCCGCAGACTGAGGGAGGCAGGCCTGCCCTAGAGGGTGCACAGGAGCCCAGGCACACGTGTTCATGTTCATCATTTTATTTTCCTATATATGTATTGGCCCCCTCCGGGCGTATTACCGTTAAGCCATGGGTGAACCCCAAGTTTTTAGTTAGAGCGGTGCAGGTAAGAGAAAGGGGTACTGGCATGGCTGTCCCCCCCACCCGGGAATGTTTTTTTTAAGCAGCTCTCTTCACAGAGAACTGTGGGCTGAGAGTTAGGAGGCAGTCGGAGCTTCATTTGCGCTGCCTTTTCAGGTCCACTTGAAGGGATGCGAGCACAGCCTGCCCCGGGGATCCTGAGCAGGGTCGGCAGGTGATGCCTCCAAGCTCCACTCATTGACTGGTTGGGATTTCCCTTTGGGTTTGCGGGGTTTTTACATTTTTCACGGTAGGAGCCTTGCGAGACCCTCCGGTGTGACCTGGGAACCCTGTGTCTGGGGGTGCCCATGCTAGGGAAGACCTGCCCCTCCACATCTTAAGGAGGAAGGCGGTATGGTGGTGGCCCGCTGCAAGGAGCAATTCTGGTGTTAACTTCTGTTGGAGGGGAAGACTTAATCCGTGAGATCCAGGAGGAAGAATTTAATGCTGTGCCCCTTCCTATCTGAGAGGAAGAACTGGAGCTGCTTGTTCCTAAGGGAATCCCTCCCATCTGGGATCTTGAGGAAAAACAAGAAGAAAAAAAAACTATCTGTAACCGTGAGCAAGAAGTTTTTGACACCTTCAAGACACCCCTGGGAAGAGAGAGGGATTTTGGACCCTTTGTGCAAATATTCCGCATCGTTCATCAAAATGCGTTATGGCGTTATAAGGCCATAATGCATGCAAAAACTATAGTAATGCATGGAGCGAATGCAAAGTTGGGGTGGGTGGGATCGGGGAGGAGTTTTAGGTGGGAATTTGTTAAATTAGGAGCAATATCACACCGTGCGATAGCATAACACATGGTTTTAATGCTGGAAATAGCTATACCCTTTTTCCTGGTGTTAGACTGTGCAATATGCCTGAAATGGCCATTTTGGCTGGGAGGAGGGGGGGAGGGGAAGAGAGACACTATCTACAAGGCCCTCATAGTGCTAAGGGGGGGGGGGAGAGCTATCTACAAGGCCCTCATAGTAGGGAAGTATTTCTATCTCTATAGGAGGGCCATCCAATAGCTCGAGGTGAGGTGGTGGTTTAGGGGCCAGTTTCGCATGTAGAGTGAGATGTATGAACTGCCCAGTACAACTTGGTGAACATTTGACGTCATTTGGAGTGAGGAAAGTCTAAAAAAGATGAAATTTCTACTATGTTCTCTCACCCTAAAGGCGTCAAATGTTCACCAAGGTGTACTGGGCAGTTCATACATCTCACTCTACATGCGAAACTGGCCCCTAAACCCTAAACCACCACCTCACCTTCCCTACTGTGAGGGCCTTGTAGATAGGCTCTCTCTCCCTCCTCCCTTAGCATAGGTTGCAAAAAATAGGGATTATCACATGGCATGGTAAACTGACTGCACCGTGCAATAATACCAATGCAAAGCAGTAAATTACCACACCACACAGTAACTCAAACATTTCCATAAACACAGCCCTTTTCCTTATCTCAGGCATTATCAATGTGTTAGAAACACTTTTTGATGAATCCAGGGGATTGTTTGCTATCTTTTGTCGGGGTTAGAGGGGTATTCCTGCCCACCCAACCTGGGGTCTTCACTTTTTCCACAGCCTGGAGGGTGGAGGTGCCCCTGGTCCCGATAAGATGAAATTCCTGCACTGACTGAGGGAAGAGACTTCAATCACAAGGTCACTCCGGGCTGAGGACTAAGTTAATGCGTCAATTATGGACGCTTACATCCGCGTCTGGAGTATTTTATTTATTTATTTATTTTACAGAGGGGGAATACAGAAGCATCGCCCCTCTCCCCGGGACAACGAGAGTTGAAGTCACACCCTTGCATTCTGGGCCTTGAAAAGATAAATCTTTCCCCCCCACCCAAAAAGAATCCAGGCCTTGGCGTTAAGAGACTGTGATCAAGCTGGCCTGAGGTTCCAGCCCCGGAGAGACAGAGTGCAGTCCGTACCATTGATGGGGGGTTACATATAGTTGAGAAATGCAGTAGTGGATGCTATGAAAAGGAGGAAAAGAAGATGTGGAAGCCAACAAGACTTCCTATTAATGATGCAAGACTGGACTTTGAAATTAAATTCAATAGCATGAAGTTTCATGCAGCTTTTTGACTACAGGAACACATCTCTAGTGTAGCACGGGCAGTGAATGGAGCAATCTGTCCAAAGGTGCACAGAGCTTGCTGATAGTTAACAGTCCATTCGGTGGATTCTTGGCAGATTCTGAAACCCTTTATTGGATCAGCATGGTAACATCTCAGGTCATGTGTATCCTTTCTTCAGAGGAGCAAATGGTCTCAATTACAAACTACATCATTTTGGATAATTTTCATGTCATGTTATATTGTATTTGTAGGCTACCTTCCTTGGACAATATCCAACCGAAAGCACGGTTGAAAGTAATACAATAAATAGCAATACAATAAATAACAGTATACATCATAAAAATAATCAGACATACAATAAATACCAAATACATCATAAACAATACCTCAAAATTACAAATACATCAAAATACAATAAACAGGTGATATGAAATAGACTATAGAGATTAATGGGGAACATCTTCCCCAAGGAGAGTGTGAGATTCAGCAACCTCAGTAACTTATCTGGATTGTATATTTTGGGGCCAGGCAAACTCCATAGGTCAGCGATTTCCACTTTCAGCCGGGGAAAGCTGCAAACGAGTTGGGCTTTCAGGATATCCCGAATGAATAGGCATGAGAGAGATTTGCATGCACACTGCCTCCGTATGTGTGCAAATGTATCTCATGCCTATTCATTCGGAATATCCTGAAAACCCAACCTATTTGCGATCCTCGGCAACTGGAAGTGAATACCCCTGTCTTAGCTACACCCTAAGTCTGACCCTACCCCTGTCAAGCTTACTCGACTGTTATCACCCAAGTATTATGGGAAGCCGGAATAACTCAGCAGCATTCTGACTATGATGTCTGTTGCACAAGGAATAATAAATCTAAACATTTGAGTAGAACTTCCAGAAACATCTATCTGTTAGTGACCCAATCAGGCTTTTGTTGATTTAGTACTTCAAACTTAAGCCTGACTCAGCCAAGTGATTCTTTTGTGATGTACCTGGAGAACATGTACAGATAATTAAAATTTATTCAGAAGGTTTCTAGATGGCCTCCCCAGCCTTTCTAGGCTCTCCATCTTGCAGGTTAACTTGTGCCGATTCTGTGAGATGGTGGGGATACAAAAAACGATATAACTGGAAGGCAATCCTTGCCGCAGACTCTGCCGATTTTCAGTGTATTTGCTTAAAACTTTTTCTGTGCCGCTTCTTTGATCACAGATCATCCTGAGCATCGTACAGCATATAATAAACACAATAAAACAGCTTGCTTTCTTGTAGCTCTCAGATTTAGCCACAGGCTATTTGCATTATTTTACTTGCCAAATGCAAGAGCATTTAGAAAATAAGAACATCAGAAATTGCTGTACTGGGTCAGACTGAGGGTCTCCAAGCAAGCCAGAATTCTTTTTTCCAACAGTGGCCAATCCAGGCTACAAGTACCTGGCAAGTACCCAAACACTAAGAAGATCCCATGCTACTGATGCAATTAATAGCAGTGGCTATTCCCTAAATAAATTTGATTAATAGCCGTTAATGGACTTTTCCTCCAAGAACTTATCCAAACCTTTTTTGAACCCAGCTACACTAACTGCACTAACCACATCCTCTGACAACAAATTCCAGAGCTTTATTGTGCGTTGAGTGAAAAATAATTTTTTCCGATTTGTTGTAAATGTGCTACTTGCTAACTTCATGGAGTGCTCCTAATTCTTCTGTTATCCGAAAGAGTAAATAAGCGATTCACATTTACCCATTCTAGACCTCTCATGATCTTAAAGACCTCTATCATATCCCCCCTCAGCTGTCTCTTCTTCAAGCTGAGCAGCCCTAACCTCTTTAGCCTTTCCTCATAAGGGAGCCGTTCCATCCCCTTTATCATTTTGGTCGATCAATCATCCTTCTTTCAGTGGAATCTCTGGGGCTCTGGTCATACCTCAGACTTGAGAGAAGCTGCCAAGCAAGAGGCTGCTGTCCCAGACAGTCAGTTCCAGATTCTTGTGCTGATTATAATCTCCCAGTCAATTCTCGCACCCTGGAATCTCTCCAACTGGAAACTGAACCAGAATAGCAGGGGAGGTTCTGAGGATAACTCATCTGTCCATCTGAGACCTGGCTGATGAAGTGATGGCGGCTGCAATAGGAAGCTTGTCAAAAGGTAGTTGGGCCCTCAACAGACCAAAGCAGGTACCACATTATCGAGTTGGCGCTGACATTTGTTTGAGGGCTATCTTGGCAGCTGCATCCGTAGCACACATTAAACTCCATAAGGCTTTTCATTTATCACTGTGTTTCCTTCTGATTCATATTAAGCACTGCTCTGAAGGTAGATGCCTGTCTGTGAGTTAAATCATTGTGTCTAGATGAAATCTCTGGGCATGCTCATCATTGACAGTCCCCAGCTCTGCCAGACATCCAGCCGGTCTGGAACAATCTGTGCAAATGATACATGCATCTCTGTAAGCCGACCGGACAAAAACATCTTGTGATATAGTATATCAGCCTGATGATGTTCAGTGAGCTCCAGACACACCTTATCAACAGCAAGTTGATGCTGACTGTAAGGAGCTGGTGCGTTCATGTGGTTAAAGGGGAAGTACAGTTAACTACCAAGCATAAATCTAAAATCCACTGTCCTCTGTTATAGGTCTTTCAGGTATTCTGATCATTTCTAGATGCCTCATTTGACAAAAAAAATGCAACATTAAAAAAACAAAACCCAATAAAATGTTGATAGGATGGCAGCCTTCTCATCTTTCCGGAGCCTGTAATTCCCATAATGCATTGCAGGTGATGTCACAGTGCTGGAAGCTATGGGAGGCGTGCATGCATGCTGTTAGGTGCAGATGGGAGAGCGCTCTGATATCTGTGAATCATTCTGAGGCAGTGGCTGATATCAAGAACACCAAAATTGCCACCTGTGCGTAAGACTCTTAATTCCAGAAGAGGATGCCATCTTTAAGTGACAGCGAAGTTTTAAAAATACATATTTTGTATTTTAAGAATACTTGCTAAGTGAACTCCAAAATTTTAGTCAGGCTCAGAGCAACGATATGACGGCAGATAACTTTCGGCACGTCTCGTTTGCTCATTTTTACGTCCTATTGCACTAGAGTGGACCACACGTAACCTTTTTATCCTGTCTTCCTCACTGCTAAGAATCCTCCGTGCTTGTCCCAGGCGTTCTCAGATTGTAATAATGTCACTGCCCTCCCTTTCCGTGCCGGGAGACCGTTACATGCAATCTTTCCATGGGGAAGTGGTCGGGAGACGGCAGTAAAGATGGGAGAGAGAAGAGGGGGGACAGAGTGAGGAGAACAAAAATGAGAAGGAAAGACTAACGAGTGTTAAGAAGAACACAAACGAGAGAGGAAAAGGGAAAGAATGAAAGAGAAAAAGGGAAATAAGAGGCAGAGCAAGAGGGCAAACGATCCCAAAGGATCCTCACCAGGAGGGCGTGTGTTTGGTGGTAAGAGGTGAGAGTGTGGGTAAAATCCATGGGAATTCCTCCAGTGCTCAAGCCCTGCTTGGATCTCTTGTTCCCGGAGTTCAGAGGAGGAGGAAGCCATTCTATTATCTGTCTGCCCTCTCTTTCCCTTTCTTTTATAATATTTTTGGAATGGGAGAGTTTCCCTTCTTGCTAAGGGAAGATAACTCTTTGTTATTTATAATAATTTTATAATTTTAAATTTTAAATTTTGTTGACTGTTATTTTTGTTATTGGTAATATTTTAAATTTTAAGTCTTCCTCAGCTTTATCTATAAGTTCTCACGAAGTTAGCCCTGTTATTTGCACCCTCTTCTCAATGTAATTATCTTGTTTCTTAATTTTTCCTGTTCGATGTAATTTTTTAAAATTTTTAAATTTTCTAATTTCTTGTTCGATGTAATTTCCAACTTTGGTTCTATGTAAACCGACGTGATATGTACCAGTACATGAACATCGGTAAATAAAAGCTCTTAAATAAATAAATAAATAAATAAATAAATAAATAAATAAATAAATAACTCATAGGTTGGTCTCTGAGTGGAGATGACCCCTGGGGGAAGGACATTGGTGTGATCCAGGATTCCTAGAATCCATGGTAATCTTGCTACACTTTTTTTTCAGGAAGAGGAGGAGATTCATGTTGGCTGTCTTAACTGGTGCTAAGGTGCCATACAGGCAATGAAGGGAGTAAGGAGCAAGCACCCATCTGGTACCAGTAGAGAAGAAGCAGGAGGATGGGATTCAAGGAATTAAGGCATGAAGGCTGATCTTGAATTACAGGGACCCTCAGAAAGCATCCCAAGAGACTCTGCTGTTAACTAGCCTGAAGAGATTTTAGAAGATTGTATCAACTAATGCACAGAATGAATTCATGTTTTCTTAGCGTCCAGTCAGATGACTCCAGAACAAGTGAGTTATGCACCTCTACCAGCAGATGGAGATGGAGCAAATTGACATCACAGTACATATACCCCTGCAGTGACATCAGCCTGCCAGTATTCTCCGTCTCCAATAGATGGTGGATGTGCATCACCTCACTGGGGATTGCTTCATCCAATTGTTTATCCCTATTAAAGGGTCTTCCTAAGATACCTTGTCAAAGGTTGCTTTTTGCCTCAAATGGCTTAAACTTGTCAAAAACAGAAATTCTCTACTTAGCTAGATACTCTTTGAATGTTATCTCAAGGATCCTGGATGTGGAAGGAATATCCATTAATATTTCCGAAGAAGTAAGAAACCTAGGTATAATTATGGATACGAGATTAACCCTTTGCACATAAATCAAAAAAGTAGTTCAAAATTCATACTTCAAGTTACAAATACTAAGAAGAATATGACAGTATCTTAATAATACAAACTTAAAAACAGTCATTCATTCTCTTTTGATGTCAGCAGTAGACTACTTTAATTCACTTTACCTAGGCTTACCACAAAATACCATGAGACCATTGCAATATATTCAGAACTCAGCAATGAGAATAATTAAAATGTTTGTTTAAAATGTTATAAAGTATTTTTCTACCTGTTACATGTAAACCAATGTGATGTTCTTCGAACGTCGGTATAAAAAAGCTTCAAATAAATAAATAAATAAATAAATAAATTGAGCGAATTCCAACCTTTCACCACATCTGGCTAAACATTGCTGGTTACCTATTTCCTCAAGAATAAAATTTAAGATACTGACACTAGTGTTTAAAGGAATCAAAGATCTGACCCCACATAATGTAAATGCGGCTTTGAAACTATATTTTCCAGTGCGAACCCTGCGCTCAGCCTCTCAAATTTACTAGACATTCCTTCATTTAAGCAAGTTCTCTTGGATGAATCAAGAGAACATATATTTTACATACAGGGACCAACCCTTTGGAACACTCCTTCCCTGTTGCAGTCCGGTCCGTGAAGCTCACGTCCCGGTCCTTACCTCGAGGGTTCTCGCCGGCTGGGAACAAAGCAGAGTCGGAATCTGGGTGTCCCCGCGGGGGAGACGCCATTGCTGGCCTGCCTCTAGGCGCGAAAAGCGCGAATGCCCCGCGCTTTTCTAGACAGTTTCCCGCCGGAGGGTGGCTCCGCCCCAAGTCTGACGTCAGACGCCGCGGCCTACTTAGGGCCACCACGGACACCCGATCAGTGCCTTGCAACAGGGTTCCTTCGGTCCCCCGTTGCTCCGAGCTCCGGAGTCTGCCAGCGTCTTGGCTACTCCGTTCCTGCCTGCCTGCCTGCCGGGTCCTGTCTGTCTGCCTGCCAGCCAGCTCAAGCCTGCCTGCCTACTGCCCAAGCCGGGCCCCCACCAACCAGCTCAAGCCTGCCTGTCCACAGCCCAAGCCGGGCTCTTGCCAGCCAATTCAAGCCGGGTTCCAGTCCGTCTATGACCCTAGCCGGGTTCCTGCCTGCCTACAGCCCAAGCCGGGTTCCTGCCTGTCTACGTTCCTGCTTGCCTCAGCCAAGCCTGATACTCGCCTGCTTCTTCTCCATCGATCGCCTCGCCTAAGTCCCAGCGGTTGGGCCCCTACAGGCTCCTCCCGGGGGGGGGCTCCGACTTCCAGGGTGAATCTCCTAAGCCCCAGCGGCTGGACTCCCAAGGGCTCCTCCCGGGGGAGTACCAGCTTCCAGGGTGAAACCGCTTCTACCTGCTCGCCAGAAGTCTGCCTCCCGGCCTGTTCAGTTGAGACCACTGAAGTTCTTCCCAAGTCTCCTGTAGGCCGGCCCAAGGGTCCACTAGCCCCGTGTTCACAACATTCCCTACAAGTAAAGCGTGAAGTAGCAATAACAATTTATAGGAAAATGGTGAAGGCATTCCTATTTGAGCAGGTTTTTAGTTCATACATTTAATAGCAAGCCCTGAGTAGGTTACAATTTTTCTTAGCATTAATAAAAAGCCAGCTGAATTGTTTCATTATGTTTTACTATGTTTATGGTTAGGTTTTATTCTGTCTTATGTTTGTTTTATTATTTGTCATTTGATCAATTTTAATTTTTTATGTTTGTTTACAATTTATTAATGTATTTTGTAAATTGTTTAGAAATGTTGATAAATAAAAGGAGAATTCAGGAAATAAATTCGCCCCGCTCTCCTGCGGTGATACCAAATGGACCTTCCCACAGTTGAGAATTCCTGAGGTGATTTCCATGGTCCCTCAGACGAGTGCCTTTGTCCGTTAGCTGATTTGTCAGCCGGCATGGACTTTGCTGCTTGAGCAGCTGAAAGGCAGCGGGTACAGGAAGCTGAGCGCGGTGGTGACAGCACATGCCTTCACCCCTCACAGCCGGAGACCGACTCTGTACTCAGCCAGGTAATGCTGAGCCTCCGGTAAGTTAAAAAAAAAAATTATACAGAGACTTATGAGGTTTTTGGTTGTGTAGGGATTCCTCCATCCCCGGTCTCCAGGCTCAGCACGTCAGTCCAACGTTTGTCCCGCTCCATGGGAGGTCAAGGGACGTGGGCAGCCTGGCAGGTTAAGCAGCCTCCTTAGGCTAGGCCCTGCTCCGAGGCTTTTCGCTGCACGCCACATGGTGGGCCACAACGGCTTTTCGCACACTTACTAAGGCTGCCTTCTGTCAGTCCGGCGTGTGCATCTAGGTTGTGTGCTCTGTTCTTGAGTGCACATTCAGGCCTTGTAGTCTGTGTGCCCACATTAAGCGCCGTTTCCCTCTGTGCTCAATTGGTATTGTGCGCTTAAGTTTTTTGAGTGCTTAATTTTTTGGCCGCCTAGGTAAGTGCCTAGTTGAGCATATAAAAAAAAAACCCCCAAAAAAACAGCTAGATGCATGCCTCTGGCCGCCATTCAGTGCACTGTCAGCGATAATGGTGCCTGTACTTAAGAAGCCGAAGCGTCTTTTCATATTCAGGTATCTCAGCCAGAAGTGCCTGCTGATTTGAGCCAGCGCTGTTTGGAGGCTTAAAAGAGAATTATCTTCCTCTGATTCCACTAAACCTGGTTCTTCCCAGCCAGATGTGGGTTTGGGTAAAGATGACACGGGTGGGGGCACCTGAATTTGGAACTCCCCTAACTGGTTCCTCAGCAGAGGAAGGTAGCTCAGTGAGTACTCCTCAGGCTCCTCCTGGTCTGGATTTCTCTACTTTTTCATGGGTAGAATTTTTCCAGGGTTGCAATCCTTTTTTCAGGCACAGTTCTCGGCCCTTTCCAATGCTCAACTGGCAGAGATGCAGGTAGGAATCTTGCCTGGATCTTCTGTTAAGCGCCAGAGTACTCCTAGAGCGGCAGCAGAACCTTTGGATAGAGATCTGGCTGGCATGGATGATGACACCGATCCTGCCTCTTGAGGATGGTGAAATTCCCTCTGGATAAGAACCGTATAGAACTATGTTACAGTTCTTTCATAGAGATGAACTGCCAGCCCTGATTTCTCAGATGTTGAAGGTGCTGGGAGTACCTGGGGCAGATTCAGTATCTGAGCCAAAGAGAAATCCCATTTTGGTTTCCTTGCATAAAACCTCTTGTTTTTTTCCCCTGTGATGGAGGCCATTCAAGAATTAATTGATCTTGAGTGGGGCGCCCCAGAGGCTAATTTCAAAGGGGGGTCAGATTTTGGAAGGCCTGTGCCCTCTGGATCCAGTGGTAAGAGAGTGCTTATGTTTTCTGAAGGTAGATGCATTTGTATGTGCAGTCTCTAAGTGGACCACTATTCCTGTGGAAGGAGGAGCAGCCTTGAAGGATGCTCATGATAAAAAGATTGAGTCTATCCTTACGCAAGCATTTGAAGCTGTAGCAATGATCTTGCAGATTGCTTCTTGTTGCTTTTTGGCAGCTCGCTCTTGTTTGCTTCTCTCCCAGGAGGTCGATGGCTCTGGGGTAAATTCCAGGACAGTTAAGGAACCAGCTGCTGCCTTCTTGGCATATGTGGGCTGTGATTTGTCCACACTTCAGCCAGAGGGATGGCTTCTAAAGTAGTAGCCAGGCATCAATTATGGTTGAGAACCTGGTCGGCAGTTGCAACCTCCAACGCTAATCTCACCAAGTTGCCTTTTCACGGCTCGTTTTTGTTTGGGAGCGAGTTGGAGAAACTGGCCAGTAAGTGGGGTGAATCTCCGGTTCCTCGTTTGCCGGAAGATAAGAAACAGGCGCAGCACTCCTTTAATATGAGAGGTCATGCTAGAGGATCCAAGTGTTTTTGGCCTCACAGAGTAGTGACTTTTTAGAGGACTCGATCCTTTAGAAGGTCTCAGTCCTTTCATCCCCAACAACCCACAAGAGGCGCAGGCTCAGGTAGTGGAACATCCCAAACTTCCCAATGAAATTTTGTCGACCCACCCCCGGGAACAGGAGATAGGGGGACACCTCACTTTCTTTATCAGAAGTGGGTCAAAATCACATTGTATCAGTGGGTCCTAGGGGTGATGCAAGAAGGATATGCGATAGAGTTTCGCAGTGATACTTGGGACATGTTCATGGAGTCTCCCAGCCACTCCCTGCAGAAGAAGCGGGTAGTGGAAGGGTACATTGGCAAGGCTCCTCAGTCTGAAGGCTGTGGTCCCAGTGCCCATGTCTCAAGAAAATACTGGCCGATATTCCATTTTTGTTGTGCCAAAGGCGGGAACATTTTGTCCTATCCTGGCCCTCAAAGGTGTCAACCATCATTAAGTGAAGCATTTTTGCATGGAGACTTTGTGCTTGGTGATAATGGTCGTGCAGTCGGGGGAATTTCTGTCCTCTCTGGATCTGTCAGTGGTGTTTCTTCACATTCCCATCTGATTAGAACATCAATGCTTCCTGCGGTTCACAGTTTTGGGATGCCACTTTCATTTTGGACACTGCCTTTGGTCTGGCCAACTCTACCAGAACCTTTTCCAAGGTAATGGTGGTAGTTATGGCAGAGTTGAGAAAGGATGGAATCTTAGTACACCTGTATTTGGATGATTGGCTGATTCGCACCAAGTTGCTGGAAGAGAGCCGCCTGGTGACTCACAAGGTAGTCTTCCTGTTGCGGGAGCTCGGCTGGGTGGTGAACCTAGCCAAGAGCAGCCTTCAGCCTACTCAGTCGCTGGAATACCAGGGGGTTCGGTTCAACACGAAACAGGGCAAGGTGTTTCTGCTGGAAGCTCAAATTCAGATGTTGCTAGTTCAACTCCGTCTATTGTTGAACACTCTGTACCTGACCATATGGTCTTACCTGCAGGTCCTTAGCTTAATGGCAGTGACCTTGGAAGTGGTACCGTGGGCGTGGACACATATGCGACCTCTTCAGCACTACCTGCTGTCTCGGGGGAATCCGCAGTCTCAGGACTGTTCAGTTCGGCACCACCTGCCAATGGAGGTCTCCTTCCAACTGCAATGGTGACTGCAGGCAGATCATCTACAGAAGGGGGTTTCCCTGTTCCCACTGGACTGGCTAGTACCGACAACGGATGTGAGTCTCCTTGGTTGGAGAGCTCACTGTCAGGAGCTGACAGTGCAAGGGCACAGGAGTGCAGAAGAGTCTCTCTGGAACATCAATTGGCTGGAAGCCAGGGCGATCCGGGTGGCATGTTTATAGTTCTCTGACAAACTGCAGGGTTGCTGGGTCCAAATAATGTCAGACAATGCAACGACTGTGGCTTACATCACTCGGCAGGGAGGTACCAAGAGCCAATAAGTGTCACAGGAAATAGATCAACTTATGGGAATGGGCAGAGGTGCATCTCCAGATGATCTCAGACTTGCATATTTCAGGCAAAGACAACGTACGAGCAGACTTTCTCAGCAGGGAGAGTCTGGACCCAGGAGAGTGGTGTTGTCAGACAAGGCGGTTCAGCTAATTCAGGATCACTGGGGTCTCCTGTTCCTAGACCTGTTGGCAACTTTGCGCAATGCGAAAGTTCTGTTATTCTTCAGCCACAGAAGAGAACCAAGGCCATTGGGGATCGATGCCCTAGTGCAGGAATGGCCAAAAGACAAGTTACTATATGCATTTCCTCCATTACCCATGTTGGGCACTTTGATTCGAAGGATAGAACACCACACAGGGATGTTGCTCTTGGTCGCTCTAGATTGGCCCAGGAGACCGTGATATGCTGATCTGCGGAGGCTCCTGGTGGATTAATCTCTTCGACTTCTAATATACAGGAACCTGCTGCAGCAGGGACCTGTTCTTCACAAAGATCTGACTCTATTTTGTCTTATGATATGGCCCTTAAAGGGCTTGCTTGCTGAAACATGGATACTCTGCAGCAGTGATTTCCACCTTGCTAAGAGCCAGAATGTTCTCCACTTCCTTGGCCTATGTACGGGGTTGGAGAGTGTTTGAGGCCTGGTGTGAGGATCAGCATACGCTTCCTTCCTTGGTCAAGATTCCGCTCATTTTGGAATTTTTGCAGGATAGTTTGAATAAAGGCCTGGCTCTTAATTCCTTAAATGTACAAGTAGCAGCTCCCACCTGTTTCAATTGTCAGCTAAATGGTGGATCCTTGTCAGCTCATCCTGATGTGGCCCGTTTTCTGAAAGGAGTGAAACATCTTCGGCCTTCATTCCGGTTTCCGGTACCCCTATGGAGTCTTAATTTGCTTTTGCAGTTTTTGGCAGGCCCTATGTTTAGACTGCTACATTTTCTGTCCTTGTGGTTGCTGACCTTGTGGCAATTTGTTCTGCTCATAGGGTTTCCAAACTGCAGGCCTTGTCTTGCCGGGAGCCATTTCTCCAGGTGACTCCAGGGGCGATACAGCTGCTTACTGTTCCTTCCTATTTACCGAAGGTGGTCACTGAGTTTCACTTGAATCAGACCATTTCCCTGCCGTCTCTAGACAGAGAGAGATGTAGAGGAATGTAGTCTGTTACAACCCTTGGATGTTAAGAGACACATTGTCAGGTATCTAGAGGTTACTGAGCCTTTGCGGAAGTTGTATCACCTGTTTGTCCTTCACGGCGGTACCAGACCAGCCTCATGGGCTACAATAGCTTGCTGGATTAAGGAGGAGTCACGGCTGCAAAAGTGGATGCTGGACAGTCATTACCTAATCAAGTTAGGACTCATTCCACTAGGGCTCAGGCAGACATGGGCAGAAGTTAGATTGTTGTCTCCCGTCAACATTTGCCGAGCTGTGACATGGACCTCCTTACACACCTTTTCCAGGTATTATCATCTGGATGTCCAAGCCTAGGAGGTCGTGGCCTTTGTGCGTGCGGTTTTGACTGAACTGCGGGCAGCCTCCCACCCTATTCGGAATAGCTTGGGTACATCCCACTTGTTCTGGATTCATCTGACTGGATGCTAAGAAACGAGAAATTACTACTTACCTTTTCTTTAGGACAATCAGACAAATCCAACTTCCCTCCCTCGGCTGCCGGATGATTGCATATTTATCCTCCTGTGTGCTTATGTTTTACAGGGATTACTAGTAAGTGTTACTCCAGTCCCTAGACTAGTGTTATTACTTTCTTGTCTGAGCTTAGTGTTGGCTGAGTATTGAAATGGTTGTCTGTTTTTAATCAAGGTTTTTGCTAGTCTGTCCACAGTTGCTTTTGAAAAGAATACTGGCAGGCTGATGACACTGCAGGACTATATATACTGTGACGTCAGCTTGCTCCGTGTCCATCTGCTGGTAGAGGTGCATAACCCACTTGATCTGGATTCATCTGACTGACCTGAAGAAAAGAAAATTATCAGGTAAGTAGTAATTTCTCAATTCAACTGCCTGAACTGTGTGTTTGTTGCATTGCTACTCACCTGGAACAACCAAACTGGTGTGAAGAGTTGATTTCTTGAGTAGCTGTTCATCCTGAACCTGAGTTTTGAAGCTTTGCTTCCCCCCTCTCAGCTGACCGACCAGGGCTGCCCTAAGTCTTGTCTGGTCTCAGCAGCACCGGAGAGTGGGGTCCTCCCTCTCCCTTGGCATTAAGGACATGGAAGTGGGGAAGGGGTACAATGAGAAAGTGTAAGAGGCAGAGACAGAGGGAACAAGAGAGTTTATGTAGTGGGAAGGGAAAGAGGGGGAAATCAGAGAGTACATGGGGGGGGGGGGGAAACATGAGACAATCTGAAGAAGGCAGATGTAAGGAGAGGGGAGAGAGGAAGGAAATCAAAGAGAGGAGGCAGAGATAAGGAGAAGAGTGAAAGTATAGAAGGAGCAATGAGGATGGAGGCAGAGAAAGATGAGGGGGAGAGAAGGGAGGAAGAGGAGGAAGGGAAGGGGCGAGTGCCTAGGAGATAGAGGGAGAGTAGTGTGAAAGTGAGAGAGGGGGCAATGAGAGACAGCACAGGAGGCAGAGCGAGGTGAGAGAGAGAGAGAGAAGGAAAGAGGAGGAAGGGGAGATAAGAGTGCATAGGAGGCAGCGAGAAGGCCCTTCCAAGTGTTATTGTTTCATTTATTAGATGGATAACGGAGGTGCTGGGTCTGTCGGCTGTGATTTATGGGGTGATGCAGAAATCGAGTGATGCCAATTTGTGCAGTGCCTGGCGGAGTCTGGACTAAAGAACACCGCCACTTTGCGTTCAGAGCCTCTCTCCCCCCTCCTCTTACCTGCCTGGGTTTTCAAGATTAGCGGCACTGCCAGGAGAGCCTGGGGAGGGGAGGGAGGGGAAGGGAAATCCTGGGGGGGGGGGGGGGGGTGAGGAGGGGATTTCCACTGCAGAGAAGAGGTTTTCTTTTTTTGGCTTTTCAAATTGTTAGATACAATTTTATAGCAGCTGGGAAAATTAGGGTGGGTGGGATGGTGAGCAAAGAGAAAAGATAAGAGAGAGGGGGGAAGGAGAGAAAGAGAGCCACACATGAACAGGGGGAAAAAACATACAGAAGAATTGAGAAAAATGAAAAGAAGGGAAGTAAGGGAAGTAAGGGAACAGGAGGAAATGCGAGACCACAGCTTTACCTTACAGACACTGATTAATAAGCATGGGGAAAAAAAAACAGCCCCCCGGGGAGCACATGTTCACGTTTTATTGATTTTTTTTTAAAAGCATTCAGTTCTGTCTGGCACCCCAGCCTCTAAACTACTGCAAACTGGAATGGTAGCAAAAACCTTAACGCTATAATTAAATCCATGTGGTCATCCATCTGCTGCCAGGTAAAGATATGCAACCTGCAGGCAGAGAGCTTCAGGGAGGAGCGAGGAGTGAGACAGGGTTACAGCCTCTGAGCCATCCCTCTCTCACAGCTACATCCATGACCTTCCCACGCCACTGGAGAAATCCTCCGCCCCGGATCAGAGGATCGCAGTATGCAGACGATGGTCGGGTTGTTTTCTCTCCTACTCCAGCCTAAACCTGCTAGGGACCCACTTCAAATCAGGTGATGTTTTACATAAAGGCACATGGACTACGTTTGCTTTTATTGGAACCTCTCTGTTGGGATGCCCTGACTCTCCTATTTCATTAGTATCCTTCAAGGATACATTCCTGCAAACCATGCACTGCTAAGTGACTGCTTTCCCCCTTGTTCTAGATAGAGCAGCTTTTAATCTAGAACAAGGAGGAAAGCCAAAGTAAGATGGGAGAGTTAGAGTGTATAGCAGTAAATGATGAGATTGACATAATTGGCATCACAGAGACTTGGTGGAAGGAGGATAACCAATGGGACAGTGCTATATCGGGGTACAAATTATATTGCAATGATAGGGAGGATCAACTTGGTGGGGGTGAGGCACTTTATGTCCGGGAGAGTATAGAGTCCAACAGGATAAAGATCATACAAGAGACTAAATGCTCAGTAGAATCTATATGGGTAGAAATCCCATGTGTGTTGGTTAAGAGTATAGTAATAGGAGTATACTACCGTCCACCTGGACAAACTGGTCAGACATATGATAAAATGCTAAGAGATCAGGGAAGCTAACCAATTTGGCAGTGCAGTAATAATGGGAGATTTCAATTACCAAAGTACACTGGTGCAGGACAAAACTTGTCACCACCAAATATTTCAAAAGGCACTTTATTTAAGTTCCAACAGCAGAAGGTGTATCACTGTAAATATGGCAACTCCATGAATCAAATGGCAAACATGTTACAGCAGTCCCCCGACACGGTCCCGTGTTTCGCTAGGCTGCATCAGGAGGGACCAGAAAGACGATTATAATCTTCTAACAGTAATCACTGGAGCGCTCCGGGAAACTATAGACCAGTGAGCCTGACTTCAGTGCCGGGAAAAATAGTGGAAACTATTCTAAAGATCAAAATCACAGAGCATTTAGAAAGACATGGTTTAATGGAACACAGTCAACAGGGATTTACCCAAGGGAAGTCTTGCCTAACAAATCTGCTTCATTTTTTGAAGGGGTTAATAAACGTGGATAAAGTTGAACCGGTAGATGTACTGTATTTGGATTTTCAGAAGGCAATTGACAAAGTCCATCATGAGAAGCTTCTAAGAAAACTAAAACGTTGTCATGGACCCTGCTCACCTTTCTGTCCTGCCTGACACGGCTGGTGCCGCTGGAGTCGGGCCTTCCGGTACGGCTGGAGCCGCGGACTTTCCTGCTCCCTGCAGCCCGGAGGCCGCCCATCATGTTCTTCCTTTGTCACAATGCTGCCGCGGACTTGTCTGCCCTTCTGCCTCTCTTCGTGGCCGGAAGCTGCCGCCACCGCTGTCTACCTCTTCGCGGCGCGGAGGTCGCATCCCCGGGCTCAAGTGGCAGCTGGTGCCGCCCCCGGGGCTCCCTGCAGCGGCTGGAGCCACTGCCATCATCGAGGCCTGCTTCTCAGGCCAGCCCTGCGCCTGTGATGCCGACATTCCGTGCAGGCCACTGTACGCGGTCCTGCACAGCTTCTTCCTGCTTCCTTTAGGCGCCAGCGCGCGCCTCTTCACAGAATTTAAAGGGCCAGCCACAGGAAGTGTGGCTGACCCCACCTATGGACTGATTTCCTGCCTAGCCCTATAAAAGGGCTATCTTCACAGTACGTCTTTGCCTTGCATCGGAGTTACTTCATTCTGGAGGCTCCTGACTGCCAGAGCTATGTCAGGTCTTCTATATTCTCCATGGAGTTCCTCGTCTCGTCTCGTCTGTTCCTCGTCATGCCATGTCTTTGTGCTTGAGGTCCTCGTCCAGGTGTCCTGGTGTCTCGTCTTGATCCTCTGCTTCCTGATGTCCCAGGTTCCTTGGTGTCCTGCCCTTCTTGGTGTTTGCTTCAGCGCTCCTGAGCCTTGTGGTACCTGTCAGACCCGACTCCCCCGGAAGACGTCTTTCCCGGGCTGGAGTGGCCTGCAGGAGGACTGGTGTCCTGTGCTCCTGAGCCGTCTTGTCCTGCCAGCCTTTGTGGAGCTCCGGGCGACTTATGGCTCCGTCGCTGAAGTTCTGCCTTGGCTGGATTCTTCCCTGCGCTTGTTCCATTCTCAGCATGGTCCGTGATCAGCCTCCTCGGGCTGTGTAGGGGGCGCAGTGGGACAGGGTGGGCCGCGACCAGTCCCACGGGTGGACTGTGTAGGGTGCCCTGAGAGACAGTGCCAATGTCCTTCCGCCCAATCTCTCGTCTCGTCTGGACTTCGTCAAGTTCCTCGTCTCGTCCCAGATGCCGTTGCATCAGTCTTGGTATCATGTCAATGTCTTGTTCCTGATGTCGTCACATCGACCCTGGTCTGGGATGCCGTCGCATCGACCATTGGTCCGTGATGTCTTCGCATCAGCCTTGGTGTCATGTCTTCAACTACCTTGGTGTCATGTCTTGTGCCAGCCCTCGTCTCTGATGCCGTCCGCATCAGCCTTGGTGTCATGTCTTCGTCTGCGATGCCGTAGCATCGACCTTGGTGTTATGTCTTCATGTCAAGGCCCGTCTGCCCTCATCCTCAGGCCAGGCCTGCTGCTCCATGCCGATCCAAGCGGCAGGTCCGAAAGTGCTCGGAATGGTCGGAGAACCAATTACATTCCAACATCATCCTGTTGTTGGCCTTGGGAGCTTGCAGGCCTGGCAGAGGGTAAGACCGTCTGCCATAGTGGAACACGCCGTCAACCCTCAGTTCGGTCTTGGATCCGTCTGGGGTCGGGCTGAGGCCCAAGGGCACACTAAAACACCCCGTTCTTAACAGAATGCAAGACCTTTCGAGGCCCGCCATGTAACAAAAGTCATGGGATAGGAGGAGATGACCTTTCGTGGATTACAAACTGGTTAAAAAACAGGAAACAGAGAGTAGTATTAAATGGTCAATTTTCTCAGTGGAAAAGGGATAACAGTGAAGTGCCTCAGGGATCTGTACTTGGACTGGTGCTTTTCAGTATATTTATAAATGATCTGGACAGGAATACGACAAGTGAGGTTATCAAATTTGCAGATAATAGAAAATTATTCAGAGTAGTTAAATCACAAGCAGACTGTAATACATTACAGGAGGACCTTGCGAGACTGGAAGATTGGGCATCCAAATGTCAGATGAAATTTAATGTGAAAAAGTGCAAGGTGTTGCATATGGGGAAAAATAACCCTTGATGTAGTTACACGATGTTAGGTTCCATATTAGGAGCTACCACCCAGGAAAAAGATCTAGGCATCGTAGTGGATAATACTTTGAAATCATTGGCTCAATGTGCTGCAGCAGTCAAACAAGCAAACAGAATGTTAGCAATTATTAAGAAGGAAATGGTTAACAAAACGGAAATGTCATAATGCCTCTGTATTGCTCCATGGTGAGACCACATCTTGAATACTGTATACAGTTCTGGTCGCCGCATCTCAAAAAAGATATAGTTGCAATGGAGAAGGTACAGAGAAGGGCGACCAAAATGATAAAGGGGATGGAACAGCTCCCCTATGAGGAAAGGCTGAAGAGGTTAGGGCTGTTCAGCTTGGAGAAGAGACGACTGAGGGGGGATATGATAGAGATCTTTAAAATAATGAGAGATCTTGACCTAGTAGATGTGAATCGGTTATTTACACTTTTGGATAATAGAAGGACTAGGGGGCACTCCATGAAGTTAGCAAGTAGCACATTTAAGACTAATCGGAGAAAATTCTTTTTCACTCAACACACAATTAAGCTCTGGAATTAGTTGCCAGAGGATGTGGTTAGTGCAGTTAGTGTAGCTGAGTTTAAAAAAGGTTTAGATACGTTCTTGGAGAAGAAGTCCATTAATTGCTATTAATCAAGTTGACTTAGGGAATAGCCACTGTTATTAATTGCATCAGTAGCATGGGATCTTCTTAGTGCTTGGGTACTTGCCTGGTTTGGCCTCTGTTGGAAACAGGATGCTGGGCTTTAGGGATCCTTGGTCTGACCCAGCAAGGCAATTTCTTATGTTCTTATGGGCCTTACAGGCCAATTTGGAAAAGGCAAAAAATAAGATTTACTGGAAAAAGCCAATCTCTAACACAAATTCAAATTTTACCTTAACAAAAATCCATCCAAAATCTTTTCCTGTTGATTAAATCTTGTTGCCTCAAAGTAATGAATCTTTTAGCAACAGACTCTGCCATATGCGACTCTCTCTCTCTATCCTCGCGCAACACCTGTAGACGGGCACAGCCTGAACAGTAGAAGCTCTAATGAAAGGACATACTTCTATGTATTACTTATGTTACTCGGCAGTCCACCGTGCTCACCTGCTCTTCTGATGCCGAGCCAAGCTCCCCGTTGCACGACTCGAACCCAGTCTACCAGAGTTCAAAAAAAGGTTAAAAACCTGGCTCTTCAGGCAAGCGTTCCAATTCCCAGAGTGTAACTAGGCACCTCCTCCTGACTTTCAGCTCCAACCATTGCAGGGTGACACTAACACCTTGACACTTAATTTATGTACTTGCTTATTCGCAATGTTTATTTAACAGTCATTAATCACATACTATATAACTGTATACTTGTAGACTATATATGCTACTAAAGTTCCTTGTAAAAAGTTGAACACACATACTGTTTCAAAACACGAATAATGTTAATTGTTATTTGTTAAATGTTATTGTTACTTTCAATGTTCCTTGTAATAAGCCCAGGTCGGACCGCCCCAACCAGGGTTAATTTGTTTTATTGTAAACCGGATTGATTTGTATTGTATACAGGAATTCCGGTATATAAAAAATTAAAATAAATAAATAAATAAATGACGCAGCCGTCCGCCACGCTCCTGCAGGACTGACGACACGGCCTGCAGCAGGATGATGCTGACCGCACCTCCCACATCCTCCTAGGTGCACATGCTAGTCTCTCTATGATTTAAAGGTCCCACAGCGGGAGATTCCCCATGGCGCCCTCTGTTGACGTTGGGCCCTCGCCAACTCACCACAGACACCTCAGCAATAGGTCAACTCCATTGGGGAAGTGCTTTGCCTCTGCGGTCCTGGTTCCGCTGTGTCTCCTTCCTGAGTTCCTGTGTGCTGTTCCCAGTTCCTGGCAGTCTGGTTTGCCTTCTGAGTTCTTATCTTCATGGTCAGTCTCCCCTTCATTTGTTTTCAGCGTCTCATCTTACTCCTCTGGTCCCTTGTCCTCCTTCCTCTTCTTCGTTCCTCGTTTCATCTGATTGGATGTCTGATTTTTGACCTAGGATTGGACTTCTGGCTTGACCTCAGACTGGACCTTGACGCTGCTCAATTTTCGCCTGCCTCTGACCACTGTTTGCTCAACGTTACTGATTGAACCTTGCCTGCCTTGACCATTGCCTGAACCATGACACTGAACTCCTCCCGACTCTGACCACTGCCTGAACCTGTCTCCATTTATTTGCTGCCTGACTTGACTGCTGCTTGTCCTGACTCCACTTTGTTCCGTACTGGCCCGCAACCTCTTCTACGTGATGGATCTTCATCTCCACAGAGGCCTGCGCCTAAGCCCAGCCAGCCCCAGCACCCAAGGACTCATCCTAAGGGGAGTGAGGGCTCGTATTGAAGAAGCTCATGTTGGGCCTTTGCTCCAGCCAGTTCCGCCTGGGGGGGTCACGATTTGAAACTCCAGGGAGGAAGACTTAGAACCAATGTCAGGAAATATTTCTTCACGGAGAGGTTGGTGGATGCCTGGAATGCCCTTCCGGAGGAAGTGGTGAAGACTAAAACTGTGAAGGATTTCAAAGGGGCATGGGATAAACACTGTGGATCCCTAAAGGCCAGAGGATGGGAATAAATAAAAGTTAACCGGCATGGAGTGGCAGTTACTATCCCCTTAACAGATGGTGGGGAGCTGCAGGGCTCCTCCCCGTAGGTTGCACCAACTCCACCTCGGCCTAAGGGTCCACTTCCATAGCATTTTGGCAGGCTGCTTTCTGGTCCCCTGAATTTTTAGCTCAACCAGAATCAACCTATGGCACAATGATTGTTCATTTTCAGTTACCCCAGGATTTTCTTCCTATTTTTGACCCTCCCCACTCTCACGACCTCTTCTTCAGTCTAATCCAGCCGTTGCAGCAAGAATCCTCGGGCAGGGAGCCACAGACCACAGCTTCTTCCAGGATGTGGTGTGCAAGGACTCCAAGTCTGGCCACTAGGCGTCACCGTCGTGTAATGGCTAGGACATCTTACTTTCCGGGGGGATCTGTGAATGCTGCCTCTGCAGTGACGTCCCCAGCCTTGGCCAGCCCGAGCAGGAGAAACCAATCTTGAGAGCTGAATGCACATGTCCCGCACAGTGCCTGAAATAGCATTTTCTTTAGCTGTCAGTGGCAATGGCACCGATGCAGGGGCTGAAAATATTGGAGGTCTGAAGGACCGGCATCCTTGGGGTATATCCGGTAGCACTGCAATAAGATAGATAGGAACTGAGTCCCGCTAAAGACATAGCATCGGTACCAGGGGGAACTGCACAGACTGCAGCAGCACCTCATGATTGATGCTATCAAATGCTGCAGAAATGTTCAAGAGCTGAAGATAAGATATCAGAAATGGGAGCCAGGGACTGTTTTTGTTTTTTTTTAATATAAGAATCAAAGATGCTTTGGGGCAGGCAAGATAGGATGGGGATAGCTGTGCTTATCAGCTGTGAAACGAGAGCAATCTCTCTGCCAGGCATTGGTCTGACGGCCTAAATCCCAGGCTGACCAGCGTATTTCCAGTTTTTTTGTGGTCCAGCATTCTCCTCCGGGCTTTCAGCTCAGTTGGAAATGGGATAAGATCAGGCCCCGTGGGCCTTCATTCACAGCTGCACAGGTTTTTTTACCCTCTTTTATATCCCCCCTTCCCCCTAGCCCAATCATCGCAGTGATGGTCCTTGGCCGGCGGCCATGCACTAGGGCAGTGGTTCCCAACCTGGGGTCCTCCAGAAGGGATGCAAGAAAGCTTAGCGAGGGAGAAAATGAGCGGGCTGCACTTGAGCTGCTGCCACAGGCCAGGAGAGTGGGAGAGGCCTATTCTGACCCTGAAAACCTCACCCCACATTGCTGCGGGCCAGGAAGAGGATGGACAGAGAGGGGAACCATTTGCACCCATTGGAAGCCTCAAACCAGACTGCCACCTGTTTAGCAGAGGCGGAGAAGAGATGGACTTAACTGCAAGCCTCGAGAATTACAAACTCCACTGCTGCACTTTGTGAGGATGTGGGGAAGAGAGGGGACGACTGCAGCTGTCAGAACTTTGGCAGCCTCTGCTGCACACTGGGATTGGCAGTAGGAGGGGGAAAGACAGAGGGGGAGAAGGAATGGAGGAAGAAATGGTTGGTGGATAAAGAGGGAGACATGAATCCATGATTGGCCTGGTTAAGGGGACTGAAAGTGGATGGTAGCCTATCAGGGGAGAGAAGGAGAGGACCCCCCAGGAATCTTGCTGGACAGAAGGAGAGAGAGAGAGGGAGGGTCAGAGAACCACCATGGTCCAGGACAGAAGAAGGGAAAGATGACTGGCAGGGTTCACGGAGCAGGGAGGACGAGACAACAGCCAGGTGTGGAGATATGGGGGAAGGGTTAACTGGGGGGACCTGGGAGTTTACAATTGTACATGTTGACATTGTTTTCTCAGATATTCTCTCAGCGGTAGATAAGGGTTCCCCGCTGCCGGAACTTGCTGTTAATGATAAAATGAAATGAAAAGGTTTAAACATAGAAACATAGAAATGACGGCAGAAGAAGACCAAACGGCCCATCCAATCTGCCCAGCAAGTTTCACACTTTTTTTTTCTCATACTTATCTGTTTCTCTTGGCTCTTAGTAACCTTAGGTTCTATTTCCCTTCCACCCCCACCATTAATGTAGAGAGCAGTGATGGAGCTGCAACCAAGTGAAATATCTAGCTTGATTAGTTAGGGGTAGTAGGGGCAGTAACCGCCGCAATAAGCAAGCTACACCCATTCTTATTTGTTTACCCAGACTATGAATTCAGTCCTTGTTGGTTGTCTGTATATAGATCCCCTTTACTTCATTTCCCCTGCCATTGAAGCAGAGAGTTATGCTGGATATGCATTGAAAGTGAAGTATCGGTCTTTCTCCCCTGCCGTTGAAGCAGAGAGCTATGCTAGATATGCGAGAAGTATCAGTCTTTCTCCCCTGACGTTGAAGCAGAGAGCTATGCTGGATATGCGTGAAGTATCAGACTTTCTCCCCTGCCGTTGAAGCAGGGAGCTATGCTGGATATGCGAGAAGTATCAGTCTTTCTCCCCTGACGTTGAAGCAAAGAGCTATGCTGGATATGCGTGAAGTATCAGACTTTCTCCCCTGCCGTTGAAGCAGGGAGCTATGCTGGATATGCGAGAAGTATCAGTCTTTCTCCCCTGACGTTGAAGCAGAGAGCTATGCTGGATATGCGAGAAGTATCAGTCTTTCTCCCCTGACGTTGAAGCAAAGAGCTATGCTGGATATGCGTGAAGTATCAGACTTTCTCCCCTGCCGTTGAAGCAGAGAGCTATGCTGGATATGCGTGAAGTATCAGACTTTCTCCCCTGCCGTTGAAGCAAAGAGCTATGCTGGATATGCGTGAAGTATCAGACTTTCTCCCCTGCCGTTGAAGCAGAGAGCTATGCTGGATATGCGTGAAGTATCAGACTTTCTCCCCTGCCGTTGAAGCAGAGAGCTATGCTGGATATGCATTGAAAGTGAAGTATCAGACTTATTTGGTTTGGGGTAGTAACTGCCGTAAAAAGCAAGCTACTCCCCGCTTTTTTGTGAATGCAAATCTTTTTTTCACAGTCCCTCCTAAATAACAAAAGTTATTTAGGGGGGACTGTGAAGGAGTATCCAGGAGAAAACCCTAAAACACCTTGAAGGACCAGATCCTGAGATCTGGCCCAGTCCACCTTAAGCCTAAGACAGCAAGGAATCCTGGTCTGGGCGCAGGTTCCTGGGACGGTAAATAACTACGACAATACCAGGGAGGCCACCACTCAAGCCTTTAATTTCATTCAATGATGTGATTACATCAATAAAAACAATATGAATCCTAACATACAACACAACATACACACCCAAACCCTCCCACTAAAACCAAATACATAAATCCCAACTAGAATTCTAGTTTCAATGGCCTGATGCCGTCTTCGTCAGGGGTGATAACTACACAATTACAGAAAACCCTACTCTTCCATTCAGCTTAAATAGCATACACTAATGGGCAGATCCCATTGTCCTAACCACACTCGGGGGCAGATTTCCAAAGGGTTATGCGCGTATAATACGCCCGTAACCCCCGAAAAGCTGCCCCTGCGCATGCCAAGCCCATCTTGCATAGGCTCGGCGGCGCGCACAAGCCCCGGGACGCTGTATGTCCCAGGGCTTGCAAAAAGGGGCAGGGTGGGGCGGGGGCGTGGCCCGAGCCTCCAGGCACAGTGGCCATTTGCCGCTGTGGCCGGGATCGCGGGCCGGCCATTGGCCGGCGCGCATAAGTTACACCTACCCGGAGGCAGGCGTAACTTCTTCAACAAAGGTAAGGAGGGGTTCTAGGTGGGGGCTGGGGAGTGGGTTAGGTAGGGGAAGGTGCGGGGGGGGGTGGAAGGAAAATTCCTGAAATCGGAGCGGCCTTGGAGGGAACGGAGGCAGGCTGTGCGGCTCGGCGCGTGCAAGTTGCACAATTGTGCACCCCCTTGCGCCCCGACCCTGGATTTTATAAAAGCCGCGGTGGTTACCGGTTTTCCAGAACTTCACCGCCACCAATCAATTATAGCCTGCGCTGCTGAAAACATTTTTAACAAATGCACCTCCTCAAAAGTTTCTGAAAACATTTGGTTTTAGTGGGAGGGTTTGGGTGTGTATGTTGTGTTGTGTGTTAGGGTTCATATTGTTTTTTACTGATGTAATCACTATTTTTGAATGAAATTAAAAGGTCTGAGTGGTGGCATCCCTGGCATTATTGTAGGTTGTCGCATTGATGCCACATTAGGTTACCTTCAGTTGATAAACCATGGCAAATAACTAGCCAGGCCCAGGAGGGAACACTAGGCCCCAAGGGAGAGAAGGAAGCCTGGAGAAAGAGAACGCCGCTGAACTGTAAATTGTAAGGCTACGTTTGTTTTGTTGAACTGCAAAGCCTGGCACAGCTGCTTGTGTTTGTTTCTTGTCACTAATAAAGAAGTTTATGAAAGGTTTTTGCCAGAATGCAGCCTGAATCTGTCCTCCGGCGACCCTAACACCGCTCACGGTGCCACAGGGACACGCAGACAGACACGGAGCCTTCTTCCCTTTGAAAAGCAAGCTATTGTTTGCTTTTTTGTAAAGTCTAAATTATTTTATGACTTTCATTTTCCGTACGTGTTTGTGAGAATTATAAAAGATAAGAATAAAGTATAAAAAAATAAACAGGCCAAAAGGGGTCAATTTTCAGGGCAAGTTTCATAACTTTTACATGGATAAACACTTGGTTACCAACGTAAAAAGATCCGTTGGAAAAGTACTATTCCCCTCCACTGAGGGTAAAGGTAGCTCTGCTGTGAGCAGCGGGGGGAAGGAGAAGGGCTAGGTTGGGGGCAGAGATTTAATTTTGAAATTCTCCTGCATTCTTTCACGCGTGCGCTTTGCAGCTGCTTCAAAGCGGACGGAAAGTACGCGGGAACCAGACGTGCCGGCTTTTCCTCCCCCCCTGCCTACCAGCCCCACATTTTCAATAGGAAACTTCGTGGGCAGTTTTTCCCTCTGAACACCTGACTGCTGATGTTCTGCCCGGCCATACCAAGCTGTCAGCCTGGAACTTTCTTCCACTCGCTTCCCTTTTCCCCACTGCAGCTGGACTGGAAGGCGGAATGGCCGCGACCTTCGACTCTGAAGGCAAATTTTAATCACCTCTGGAAGCTGCACCCCCCTCCCCCCCTTACATCTTCAGTTTAGATCAAAGCTTTATCCAATAATGGACGATTCTGGAACGCATCTCATTATTTCTTCTGCTGTGGCGTGCAAAGACGAGGGAGAAGCGTGGAGGCGTCCGCGAAACCTTTTTGAAGCTGAAAAGGTCCGCGTTCCCCCGAAAGGTTGGGAACCCCCCCTGCACCAGAGCTCCTTTTGTAACCGTCTCTTTTTTAGTCAGTAAGGAGGTCCAGACAACTGATCCGTAAAGATAGACTTTTATTGCCAGCAAGATGCAGCTAAGACAAAGGCTCAGTACAACTGCATGCCCCTCCCCTCCAGGAGCAGACTCTTATGCACTTTACAGTTCTTATCTTTTACACATGCGTTCTAAGCATTGCTGAGCAAGCATATTCCGGCTGAAGGGGCTACTGACCCCCTCCCTAGACACCCTGGAACTTTCGTGAAACTTCTCCCATGTTCTGCAGGAGAGGCTGCTGGGACTTGCAGTTCTGGAAAGGAATTCGCGAGTCTGCAGTAATACAGCCCTTCACATAATACATCCATTGTTCTATTCTAGGTTACAGCAGTGAAAGCTTATCAGAGAATAAGAACAGCGAAGCCAAAAAATGAAAATGTGCAATGTGCTGACAGAGAGTTTCTCAATGTCCTAATTACAGCTGTATTGCAGACTGTAAGTAAACCCGTCATGAAGCAGGGAATTCTGGTACATGAAGTCCTTTGTCAGGTTGAAGCGTTCAGACCCCTTCATTCCCCCCTTTGATACTTATCATTCTTTATGAAAAGTATCACACCATCACAACGCAACTGTGGAGCTGAAAGAAACAGAAACAAGAAAAATTAGCAATTTGAGTTCTCAGGGGGCCCTAATTTCCCAAACAGTCCGATGGTTTCTTCACGGGTTTGAGACGGATGGGCCCTAATGGCTCCACCCCCCTTTGTAGCCCGAACTTGTCATGTATGGGAAGATGGCCCAGGATAAAACATGAGGATGGTTAATGTACAGTGACAGAAGCTGCGTGGCTGTTTTGCGTTCAGCAATGTCCTTCATCACCCGACGAAGGCGGTTTGAGCAAGAAAGGAATAATTCAGGGTCCTAAAAAACAAAACAGAATTAAACTGGCTGGGATAACAAACAAGCTCTTAAATCCACCGATCATGGAAAACCAACCACGGAATCCATTGGTCCAGTCCCAAGCACTATTCCATTGCTGGACAGGGACGTGTGCCATCTTGACCATGCGATCAGTGATGTCTTGGATAACCTTGTTTTGGTCATCTACCTGTAAACAACAATTGGAGAGGTTAAATGTTCCACAAACCCTCCTTCCTGGGCCAGAGGGTAATCTAAAACCAATCTATTCTGGTACACTGCAGTCATAATTTTGGTATTTTGTTTTGCCCAGAGTTTAAGAGCGAAAGCAGTCGTTGGTGATGAGCTCCAGGACTGCCTGAAGCCTGATGATTCGATGCAATTAATACTGCTTGGAAGGGTTCCCGAGTTGCCCCTTTTTGCTGCTTCATCTGCTCTCTGATTTCCTTGACAATAGGGTTTGATTTCCTGGTATGTGCTTTGTAATGCATTACAGCCACCTTGCGAGGTAGCCAAACTGCGTCTAGTAATTCACGTACTTCTGATGCATTGTTCAATTGTTTTCCCTCTATAATGCTCCATGCACTTGAATTGTAAGGAAGGCATATTTAGAGTCTGTATAGATATTTACAGTTTGTCCTTCTGCCAACTGCAGAGCTCGAGTAAGGGCAATTAGTTCAGCTTTTTGTGCAGACGTTCCTGGGGGAAGAGGTTGAGCCTCAACGATTTCATCTTCGGATACAACAGCATATCCAGCAGAACGTATCTCATGAATGATTTGGCTGCTCCCATCAGTGAATAAAGTCCAAGCTCCTTGCCAGGGTTGATCCCTCAGGTCTGGTCTACTGGAATGTATTGTAGCCATGACTTCTTCACAATCATGGGCAACTGGTTCAGGTGCCGGCATAAGAGTGGCCGGGTTCAAGTTTTTGCTGTCTTGTATTTGAATTTCAGGAGTTTCACATAGTAAGGCTTAATACTTGACGAGACGTGAATTAGTCATCCATTTTGGTCCATGGGTCTCTAGCAGTCCTTGAATGGTGTGGGGAGTTGTTACATTCAGAGTTTGACCAAAAGTTAATTTGACTGCTTCTGGAATTAGTAAGCATGCAGCCGCAATGCTTCGAAGACAACCTGGCCATCCTTTTGCAACATTGTCCATTCCTTTTGACAGATATGCAACAGGTCGTTCCTATGATTCTAGAGTTTGAGTCAATACCCCAATGGCCATTCCTTTCTTTTCATCGACGAATAGATGGAATGGTTTCATTACATCTGGCAATCCTAAAGCAGGTGGTTCAATTAAGGCTTCTTTTAGTTGACGTAAGCTTGCCAGTTCGTTTCCTTCCCATTGGAAGGGTTGAGATTCTGCCTCTTTACCCCGCAGCTTGTCGTATAGGGGTTGGGCCATAACAGCATAGTTAGCAATCCACAGCCTACAGTATCCTGCAGCTCCAAGGAACGCCCGGAGCTCTTTCTTGCAAGTGGGTACAGGTTGATCTCTTATAGAACTGGTGCGAGAAATCCCCAGACATCGGGTTCCTCCACGTATTTGGAAGCCTAAATACTCTACTTCCAATTCACAGATTTGAGCTTTCTTTTTACTTGCACGATACCCTTTTGAGTACAACATTTTTAGCAGCTGAAGAGTGGATACCGCACATTCGAGGTACGTCTCTCGAAACAACAGAAGGTCATCCACGTATTGTATGACTGGCCCATACTTTACTTGATACATCTTTAAGTCTTTTGCCAGTTGCTCACCGAACAGCGTAGGTGAGTGCCTAAACCCTTTAGGCAACCGAGTCCATGTGTACTGCTGCTTTACTCCAGTATCTGCATTTTCCCATGTGAAAGCAACAATCTTTTGACATTCCTCCGCCACCGGGACGGAGAAGAAGGCATCTTTGAGATCAATGACACTGTACCACTTCGATGCAGGAGAGACTTGGGCAAGGATTGAATATGGATTTGGCACGAGGGCTACTAGATCTTCTACTTGACTATTCACTTTTCTTAAGTCTTGTACTGGTCGATAGTCATTAGATCCAGGCTTCTTTACTGGCAACAAAGGGGTGTTCCAAGCAGATCGGATTCGCCGAAGAATGCCCAAATCATACAGTCTTTGCAGGTGTATCTGGATTCCTTGTCTGGCCATATATGGAATGGGGTATTGAGGTTGATTAATCACCTGTGCATTCTGTTTCATCTCTATCCATATGGGGGTAGCGTCGATAGCTATTCCTCCCGGGTTCTGCTCGGACCATACTTTAGGCACGCTATCCATCAGTTGTCTTCGTTTTTGTTGAGGGGGGTGTTGTTTTCATATCGATGTTCGATGGTTCGTTCGACTATGGGAAGATGTAGTCTCCATTCTTCTTGGAGGGGACAGATGAGTATCACTGGATGGTCCCCGAAGGAGGCTTTAACTTCCCCTGTTGGTTGAAATCTCAATGTGGTCTGAGGCTTACACAGCAGGTTCCATCAGATAAGGGATACCATGGTCCCGCCTACTTGTATAGTTCATTCTTTCTGCAGAGGGGCAGTGAGTACCTGACCTGAGGCGCCCACTATAAAAACAGTCTCTCTCGTCGGGGGGGCCGATTGGTGCAGTCATGACAGATCGTTGGCCTCTGAGTCCAACAGGCCCCTGATTTTTGTTGTGTTACCTCGTGGATCTCCACCAGAGGGTCAGTGGGGATTCTTCCCTCCCGGTCTCTTCAGGCTGTATGCTCCTTGTCGCCTCCCCCGCCATCTGCCAGTGGGGGTTGTCCGATCTCCTTCCTCCTCGGCCCCTTTGTGTCGGTGCAGGTCCATTTTTGTCGTTAGTATTCACTGCAGGGCTCCCGTATTTCTTTTGCCATTCTTCACAGTCTCTCTTCCAATGGCCTTCATTTTTGCAGTACGCACACTGATTCTTTCCCAAAGGGGGTCTTGTTCCCCCTCCTCTTCGCGGTCTGCCATTGTCTTGGCTCCTTCCCGTCCGCGTGTCCTCGAGAGCGGCGGCTAACAGTCACTTTCTCCTTCATGTCTCTACTTGCTTCTCTCTTTTCTCTTCTACTTCTCTATTTCCACATACCTGGTCTGCTATAGCTTTTAACTGGCTGAGGCTCATGCCCTCAAAGCCTTCGGCCTTCTGCAGCTTCTTTCGGATGTCGGGTTTCTATTATTAAGTTCCTGGTTGCAGGGACGGGCCCTTTTCTTCTCTTCCTGATCCCTGTTCCCATACATCTCAAAATACGATGAAAAGATCACTGTCCATCTGGAAATTGAATAGGTGACCTGCGCCTGGAGGCAAATCAGTTCTGACGAGGCTGAGAAGCTGCAAAACATTGCTTCCTTCTTACTTGTAAGTTTGGCATTGGGTTAATTCAATAAAGTAAACCTGGATCTGCAGGCAAGGATCCAAGGGGGGCGCTTTAGGTGTGCAGGAGTGATGATCAAACCCTTGGAAGCCTTGTATCAATTACATTGCAAACACTAAGAACATATGGTAATAGCCAGAGCCCAGCCCCCACCAGTGGTAAAAGAACATAATTGCAATATATATATATATGTGGGGGGGGGGGGCCACCACTTTATCATTTGGGTCGACTCATATTTGCTCTTGTTCCTAATCTTGCATAGTGGCCCCTTCTCTTGCCCACAACTTCCAATAATCCTTATCTTGCGCCTGCCACTGAATCAAAATTTTTAATATTAAGTCTTTGTTTTCTCTGGTTTTTTTTTTAATCATTTCTCTAAATTTCCCAGAGACAGCTTCAAAATAAACTGCGTCAGCAAAAGAGAGTTCATACTTTATCATGCGTTCCAATGTAACTTTTAAATAACAGATAATATATAGGAGACAAGTAAGAACAATAATTAACATGGTATTAGAGAATAGAAAGATAAGCATAGGGAGGACACTGGGATAGAAGATATGAGAAAACTAAAACTTCTGATTAGCAATGCCAGCATGAAACGCACAGCCATATTGAATGCCTACGCACTACGTACTGACGCGCAGTGGGACGCACCACCATTCCACTTTGTACTGTAACAATTAATTTGCTGCTATAAAATGTCTTAAAAATAGCCTGCATCATAAGGCACTAAATGATTTGTAAGGGACCCTTGGTTCTGGTATTTCTTTGCAAGTAGCAATCCTTTGTCAGATTACAGACAGTTTTAGCAAGGACCTTGGAGAATAAATTTAATCAGCAGAAACTCGGAGCTACAATTTCTTTTAATTAACATACCACAATTCTATCTTTATTCACATACGCACACCATGAACTAACTTTCAATAATGTTCTGTTAAAACAAACGAAACAATTTTTCTTTCTCTTTGTCTTCATTCACCCAGGCTAGCCCAATGTCCCCTTTTTTTTTTTTTTTCTTCTCTCTCTGGCTCGATCCCCTCCTCTCTCCTGTAATTATCTCTGCCGTTAACCCTTAACTGCCATCAAGTTCTAAACTTCAACACCAGTAAATGCATTCTTCAGCAATCAAATCAGTATTTTAACTTAACACTGTAAATTAATTAGTTGTATAGTAGTCTTGTGCAGCATCTGTAAACCAAAACTCTTCTTATTAGGGTTTAAAACAATTAAAAAAATCCCTGGTACATGTGCTTGCAATTCACAGATAGCAGTTATCAAAAGAAATAATGCATTTGATCACAAAAAGAAATTTGTCTAACCGATCTACCACAGTAGAATTTTTTTTTTTTTTTTTTTTTTTTTTACAGGTACCTTACAGACAGACAGACACTGGGGACTTCCGGTTCCCCATTTTGCGTACTTGAGTTACCATTACGAGGGCGGCTCCCTCTACTAGCTTCTTTGCCCACGACGGAGGATTTTCAATAACTGCAATCCAAGCAGTTATGTACGGTTAATCCTCAGGGCAACCCGGATTCCCTTCTCGTATAACTATATTCTGGACCCTTGTGGCCGTTTGGAAATCGAAAGTCCCTACCGGAGGCCAGTTTACACACAAACTGGGCCACCTATGGGTACATTGTTGAATCATTCCGGGCTTTGTACATTTATGTCTATCGAACACTTCCCTATAGTGTTCCGTCATGACTTTTAATGGAGTCGAACCGCCCCCTCCCATCAGGATAGAATTCACAGACAAAGGAGGGAAGGGAAGACGGATAGGTAAGGGGTCCGTATCCGTCAGACACAAAAGGGTCACTTTCACACAACAAGAAACCTATTCCCACTATCGTATGCGTTACTTCTTTTTCCTCTTTTTATGCGCGTGGCTTTCGGAATGCAATTCCTACCAAACCACCGCTTGGGGTGTGATCAAAGCCCCCTCGGTCCCCTCACGGATGGACCGGTTATTTGCTACTCTTTTAGCTATTCTTCACTTTTCCCATCATTCCCATAATACTCGCCTGCAGGGTTCTTCCGATCGTCACGAAAGCCTTCTTCCCAGATCACCAGCCCAAAGGTCTCAGAGGATCTCCGTGGAATGACCCCCTCAGATACCTGATCACTGAACTCAGCGGTGGCCACTCACCAGGCAAGTCTGGGGGATCACTCCGCCACAAAATCCCCTGGACCAACTGGGGGGCTAAAATAGCGTCCCCGGTACCTCCTGGCTGGCTCGCCAAATGTAACCGTCTCTTTTTTAGTCAGTAAGGAGGTCCAGACAACTGATCCGTAAAGATAGACTTTTATTGCCAGCAAGATGCAGCTAAGACAAAGGCTCAGTACAACTGCATGCCCCTCCCCTCCAGGAGCAGACTCTTATGCACTTTACAGTTCTTATCTTTTACACATGCGTTCTAAGCATTGCTGAGCAAGCATATTCCGGCTGAAGGGGCTACTGACCCCCTCCCTAGACACCCTGGAACTTTCGTGAAACTTCTCCCATGTTCTGCAGGAGAGGCTGCTGGGACTTGCAGTTCTGGAAAGGAATTCGCGAGTCTGCAGTAATACAGCCCTTCACATAATACATCCATTGTTCTATTCTAGGTTACAGCAGTGAAAGCTTATCAGAGAATAAGAACAGCGAAGCCAAAAAATGAAAATGTGCAATGTGCTGACAGAGAGTTTCTCAATGTCCTAATTACAGCTGTATTGCAGACTGTAAGTAAACCCGTCATGAAGCAGGGAATTCTGGTACATGAAGTCCTTTGTCAGGTTGAAGCGTTCAGACCCCTTCACTTTCTCTCCAGTCCCGGGCCCTAACTCTGGCCACTAGGTGTCGCTGTTCTGCGATGAGTGAGCATTCCCCCACCCCTAGCCCAGGGGGCTGTGAATATTCGCCTCCGCAGCATCCCCCACGCCCACTAACCCCCAGGACGCGGAAGACTTTGGCTGGGCGGTTGGATCCAGGTTCTCCGCCTGGCAGTGCACGGCGCTATCCTCAAGACACGGGCTGGCCCCCCATTCCCAGTGTTTCTCTGGAGTCCCCAGTTTTTGGCAACCTTTGAATCATTGCGGTTCAACAGTATTTTCATCCATTTCTTTGGTTGTGTATTGTTAGTATGCAAATTAATGCAACTGTCCCACAGTGCCTTGGAGTTACCATAACAACCAAATATTTCATAGAAAAAAATGAAATGTACAGCACAGGATGATTCGGGGGACGGGCACAGGGATACAGAACCTGGCACCTCTAGGACTGGAGGGCTCAGGGGATGGGAGCAGGGAAACGGAGCCTGTCACCTCTAGGACTGGATGGCACAGAGGATGGGCACAGGGATGCAGAACCTGGCACCTTTAGGACTGGAGGGCTCAGAGGATGGGCACAGGGATATGGAGCCTGTCACCTCTAGGACTGGAGGACTCAGGGGATGGGTGCAGGGATACAGAGCCTGTCACTTCTAGGACTGGATAGCTCAGAGGATGGGCACAGGGATATGGAGCCTGTCACCTCTAGGACTGGAGGGCTCAGGGGATGAGCGCAGGGAAACGGAGACTGTCACCTCTAGGACTGGATGGCACAGAGGATGGGCACAGGGATGCAGAACCTGGCACCTTTAGGACTGGAGGGCTCAGGGGATGGGTGCAGGGATGCAGAGCCTGTCACCTCTAGGACTGGATAGCTCAGAGGATGGGCACAGGGATATGGAGCCTGTCACCTCTAGGACTGGAGGACTCAGGGGATGGGTGCAGGGATACAGAGCCTGTCACTTCTAGGACTGGAGGGCTCAGAGGATGGGCACAGGGATATGGAGCCTGTCACCTCTAGGACTGGAGGACTCAGGGGATGGGTGCAGGGATACGGAGCCTGTCACCTCTATCTATCTATCTATCTAATTATTTATTTATTTATTTAAGTTTTTATATACCGCCGTTCATCAAGGATATCATGTTGGTGTACATTGAACAGAAACATAACTGGACTGGATAGCTCAGAGGATGGGCACAGGGAAACAGAGCCTGTCACTTCTAGGACTGGAGGGCTTGGGGTGGGTGTAGGGATACAGAGTCTGTCACCTCTAGGACTGGACGGCTGAGGAGGATGGGCACAGGAATACAGAGTTCATCACCTCTAGGACTAGTTGGTTCAGAGGGTATCGGCACAGGAATGTGCAGCCAAATGGCACAGGGATTGGCCCAAGGATACAGGAACCTGTCACTTCTAGGACTGGATAGCTCAGAGGATGGGCACAGGGATATGGAGCCTGTCACCTCTAGGACTGGATGGCTCAGGGGATGGGCACAGGGATATGGAGCCTGTCACCTCTAGGACTGGATGGCTCAGGGGATGGGCACAGAGATGTAAAGCCTGTCAGCTCGAGGCTGGCTCAGGGGATGAATGCAGGAAAAGAAAGCCCGTCAGCTCTAGGACTTTTTATCTGACGTACTAGACGGCAAGCTGCATTGAGCAGGGACTCTCTCTCTTGTATA